>NC_092096.1:43298547-43613547 GCF_045679555.1 Salvelinus alpinus | reverse complement strand
CATGGCCTTGTGCCTTGTAATTCCATCACCAAAAACCCACATATCTTTCAGATATTTTCAAATTTCTCTCCCTCATCAAATCAAATTGTATTAGTCACATGCGCCGAATACAGTGAAATGCTTACTTACGAGCCCCTAACCAACAGTGCAGTTTCAAAAAAAATACGGATAAGAATAAGAGATAAAAGTAACAAGTCATTAAAGAGCAGCAGTAAACAATAACAATATATACAGGGGGGTGCCGGTACAGAGTCAATGTGCGGGGGCACAGGCCAGGTGAGGTAGTATGTACATGTAGGTAGAGTTATTAAAGTGACTATGCATAGATAATAACAACAGAGGTGTAAAGGGGGGGGCAATGCAAATAGTCTGGGTAGCCATTTGACTAGATGTTCAGGAGTTTTATGGCTTGGGGGTAGAAGCTGTCTAGAAGCCTCTTGGTCCTAGACTTGGTGCTCCAGTACCGCTTGCCGTGCGGTAGCAGAGAGAACAGTCTATGACACGGGTGGCTGGAGTCTTTTACCATTTTTAGGGCGGGAGGAGGGAGGGAGGATGATCAAGAGCAGGGAGGATGATGAAAGTTCACAGAAGTAATAATTAAAGATAGACCTACCAATTAGTTCTAGTGTTTTTACTGCTTTCAAGTTTGTTTATGAATTATTAAGTGATTAAAGCTGGTAATTCGGTTACCAAATCGGTAATTACTGTAATTTAATTGGCTACAATGGGAAATCATCAAAGTCACAAACTACAGTTGGGTCACCTGCTACTGCCCTCCCTTCCACTGGCGTACTGTTATGTTCAGCTCATAACCTCTTTCTCTTTCTGTCATCTGGTGGTCAAATCAAGACTGTGAAACAGTCTGGACAACCCCTCTCTCTCTCTCTCCAGTTAATGTCACCTCTCCTGGCTCTTACTGACACCTACCCTCTTTCCATTTACTGTAACAAGCATCCTCACCTACTGAGCACCGACCGACACTGGACATTCATGGACGTCGAAAAGTAGTTGAAATCTGGTCAATCTGCCCTGGCCGTACCAGATCTGAACCAATAAATTCTTATTTACCTTATTTTTAATGCCTACCCCAGCCAAACCCTCCCCTAAACCGGACGACGCTGGGCCAATTGTGCGTCGCCCTATGGGACTCCCGATCACGGCCGGTTGTAATACAGCCCAGGATCGAATCCGGGTCTGTAGTGACACCTCTAGCACTGCAATGTAGTGCCTTAGACCGCTGCGCCACTCAGGATTCCTTCTTAGCAATCAGCAATCATTTTGCTAGAACTGTCTGGGAGTGGTCTGAGTGGGGAGGGGAAAACTGAAAACTAGCTGTTATTGGCAGAAAGGTTTTGAACTTTCTTATTGGTCTATGAACTAATTTCCCGGCTGGTGATGTCACCAGGAATGCCAGAACGCCATCCCACCAAAAACAGTCTGACATTTGAGTGTACAAAACATTAGGAACATGACATAGACTGACTGAATCCAGTTGAAAGCTATGATCCCATATTGATGTCACCTGTTAAATCCACTTCAATCCGTGTAGATGAAGGGGAGGAGACAGGTTAAAGAAGGCTTTTTAAGCGCATCAGTTTGAGTGGGTCAAGAACTGCAAAACTGCTGGGTTTTTCCACGCTCAACAGTTTCTCGCGTGTATCAAGAATAGTCATGCACCCAAAGGACATTCAGCCAACTTGACGCAACTGTAGGAGGCATTGGAGTCAACATGGGCCAGCATCCCTGTAGAACGCTTTCGACACCTTGTAGTCCATGACCCGACGAATTGAGGCTGTTCTGAGGGCAAAAGGGGGTGCACTCAATATTAGGAAGGTGTTCCTATTATTTTGTACACTCACCTTTTTGACTGTACTGGGCCTTTATAACAGAGGTGATAGTCTGAACATCCCATTTATGAAAGATGTGATAGGGTTAAGTTCCTCTGCCCAGACGTTGCTGACGCCTGCCTTATCTTACAACGCCTGCACTGTAAAACCGGATAAGATCTGGCTAATGAATAATTGAGGAAAATGATTACCTAAAAAAATATTACGTTAAGAACATGTAATAGCTGAAGTGAGCAGTTCTACCTACTGTACATATGAGTAATACTAATGCAGTTTTTTGAGTAAGGTGTACTTACATTTTTCATGCAATCAACGTAGTTATTTTGATGTCTCTATACATAAAAAACACTAGTTAAATTAAATGAATAAGGTGAAGGAACACGACATAATCTTTTTAAGTCAGTCACTTAAAAAGTATAAGTGGCAATACTTGAATTGTTTGAGTTGAGCAACGTCCACCTTACTTAGAAACTATAATTTACTATTACTCAAATGTAACTAAGTTTACTTAAAAACATTTAGGAAATGGATTACCTCAATATTATCAATGAACCTTAACTCAAATATAATCAGTAAATACAAGCGAGTTAGTTAACTACACTCATAAAGCAAAAGTTCCGAAGCGTTCTGTCTTTCTCTCTATTGTTTTTAGCCTAGAGCTCAGAGAGAGCAGAGCTCGGTTGAAACATGAGCCATATGTTCACGTACTAGATCGGCCCAAGACAGCAATGCCGCCTGCCCTAAATGTAAACCCCAATGTGCTGTCATTACTCAAAACTTTTGAGGAAACCTGTTGCACTAAATATACAGTATCTGAGTATCTGAGTTACTTAAAGTAATTTTGTAGTCATAACTCCAATTGATAGATTCACTGTGACCCTGCAGGGGGTCCAGATTTGAACTGTATCAGTTTTACATTTTTTATTAACGCCCCCACTAAGCGTTCCCAGTGTGCCTTGCCTTTTCGAGTGAATTATAGAGTTACCACCTTTGACTGTACTTGTTAGTAACAGAGACATGGTTGTTGAATTCAATTATTTTCACTCCTGTGGTCTTCACCAAGTGAGTTGCTAGGTGAATGCTATCATTATACTTAAACTCAATACTTTATATATGTATATATATAAAATAAGGCCTTATACAGTGGCCTAAAACTCATAGTTTACAGGCCTGCAAGTAGAAAATTCCAGTAACTTACCCCAAAATTCCCAGATGTACAAAAAATCCTGGTTGAAGGATTTCCCAGAATCTTCCAACAGGGTTTCTGGAAAACCAGAAGTCACATTATGCTAGTTTGCAAAATTATGTGTAATTCCTCTTATAGTTGGTGTGACTTCTCATTTAGTCAGTACCATATAAAAATGCTAAGTAATAATGACTTTTCATTGACTTTGAGTTAAACTTACTAAAAGTATTTGATGTTAGAAATGCCTTGGGGTTTATAGTGGATAGGTATTTTACGTATCAGCTAACCACATCATTTTTTATAGCGATCCGTCAGTCGATGACACTGTCAATGATATGGCACACAACCATTGGTTGATGCATGCAACATCTGAGCAGGGGAACGTGACCATAGTCTGACCATATCCTTTAAGACAGACGTGATAGTCTGAACCTCCCCTTTAAGTCAGAGGTGATTCCCGAACATCCCCTTTGGAACAGAGGTGATAGCATTGAGAATGCTAGAGGGGTCTAGTGGCCAAAAGTCCATATTAGCATGGGTAGAGCCATTGAGGGCTTCCACCATTTTAATGTAGTCAACTGGGTGGTACTTCCAACTTCATTGGATGATCCCTGCTTGTGACCCTGTTTGAGTCATGTCCAACCGGATCATCAGGAGGGATCAGCCAATCGTGAGGAAGAAATTTGAGGACTTCAATGGCGCTGCTCATCCTATCACAAACATTATAATGGCAAAGATACAAAGAAGAGTCCTTTACCTATCGCTATGGGTGTTAGTCTGACCATCCCCTTTAAGACAGAGGTGACAGTGTTCAGATTATGCAGTAGCTGTATTACGTGTATAGACACCATTAGCTGGGTGGTACGCTCTTTCACATTAAAGAGAACACAACCTTATTAAGATAAGAGATAATAAGGGACACAAAGGGGCTGTGGGAATGCCTGATAAAGACTAGAGTTGGAGGGACTGGCTGTGTGTGTGTGTGTGTGTGTGTGTGTGTGTGTGTGTGTGTGTGTGTGTGTGTGTGTGTGTGTGTGTGTGTGTGTGTGTGTGTGTGTGTGTGTGTGTGTGTGTGTGTGTGTGTGTGTGTGTGTGTGTGTGTGTGTGTGTGTGTGTGTGTGTGTTTGCGATTGTGTGGTGTTTGCGATTGTGTGTGTGTTTGCGATTGTGTGTGTGTTTGCAAACGAGAGAGAGAGAAGGGGAGAGAGAAAGTGAGGAAGAGAGCCAGGGAGGACGTGAGAATGAGAGAGTAGATGATTGTAGAGCTGTACAGATGGGTTCTTTATAAGACAGAGGGGGGAAGATTACAGTGAAACTAATCCTTACTAGGAGGCCTGTAAATGTTATTTAGTAGAGCCAGCCAGCAGCCCTTACAGCATATCGATACTGAGAGACCATCAGAGTCATCAGTGGTGCTTTTGTGTGTTTGGGCTGGTGTGTGTGTGTGTGTGTTTGGGCTGGTGTGTGTGCGATGGGGACTGTGGTGTGTCTCAGGTAGCAGAGAGCAGCCACCTGTGATGTCATTACTCTGATGACTGGGAGGGACAGGTAATGAGAAGAAAGATGCAGCTGGCTCTTTACACAGCAAATTCCTCCGTGTTACATTAACGCTGAAAGTGTGGACCCATGTAGACACTGAATAGTGTTGAAGTAACAAACTGCTTAGTGTAATGCTTTATTTGCATTTTTCCCAGAGTGTCTTGCCTTTCAAGTGAATTGTAGAGTCAAGTTACCATCCTTGCACAGTCATTCTGATTCCCGTGTAAAATAGCCTTTTGAGTGACTAAAATATGACCAATAATATTTTCTTTGAGTAGAAATGCTCAAAATTTGAGAAAAAGTAAGTGTTCTCTTGTGGCTAGCCACCAGGAAGTTTGAAAAGACAGATTGAGTGGGCGGGGAGCTAGTATTCATGAGCTCTTTGAAACACCTATGTCAAGCAACTTGGATGCGGTTGGAAGTGCTGCAGTTAAATCATCTCAAGCTAATTTGGTGATACTCAAAGCAATACAAACAACATAAAAATTTTATCAAATTTTTTGTTTTATATGTCTCCCATTTGGCATGTTTCTTGTGACACATGACAACTGCTTCAGAGGTTTGAAAGACCTTTCCCCCTCTTTTGTTCCATGCTGGCTGAAGCGCCAGCTAGCCAGTTACACGCTAACACACAAATGAAAGGGGAAACATGTAAGTATCTTTGCCATAGATGAATAGGGTAAACGTTTAATTATTTTCCAAATTGTGGCACAAGTAGATTAGTTATCTAGCTACAGTTGAAGTCGGAAGTTTACATACACCTTAGCTGAATACATTTAAACTCCTGACATTTAATCCTAGTAAAAATTCCCTGTCTTAGGTCAGTTAGGATCACCACTTTATTTTGAGAATGTGAAATGTCAGAATAATAATAGAGAGAATTATTTATTTCAGCTTTTATTTCTTTCATCACATTCCCAGTGGGTCAGAAGTTTACATACACTCAATTCGTTTTTGGTAGCATTGCCTTTAAATTGTTTAACTTGGGTCATACATTTCGGGTAGCCTTCCACAAGCTTCCCACAATAAGTTGGGTGAATTTTGCTGGTGTAACTGTGTCAGGTTTGTAGGACTCCTTGCTCGCACACGCTTTTTCAGTTCTGCCCGCACATTTTCTATAGGATTGAGGTCAGGGCTTTGTGATGGCCACTCCAATACCTTGACTTTGTTGTTCTTAAGCCATTTTGCCACAACTTTGGAAGTATGCTTGGGGTCATTGTCCATTTGGAAGACCCATTTGCGACCAAGCTTTAACTTCCTGACTGATGTCTTGAGATGTTGCTTCAATATATCCACATAATTTTCCTTTCTCATGAAGCCATCTATTTTGTGAAGTGCACCAGTCCCTCCTGCAGCAAAGCACCCCCACAACATGATGCTGCCACCGCCGTGCTTCACGGTTGGGATGGGGTTCTTCGGCTTGCAAGCCTCCCCCTTTTTCCTCCAAACATAACGATGGTCATTATGGCCAAACAGTTCTATTTTTGTTTCATCAGACCAGAGGGCATTTCTCCAAAAAGTATGATCTTTGTCCCCATGTGCAGGTGCAAACTGTCGTCCGGCTTTTTTTATGGTGGTTTTGGAGCAGTGGCTTCTTCCTTGCTGAGCGGCCTTTCAGGTTATGTTGACATAGGACTCGTTTTACTGTAGATATAGATATTTTTGTACCTGTTTCCTCCAGAATCTTCACAAGGTGCTTTGCTGTTGTTTTGGGTTTGATTTGCACTTTTCGACCCAAAGTACGTTCATCGTTCATCTCTCCTTCCTGAGCGGAGGATGAACCAGATTTGTGGAGGTCTACAATTTTTTTTTTTTTAGGTCTTAGCTGATTTATTTTGATTTTCCCATGATGTCAAGCAGAGGTACTGAGTTTGAAGATAGGCCTTGAAATACATCCACCGGTACACCTCCAATTGACTCAAATGATGTCAATTAGCCTATCAGAAGCTTCTAAAGCCATGACATAATTTTCTTGAATTCTCCAAGCTGTTTAAAGGCACAGTCAACTTAGTGTATGTAAACTTCTGACCCACTGGAATTGTGATACAGTGAATTATAAGTGAAATAATCTGTCTGTAAACAATTGTTGGAAAAATTACTTGTGTCATGCACAAAGTATATGTCCTAACCGACTTGCCAAAACTATAGTTTGTTAACAAGAAATTTGTGGAGTGGTTGAAAAACGAGTTACGTAAACTTCCGACTTCAACTGTATATAAACCACACCCCTCTGCAAAACATGCCTTCTCTTATGTTGGTTACGAGGCGGTACTTATTTAAATTAGGTAAGAGAATCCAAGTGCTTGACATGGTGGAGGGGACCAGTAACTTTATGACCAAACTTTATCAATGTAGAAGAAACAGTCATTTTTCATACTTTGGTCATCATACTTGGATCTGGTTTCATCCAAATATCAACTAATTTCATGAAAAACATAATTTTGACTATTCATAAATAATTACATTTTTTATGATAACACATACACTCAGGATCTAACTTTGGAGTGTGTCTTATACGTTTTTATATTCAACAATCTAATAAAAAAATACTGTCAATGTGCTGGAGTCTGATGGTCTAAGCTCATGCCTCTGGACAACATATCCCCCTCTTGACGCGGGCTGGCAGTCTCTGCTGTTCAACACCTTGTATGGTGCCTTCAGAAAGTATTCATACCCCTTCACTTATTCCACATTCTGTTGTGTTACAGTCTGGATTCAATAAAAAAATATATATTCTCACCCATCTACACACAATACCCCATAATGACAAAGTGAATAAATGTTAGCAAATTTATTGAAAAGGAAATATCTAATTTACGTAAGTATTCACATCCCAGAGTCAATACATGTTAGAATTACCCAGCGATTACAGCTGTGAGTCTTTCTGGGTAAGTCTCTAAGAGCTTTACACACCTGGATTGTACAATATTTGCACATTATTATTATGTTTTAAATATGAAGAGAAGTTACGAGTGTTTGGCGAGTAACAGAAATGTCACTGGTTCAAATCCCCAAGTTGACTAGGTGAAACATCTGTTGATGTGCTCTTGTGCAAGGCACTTCACCTTTGTTGCTCTGGATAAGAGTGTTGCTAAAATGTAAATGTACTCAGTGATGTGTTGGCCCCAAATGTAATGCTTTGTACTAAGGATGTTCATTTCTTTACCACATTGTTTTGCAGTTTGACTTTAGTTCCTTATTGCAAACAGGATGCATGCTTTTAAAAATATTTTTTTATTCTGTACAGGCTTCCTTCTTTTCACTCTGTCAATTAGATTAGTATTGTGGAGTAACTACAATGTTGTCTCCTATCACAACCATTCAACTCTGTAACTGTTTTGAAGTCTGCATTGGTGTCATGGTGAAATCCATGAGCGGTTTCCTTTCTCTCCAGCAACTGAGTTAGGAAGGACGTCTGTGTCTTTGAAGTGACTTTGTGTATTGATACAGCATCCAAAGTGTAATTAATAACTTCACCATGCTCAAAAGAATATTCAATATCTGCTTTTTTAACATTTTTACCCATCTACTGTACCATTAGGTTCCCTTCTTTGCGAGGCATTGGTCTCTGTGGTTGAAACTGTGTTTAAAATGTACTGCTCAACTGAGGGACTGTACAGATCATTTTATGTGTGGGGTACACGGATGAGATAGTCATAAAATAAACATGTTAAACACTATTTTTGTCCATGCAACTTATTATGTAACTAATTTATACTCCTGAACTTATTTAGGCATGCCATAATAAAAACGGTTGAATACTTATTGACTCGAGACATTTCAGCTTTTCATTTGTAATACATTTGTAAAAATGTCTAAAAACATAATTCCACTTTGACATGATGGGATATTGAGTGTAGACCAGTGACACAAAATCTCAAAATCTTGATTTGACAAAACTCTGTGGAACCATGTTCTCTCTGCTGTATTACCTGTCTTAGTTCCTTTCTGATGGGTTTAATCAATAGGATAAGGCTTCGTGAGATTTTATTAGTGCCTGGCCTCAAGGCTCTGGGGGATGGAGGGAGCGATGGTGGGAGCGATGGTGGGAGTGATGGAGAGATATAATGGGTTTTTATGGGATATCATTGGACCTGAAATTAGAGGACCACAGAGGAGCATTCTCTGGCTTCGTCCCAAATGGCACCATATTCCCTTTATACTGTAGTGCACTACTACTGACCAGGCCCTATGAGCCCTGGTCAAAAGTAGTGCACTATATAGGAAATAGAGTGCCATTTGGAAGGCAACTAGTGTAACAGCCTTCTCTCCCTAAGGTCAGAGTTCAGCAGAATGCACATGTATCACACTGCATCACAGTAGAGAAAAGATCCCCACAGAGAAATTACTAGTGAGGTCTTGTAATAAATGTTGCCCCAATGCACATATTTGGGATCAGATTAGATTACCTTCCCCTATCCCTTACCATAACCAATGGGGAAGATGCAGAAATGGACTGAGCATAGGCCAGCTCAGGCAAATGTCCAGTGGGCCAGTCCATCTTCAGTGGGCTGGTCTAAATTGGGAAAGAAATGACCGGAGTGATGTTAAACTGTTAAACATTGCCCTAAGGCACAGATCTAGGATCAGCTGCAATGCAGTAGTGGATAACAGAGGGATTATGTACAGTCAGGTGACAAAAAAATTATCTATATATATTGGCACCCTTGATAAAGATGATTAAAAAAATACTGTATAAAATAAATAATACAAATATTGAGGTATATTGTATGCCCCTCAAAAATGGAAAAATGACATTATTTTATACTAATACATTTGCTCAGAGAAAGAGATACATTTTTTTTTTTAAGTAATACAAAAAAACCATCTCAAATAGATAGAGTTCAAAATGATTTGCACCCCTGTTTTCAAAACTCCAGCACCCTCCCCTTGCGAGGATAACAACACTGAGCCTTTTTCTAAAATGTGACTCACCACCACGATTCGGTCTTATGTAGTAAAATTTGAAATGGTGTTTTTTACATTATATAAAAGTAGAGACACAGAGCTACAAAATGGTATATCATACACTACAGTTGAGGAACAATGGGAAAGTAATTCTCCTTTGAAAGTTGATCAACTTGTAAACTCACTTCTGAGAATATCGCCTTTGAATGTTTTACATTTTAAATTCAGGCTGTAACACAACAAAATGTTTAAAAAGTCAAGAGGTGTGAATACTTTCTGATGGCACTTCTGTCCTATAAAAAGAATACACAAAAATAACTCCAATCTCAAAAAAAAAAAGAATCTTATCAGATTTTGGAACTCATATGGGATTCTATCCTTTAGGATAATATCCTATAAGATTCTATCCTACAGGATAGGTTCCAAAATATTATTTTGGATTCTAGTAGGATTTGTTTTTATTGGAATCCTGTAGGATTTTTTTCTAAAGTAATACCCAAAATGACCATATAAATTACAGTTTTCCATTACAGTGTAGGGAAGAAGGTGTAATTTGTGAAATCGCAAAAGTATCTACCAATGGCTGCTCGTTGTAAAATTACAATATCTCCACACAGTTTCTAAACCCAGGGGCGCGAGGGGCGCGAGGGGCGCGAGGGGCGCGAGGGGCGCGAGACCTCTGGGAACGCCTGCGAAACAGACCAAGCAGACTAGGCCAGGGTTTGGGGTTTGAAAAGTCAATGTGAAAAGTTGAAAATTATTCTCCAAATCTAAAGGCACAACCTAGATTTGAGCCAATGTCTTAAGTAATTCAACATGTTATTACCCCAACCTTGTGAAAGTGACACACGGACTTGTTTTAATTTTTGTCAAAAATTAATTCATTTCGAAGGAGTGCCTTTGATCTAACGGCCTGTATATGTGCAGTTCGGCACGAGACAACCATCAGACCTGATGCCGTTTTTCTGCGCATGAGCTTAGCCGGTCAACGTCGCCATGACACCGCCTACAAGTGTGATCGGGGACTTCTCTCTGCCCACCCTGCTCAGTGAAGGACCCCACAGGTGTCCACTGAGATTGCCTGCGGGCTCCTCTCATCAGGATGATGGAATCAGAAATGTCTCTACATGACAGTATATGCAGATGGCATGTCACACTGCCACAGAGCTTAAAGGGTTTTAATGTAAATTTCATGGAAAGTAAATAGTCCTTTTGGGAATCGCTTTCCTATGACTCCGGGTTATGGTATGACTGACAGATTCCATATGCTTCCACATTTACGGTTCCACAGTTCCATATACGGTTCCATAATTCATGACATCATCTAATTGACTGGTAACAAGTCCGAGATGATCTTAATTCACAATTGACATTGTTGTTGAACTCGTTTGCAATTCCTCAGCTATTATTCGCCATCACTAACATCATGTCTATGTTGTGCACATCTGTTGTCGAAATGACATTACTGAAACGTTATCACAGCATTCCCTCGTGAGCTGCTTCCTGTGCTGACATGGAGCAGGTAGACAGGCAAGACAGGAGAGAGGGAATTAAGGTGAGGGAGAGAGCAAGAAAGAGAGCGAGAGAGTGAGAGTGAGGGGCAGAGAGATAATAGTATAGAGATAGGGGAGGCATGAAAGAGTGTGGAAGAGAGAAAGCGGAAAGGAGGGAGAGAGAAAGAGAGAGAGAGCGAGAGAGACGGGAGGTATGAGAAAGTGTGAAAGAGAGAAAGGGGAAAGGAGGAAGAGAGAGAGAGAGACAGAGACAGATGGAGATAGAGAGAGAGGATGAACAGAACAAGAGAATGAGGGAAAGTCGTAGAGGTGGTGTTGAGTTGACAATACTCTCTGGAACCATGTTCTCCTGTTCGCTCTCTGCTGTATTTCCTATCTTAGTTCCTTTCTGATAGGTTTAATCAATAGGATGAGGCTCTATGAGATTTCATTAGTGCCTGGCCTCAAGGCTCTGGGGGATGGTGGGAGTGATGGAGAGAGGGGAGAGATATAATGGGTTTTTATGGGATATCGTTGGACCTGAAATTAGAGGACCACAGAGGAGCATTCTCTGGCTTCGTCCCAAATGGCACCATATTCCCTTTATACTGTAGTGCACTACTACTGAACAGGCCCTATGAGCCCTTGTCAAAAGTAGTGCACTATATAGGAAATAGAGTGCCATTTGGAAGGCAACCTCTGTAACAGCCTTCTCTCCCTAAGGTCAGAGTTCAGCAGAATGCACATGTGTCACACTGCATCACAGTAGAGAAAAGATCCCCACAGAGAAATTACTAGTGAGGTCTTGTAATAAATGTTGCCCCAATGCACATATTTGGGATCAGATGAGATTACCTTGCCCTATCCCTTACCATAACCAATGGGGAACATGCAGAAATGGACTGAGCATAGGCCAGCTCAGGCAAATGTCCAGTGGGCCAGTCCATCTTCAGTGGGCTGGTCTAAATTGGGAAAGAAATGACCGGAGTGATGTTAAACTGTTAAACATTACCCTAAGGCACAGATCTAGGATCAGCTGTGATGCAGTAATGGATAACAGAGGGATTATGTATAGTCAGGTGACAAAAAAAAGATCTATATATATTGGCACCCTTGATAAAGATGAGTAAAAAAATACTGTATAAAATAAATAATACAAATACTGAGGTATATTGTATGCCCCTCAAAAATGGAAAAATTACATTATTTTATACTAATGCATTTGCTCAGAGAAAGAGATTTTTTAAAACAAGTAATACAAAAAATAAATCTAAAATAGATGAAATATTCCAGCACCCTCCCCTTGCGAGTATAACGACACTGAGACTTTTTCAAAAATATTTTATGAGATTGGAGAACACATTGAAGGATATTGGGCCATCCCTCCATGCAGAATCTTTCCAGATCCTTGATATCCTTCGTTTCCTCTTATGTACTGCCCTCTTCAATTAAAAACACAGGTTTTCATCGGGGTCAACTCCAGAGACTGACATGGCCATTGCAAAATGTTGATTTTGTGGTTAAAAATCTACATTTTGCAAAGTATCTCATTATTTGTATTATTTATTTTTGCTCATCTTTATCAAGGGTGCCAATAATTGTGGACCTGACAGTATGTTTGGCATGCACAGTGACAGTTGGAGAAGTTGGGATCTATGCTATCTCAGATCTATGCTATTAGCCAACTCCTCTGACAGCCGTTGTCATGCCATGACAAACATACTGTACAGTATGTATCAGTCATAGTCAGAGGATTTGGCTGAAGGCCACAGGTCTGGGATCAGAGCCTAGTGTCTTGACTTTAACATTAAGTTATTTATTTAATCAACAAACTATGTTGATTCATTAGGATCTGGGGCAGCACGAGAGCGGTTCTTTAAGGAGTTACTATCTCCCGAATGAAAGTCTAAAGGTCTTTACCTATCACATCTATAAACAGTCAATATATTAATCATAACCTCGTATCATATCATCATTCTGAACAGTCGTAACCTCCTTGCATCTGCAAAAACCTGAGCCTTACTTATGATTCAGTACTACACAAATTGGGGAAATGATTTATTTACTAACTAATTAAATGGTAACACAGGATAAACATACACACTTAATACGTAAAAACAGGTCCCTAGCGGAATGACAACAATGTGGCTGCTTGTTACAAAAGAGATGGAGAGAGAGGGACAGAGACACTAAACATTGGTACTTTCAGAAACTACTCTCACTTACAGTAACCATATACTGCACACGAACCGCTGCTCGCTTTGAGTAAGAAATCATGAATGTATTTACGTGAAATGCCTTGGTTCGCCGGATCTCGCTTTGTGGACAGGGCCGCCTTTTCGAGGCACGTTTGTAAAGCTCTGATTGTCCAAAAGGGTTCCAACAAGTCTTCTACTGTAGTTCTTCTCTGTCGTTGTCCGGTATCCGGTAACTTGTCGTGTAGTCCTGAACAGAACTACAGAGTGTATTTTCCTTCCATTGACGCTTTTCTGGTCTGGTATGTTAATTTCTTTACTCATAATTTTTACAGCTTGTTCGAAAGGGGCGGTTCTGTCAGGCTGACATGCTCTCTGACCTCACTTGGGTGCGTGACTTGTCACTTGTACAAAGTTATGTAAAACAATTATCTCTTATAGTTTGTCAAATCATATCACTCTCTTAACAAAAACACCATCATTTTTCATATTACATGCACAACGCATAGTATGGAAACTTCGTAGTGGGTAGACTTTCCAAGTTACAGTATATCCTTCATAAGATTTTTAATGACATCACAAAATAACAAACAAAATGACATTAGTGTTCTATAGATCGCCTCTGATCGTTCCCCACGTTCTATGTTAGAAATATTGCTCCAGTGTTCGCTTTTGAACGTATTAGAGTTTCGGCGGGAAAAGTCTCTTGAAACAAAGTACATTCCTTTGGTGAATATTGGAGAGGGAGACCTGAATCGTCTCCCCTTGATTTACGACAGGGTGTGAGTTGTTAATCACCACTAGTTCTTTCCTATCCACCTATGCATGTGAGAGGGGGTCTGATTGAAGTTATTCCTTGCAAACCTGATCTGACCTATTTGGTTTCTCGTGGACAGTCATGACACAGGGTGGGCTCTTGTCTATATGTGAGGAACTACGCCCTCCTCTCTCTCTCCTCTCTGGGTATTCTACTATGCCCTCCTCTATCTCTCCTCTCTGGGTATTCTACTACTCCCTCCTCTATCTCTCCTCTCTGGGTATTCTACTACTCCCTCTATCTCTCTCTCCTCTCTGGGTATTCTACTACGCCCTCCTCTATCTCTCCTCTCTGGGTATTCTACTACGCCCTCCTCTCTCTCTCCTCTCTGGGTATTCTACTACTCCCTCTATCTCTCTCTCCTCTCTAGGTATTCTACTACTCCCTCTTCTCTCTCTCCTCTCAGGGTATTCTACTACGCCCTCCTCTCTCTCTCCTCTCTGGGTATTCTACTACTCCCTCCTCTCTCTCTCCTCTCAGGGTATTCTACTACTCCCTCTATCTCTCTCTCCTCTCAGGGTATTCTACTACTCCCTCCTCTCTCTCTCCTCTCTGGGTATTCTACTACGCCCTCCTCTATCTCTCCTCTCTGGGTATTCTACTACTCCCTCCTCTATCTCTCCTCTCTGGGTATTCTACTACGCCCTCCTCTCTCTCTCCTCTCTGGGTATTCTACTACTCCCTCCTCTCTCTCTCCTCTCTGGGTATTCTACTACTCCCTCCTCTCTCTCTCCTCTCTGGGTATTCTACTACGCCCTCCTCTCTCTCTCCTCTCTGGGTATTCTACTACGCCCTCCTCTCTCTCTCCTCTCAGGGTATTCTACTACTCCCTACTCTCTCTCTCCTGTCTACTACGCCCTCCTCTCTCTCTCCTCTCTGGGTATTCTACTACGCCCTCCTCTCTCTCTCCTCTCTGGGTACTCTACTACTCCCTCTTCTCTCTCTCATTTCACTGCCTCTGACTGTGAACTTTTTAAAGCTAAACCAAATGCCAATACTCTTTCCAGAGGTCATTTAGCTCAACCATGTTCTCTCTCTCTCTCTCCATCCATCCATCTCTCTTTCTCTCTCTCTCTCTCTCTCTCTTTCTCTCCCTCTCGCTTTGCCAAACAGATATGCCTCTGCCTCTGTTCAAATATCATCTGGCAAACACGCATCCCATCGTGTGTGCCAAGCAGCTTCACATGTGTTAGTTGACAAGTGCATGGAGGGTAATGTACACTGGAGAGCACCTGGCACAGAGAAAGGGACACAGACAGAGACAGAGCGAGAGTGAGACAGAGAGACACATAGACAGAGGGGAGTGGATTAGAAAAGACTGGCAAGTGTTACTGGGAGAGAAAGAGTGACGTGACACACAGCAACTGATACCCACCAGAGAGCCTGACAGAGGGAGGGGAGGGGGGGAGAGAGAGAGACAGAGAGAGAGAGAAAGAGAGAGAGAGAGAGGAAGGAAGGAAGGAAGGAAGGAAGGAAGGAAGGAAGGAAGGAAGCATCAATGTCCGGGCTGGTGTATACAGCATATCTTTGGGGAATAGGATGAGATAAAAAGAGGGATGGAGGGAAGGAGGGAGGGATGGAGGGATGGAGGGAAGATCAGAGGAGGTGTTGGAACAGCGGGATGCTGTCTTTCAGTGGACAGTGGAGGTCAATGGCAGACAGGGAGAGAGAGAAAGAGAGAGAGACGATAAGTACAGCATTGATACACAGCCCAGCCCAGCACAGAGCTCTGCCTTTCTCTTTCTCAATCCATCCCTTAGAATCCTGACAAGTACATCGTTGCATTAATACTTCCATACTCAGCATGTATCGACGGTATAGATTAGAAGAGCTCTAACTATTTAGATGACGCGTTTGCTTTCTTCACTGAGTAAACATTGTCCCTCTCCTCTCAGTCTTTTCTGCCCCCTCTTCTTTCACTCTCTCCCCCTCTCTACCTCTTAACCTTGGCAGCTTAAATAAGACAATGGTAATATTGCCAGGCAAAGGTGTTTCAACAAATGTACTCTATCCAGCGTCAGATAAGGTCATTTGAGGTTAAGATTCAAAATGGCATAATGAGTGAATCAATTGACCTCCTCTCCCCTCGTCCTCCATCTCCCTCCACAATGGAGAAAGAGCTCATGCACAACGGAAATATCAATATTTGAATAGTCCATACAATGTTAACACCTCATCAATCTCGCCAGCGCCACATTAGCATAACAGACAATGGCAGCGGGTGGCAGGTGAACGTAGCGTAGCGCTCTTAGCGACGCCCATAATGGATTCACTGGGCTGGTTCTGTACGATGCTATTCAGCAGCATGTTTGCAGTAATCACAGTGATGTTATCAGGGACAATAGGCAGTGCCTCCATCTCCATTCAAATGGCACACATCCACCTCTCGCTCCTCTCTGCTCTGCTTTGGGAGAGAGACATGCAGAGATTTTAATGGAGACAAATTGTGTTTCATATTTATATTTCCATATTGCCAGGCTTGTATTTTCCAGTCAGTCACTGTGTGGTGGTGATAATGTGTTGTTACAGGGATGTTATGTTTATATATATCCCAGTATGTGTGTGGAGATTGATGGTCGATAATGGTCTCTCTCAGATTGTGGTGGGTTCCTCTCAATCGCTCCTCGCCTCCTCCTGTCTCACCGGAAAGGCTGGCGGCGAGGGCTGTGGTTTGTCTTGGGGTGGTGGGGCGAGTTGAGGGGAGGTGCGGAAGAGAGAGAGGGAGAGGGGAGAGAAAGAGGGGAAAGAGAGACGAGATTGAAAGAGAGAGAGAGGGAGAAGGAGAGAGGATGGCGCTCCCTCATCCCGAGATCCCATTTCATCTGCGGATCTGAGTGTGATGGGTGTTCTGTCTGATAGGAGTGTTTGTGTGTGTGTGTGTGTGTGTGTGTGTGTGTGTGTGTGTGTGTGTGTGTGTGTGTGTGTGTGTGTGTGTGTGTGTGTGTGTGTGTGTGTGTGTGTGTGTGTGTCTGTGTGTGTGTCTGTGTGTGTGTCTGTGTCTGTGTGTGCATGTGCGTGTGTCTGTATGTGCGTGTGTCTGTGTGTGTGTCTGTGTGTGTGTGTGTGATAGTAAGGCTGTGTATCTGATAATAAAGCCATAGCTTATGCTGCAGGTTAGGATCATCAGCTCTAGCCAGCTGTAAAGCCAACTGTAGGAAGTAGAGCAGAGCTGTAATATGTCTACTGACCTTTCAGATGCAGAGCGGACAGACAGTAATCTCTTTCACCCAGACTGACCTGGGTTCTCCTCTCCTCCCCTCTCCTTTCCTCTATGGATGTGTGTAAGAGTGTACACACATCCAAGTAAACTTTTTTCCTTTTATAAACCAATGTGAGTGTTTAGAGCTGCGCTAATGATGTTTGTGTGTGTGTGAGAGAGAGGATGCTCAGCTGCCTTGTTTGTGTGTGTATGTGTGTTGATGTTTGTGTGTGTCTGTGTTTGTCTCTGTGTTTTTATCCATGTGTGTGTGTTTGTGTGGATGTGTTTGCGTGTTTGTGTATGTGTTGATCAGTGGCGGCTCCTCAGAGGAGGAAGGGGAGGACCATCCTCCTCAGTGAGTTTTATAAAACAGAAAAAAACTATACTAAATATATTCACGTCACCAAATAATTGATTTAAATACTGTTTTG
Source organism: Salvelinus alpinus (assembly GCF_045679555.1). Classification (NCBI taxonomy): domain Eukaryota; kingdom Metazoa; phylum Chordata; class Actinopteri; order Salmoniformes; family Salmonidae; genus Salvelinus; species Salvelinus alpinus. Next base: position 43,595,932 of record NC_092096.1, on the reverse strand, counting down.
CAATGGTCTACATTAGCCTCAATAGCACTCTGTAGGGTAGAACCATGGTGTAGCCGGAGGACAGCTAGCATCCGTCCTCCTCTTGGTGCATTGACTTCAATAGAACACCTATGAGGCTCTTGGTTCTCACCCCCTTCCATAGACTTACACAGTAATTATGACAACTTCCAGAGGACGTCCTCCAACCTATCAGAGCTCTTGCAGCATGAACTGACATGTTGTCCACCCAATCAAAAGATCAGAAAATGAATCTAGTACTGAAAGCATAAGCTACAGTTAGCTAGAACGGCAGTGCATAAATGTGGTGAGTAGTTGACTCAAAGAGAGAAAGTAAATGAATTTCTTCAAAAATGAAGGAGAAGCAAGAGAGGGAGAGAGAGATTTTGTCATTTTTTTAAAACTTTCAGTTTCACTTACTTAGCTAGCAAATGCAGCTGGCTAGTTTAGTTACTCAAGTACACGGCTCAAACAGATGGATGCTATGCTAGCTAGCTGGTTATGAGTATCCAACTCTGGAATTCTTCCACATCAAGGTAAGCTGTTGGTTTTATTAATTTATTGCCACTGGAACTCGCCGGTGTAACTGCTTACTGTCTAAACACTTTAATGTTACAGCATGATTGTAGCGGGTCATCATGCAAGCGGTCAGACAAGTGAAAATTATGGTCAGGAAAGATAACTTTAAGCTTGTCTCTTAATTTAAAAAAATGTGTCAATACTTTGCCCCTTGATAACCAGCGCACTCCTGTATGTTGTAAAAGCGTTACATGGTCGCTGCCCATATCATTGCATAGTGCAGAAATACACAAGAGTTCAGGGGCCTTGCTTTAACAAACCATTTTCACTGTAGTGTCCAAAATGTCTTTTAAGCTGTCAGGCATTCCCTTTGCAGCAAGAGTCTCTCGGTTGATGCTGCAGTGTACCCAAGTGGCATCGGGGGCAACTGCTTGCACACGCGTTACCACTCCACTATGTCTCCCTGTCATGGCTTTTGCACCATCAGTACAGATACCAATATGAGCAGCAGCTACGTTTGGCTACATACGGACCGTTAGTGGAATTCCCGCGAGAGAGTAACGGTTAATATGATTGGATGTTAATTATTTGACTAGGATTCCTGTATTTGACATTGTGTTGTTATTTATCATTTATTATATTATTAAACACTAGATGGTTTCATTCCATTTTTTGGCAGTGAAACGAGGCTACTCAGGCCAGAAAAAAACCTCACACAAATGTTTAGCCCTGTTGGAAAAAATAAATGGAATGTTTGAAAATGTGAAGAATTATAATATATATTTTTTTAATATATATATTTTTAAATGTGAATCACATTTTTATTTGGCGTACCCCCGACGGCATTGCACGTACCCCTGTTTGGGAATACCTGCGATAGGGTAAAAAAAAATTAATAAAAATGTGTCCACGACTGGGATCAAACATGCAATCTTCTGATCCAGAGCCATGGGATTACATCTATCCAGCCACCATCACAGCACACTAGCAAAACCCAAGCCTATTTGATGGTAAGAGCACTCACTGTTGCCCTTAGCGGCCTGTTTTGAAGGCACTTCCCAACGTCCTCAGGACATAGATAGACGTCCAATTTCGTCTTCAATCTTGAACAATCTCCCCGGAGAAAAAAAACCCCAGTAGTGCTGTCAATCATGAGGCCCAGATAGGGTTGCAAAATTCCGGTAACTTCCTCCAAATTCCCAGGTTCTCCAGAAGTTCCGGTTGGAAGATATCTGGACTCGGGATAGAATAAAGAGGAAATCCAGAGTCCTCCAACCAAGATCTCTGGAAAACCTGGGAGATGTATGTATCAACCTTAGGCCTGGATATATGAATAGCCTAGTTATAGCGAGTTGTTTGGAGGGGGGTTGGTTCTACATGGATGTCTGTCTGTGCATTACGTGGTTTGATACCTCATCAAGTACATGATGCTGTCTGTCTGTCTGCTGCAGACGTCTCATGTCAATGAAGGTCTGATGTCTGTGTGCGTATGATCTTTGTTTGATGTGTGTGTGATGGATGTGTGCGTGTGATGGATGTGTGTGTGTGATGGATGTGTGTGTGACGTTGGATGCTCTTAGATGTCTGGCAAAAAAAACATGTTTTATTATCCTTGCCTATATGTCAGCTGAAGATGAGTGGGCTGTATAGACAGCTTTCCTAATTGAGTGTGTGTGGGTGGACTTATGCAGGTGCGTGCTTCTCTGAACGTATTCTTTGTAAATCTGTGACTGCAGCATGTGTGAGTGTGTGTCCATCTGTGCCGGTAGATGTGGTGGGTAGCTTCAGCCATTCAGAGAAGGTCTGAGAGAGCTTGCAGTGGCACAGACCCATCATGTTGTGTGTGTGTGTGTGTGTGTGTGTGTGTGTGTGTGTGTGTGTGTGTGTGTGTGTGTGTGTGTGTGTGTGTGTGTGTGTGTGTGTGTGTGTGTGTGTGTGTGTGTGTGGACGTGTTTAACTATTCTTGTGGGGACCAGAAGTCCCTACAAGAATAGTAAACGAAGAAGAAGTTGACCAGCTGGGGACATTTTGTTAGTCCCCACAAGGTCAAATGCTATTTCTAGGGGGTTTAGGGTTAAGGTTAGAATTAGTGTTAGGGTTAGAATTAAGTTAAATATTAAGGTTAGGAGCTAGGGTTAGTTGTAGGGTTAGGGTTAGGAGCTAGGGTTAGGTTTAGGGTTAGGATAAAGTTTAGGTTTTTGGGTTAGGGTTAGGGTTAAGGTTAGGGTTAGGGTTAGGGTAAGAGTATGGGTTAGGATTAGGGTTAGGGTTAGGGGTTAGGGAAAATAGGATTTTGAATGGGACTGAATTGTATGTCCCCACAAGGTTTGCTGTACAAGACTGTGTGTGTGTGTGTGTGTGTGTGTGTGTGTGTGTGTGTGTGTGTGTGTGTGTGTGTGTGTGTGTGTGTGTGTGTGTGTGTGTCAGTGTGATTGTGTCAGTGTGATTGTGGAGGTGTCCCACATTCAGGCTGAGAGAGAAATGAGAAGTGCTCGGGTTTTGTAGAGCGATGTCTCGTAATGAAAGATTTATCGGCAGCTCTCTCCTCTACACACGCACACGCTCACACCACACAGTCACCGCTACCGCTACAAAATGCCTGGTCACCTCGGCAGCTAGCGCTTTGACGCTAACATTATTAGGCATTCTACTTAGCGGGAGGGGAACCCCCCGTCAGGTGATAAGGGGGCCTTCTTGCAGGAGGCCTTTTGCATTTTGGCAGGCCGTCATTGTAAATAAGAATGTATTCTTAACTGGCTTGCCTAGTTAAATAAAGGTTAAATAAAAATAAATAAAAAGAGGAGCTGTTTGAAGTCAGTCCTCCCAGCAGGTAGGAGCACTCCTAGTGATGTCACAGCAGGAAGAACACACACACACACACACACACACACACACACACACACACACACACACACACACACACACACACACACACACACACACACACACACACACACACACACACACACACACACACACACACACACACACACAGGTTAGCATGCATGTTGTGCACACACATAGGGGTGAATCCTTCTGAAGGGTATAAAATAATTATATTCTCTCTGTCTGAACAAAATGTTTTATACTTTAACATGATTATATTGGTAGGTGAGATAACAGAGAATAGAACAGTTTCCCACTGTGAAATGGACTTTTATAAAACTGTTCAATAAGTCACACAAGGCTGAGTTGTGATTCGCCAGTTGAATTATACTTTTTTTGGGGGGAGATGAACAGTTTCTCTCTAAAACCAGATTGTTCTGCCTGTGTCCCATACAAACCAGAAGCAGAGTGAGAGGCACACACACACGCACACACACACACACACACACACACACACACACACACACACACACACACACACACACACACACACACACACACACACACACACACACACACACACACACACACACACACACACACACACACACACACACACACACACACACACACACACACACACACATACACATAAACGCACATACACACAAACGCACATACACATACACACACAGGTCAACTACTGCTGCAGGAGTAGGTTTTAAGACTGAGAAATGATGGAGGAGAGAGAGCAGGGGGAGATAAAAGACAAAAAGGAATGTAGAGTAGAGGCAGAGAGAACAGCGATCTTGTCAGCATTCTTAATTCAATATGTTAGTGGGGTAATGGAACGGGGGGAAAATGAATTGGGAGAGCGAGTTCATTATCCTGGGAAAAGATAATGTGATCCAGCATTGGGAAACAGGCTGGATGTGATTATCATTGAATAGAAGCACGTTACACACCCTGATAAAGACCTTAGCCATACAGTTGAAGTCGGAAGTTTACATACACTTATGTTGGAGTCATTAAAACTCGTTTTTCAATCACTCCACAAATTTCTTGTTAACAAACTATAGTTTTAGCAAGTCGGTTAGATCTACTTTGTGCATGACACAAGTAATTTTTCCAACAATTGTTTACAGACAGATTATTTCACTTATACCACAATTCCAGTGGGTCAGAAGTTTACATACACTAAGATGACTGTGCCTTTAAACAGCTTGGAAAATTCCAGAAAATTATGTCATGGCTTTAGAAGCTTCTGATAGGCTAATTGACATAATTTGAGTCAATCGGAGGTGTATCTGTGGATGTATTTCAAGGCCTACCTTCAAACTCAGTGCCTCTTTGCTTGACATCACGGGAAAATCAAAAGAAATCAGCCAAGACCTCAGAAACAAATGGTAGACCTCCACAAGTCTGGTTCATCCTTGTGAGCAATTTCCAGACGCCTGAAGGTACGACGTTCATCTGTACAAACAATAGTACACAAGCATAAACATCATTGGACCACACAGCCGTCATACCGCTCAGGAAGGAGACACGTTCTGTCTCCTAGAGATTAACGTACTTTGGTGCAAAAAGTGCAAATCAATCGCAGAACAACAGCAAAGGACCTTGTGAAGATGCTGGAGGAAACAGGTACAAAAGTATCTATATCCACAGTAAAACAAGTCCTATATCAACATAACCTGAAAGGCCGCTCAGCAAGGAAGAATCCACTGCTCCAAAACCGCCATAAAAAAGCCAGACTACGGTTTGCAACTGCACATGGGGACAAAGATCGTACTTTTTGGAGAAATGTCCTCTGGTCTGATGAAACAAAAATAGAACTGTTTGGCCATAATGACCATCGTTATATTTGGAGGAAAAAGGGGGAGGCTTGCAAGCCGAAGAACACCATCCCAACCGTGAAGCACGGTGGTGGCAGCATCATGTTGTGGGGGTGCTTTGCTGCAGAAGGGACTGGTGCACCTCACACAATAGATGGCATTTCTACTATTATTTCACATTCTTAAAATAAAGTGGTGATCCTAACTGACCTAAGACAGAGAATATTTACTTGGATTAAATGTCAGGAATTGTGAAAAACTGAGTTTAAATGTATTTGGCTAAGGTGTATGTGAACTTCCGACTTCAGCTGTATATCTTCCTGATCACGGGAGGTGAGATGGACTTTTCATAAAGCACTGATAATCATGTGATTAAAGATGATATGCAGAGAAGGAGACGGCTGTTGGAGTAGCAAGCCTGCAGAGTACGTTTCAATCCATTCATTAATTTACTCCCACGACATCATCCACTGGGGTGATATGATGCTAGATATGTGTGTTTACTGCCTCAACTTCTACCCAGAGTCTACTCAGTCTCTGTATGTACACAAACTCCCACTGTGAAACATATTCCTGTATTTCTGTTCTCAGTAGCTTGTTAGTGGTTTTCACTTGGAGCTGTGTGTCTGTAGGGCAGGTGTACTGACCGCTAGGCTGCTGTAGTGGAGCTGGTGTCACCACCAGGGTGCACTATAATACTCTGAGTCATCCACTGCCATCTGTCGCTCTCTCTCTCTCTCTCTCTCTCTCTCTCTCTCTCTCTCTCTCTCTGTCTCTCTGTCTCTCTCTCTCTCTCTCTCTCTCTCTCTCTCTGTCTCTGTCTCTGTCTCTGTCTCTGTCTCTGTCTCTGTCTCTCTCTCTCTCTCTCTCTCTCTCTCTCTCTCTCTCTCTCGCTCTCGCTCTCGCTCTCGCTCTCGCTCTCTCAGAGAGATGTTCTAATATGCTTGGTTCTCTGTAAGCGATGGGGTTTGTGTGTTCATGGAAAACGCACACTGGTCCCTACATGTCGACGATAACAAGTACCATCCATTAGAAAAAGAAGCGTTTGAAAGTTAACTCTGGGTGCATAATAATTTGTTTTTCTTTGATAAACAGTTTTTCGCCACATGAAAGAGCAATTTTTCAGTTCTTGGAAATCGGGACCCGGCTTTGAGAGCGTGAACGAGAGAAACCACTGTGAAATGAATGGTAATTGAATTGGGAAAGAGGCTGAGTTTATTCAGAGTGTAATGACTATGGTTAGTTCACATGAGAGATGAGTTGAGAGATGGGTTTGAAGGAAGAGACAAAACAGCCAAGTGATTTACAGGACAAAAATGGAATAATATTGTCTTTTCAAAATACAATTTGTTGGAATTCGTCTGTCAAACTTGTTGGTTGAAGGGTCAAGTCATTTGACCTGGGAGATACAACTTTAATAGCACCGTGATGAGGCAGATGCTTTGTCTCTATTTGGGAACCCTTGTCCTCTATGGGACAGTTATTAATGACCTATCAATCCCCAGTACAACACATTGCGTAGCCCTATTATGAGACCGACTGCAGTGAGGAGCAACAGAACAGAAGCAGGCCTTTTTGGAGGGTGTCTCACACCAACCATTATTCTAGAGAGGACATTAATTTGGTGCTAATTAGTATTTTTCTACAGGATTGTGTGTGTGAGTGGAGAGAACGCTGCTTTGATTAAGTACAGTAATACAGAGCTCTGCAGACACTACAGATGTTCATTTAATGGCCTGGAACTTAATGAGACTGGCTGAGGAGACACACACACACACACACACACACACACACACACACACACACACACACACACACAACACACAACACACAACACACAACACACAACACACACACACACATCACGTTTCAAGGCTTATTATACAACACTACACTGTGAGTTATTAACAGCAACATTAAATATGAAATATGGCTGTGTGTGTGTCCGCTCCAATATGTCCTGTCACGCTGTGTTTGTGTAAATCCTGGTCCTGTGTGCTGGCGGGAAGGCAACAGGCTGCCACTTCACGATCCGGGACGTGACCAACAACACTATTAGCTCTCTTTGTCTTTTCTCTATCACAGCAGTGGGAGCCACAATGCTGTTTACGATGTTCTCATACTGAGGAGGACGATTCAGATACTAAAATATTCTCTTTCTTTCGCTCTTTTTCTCTCCCTCTAGGTGGGGTGTGTATAGCCCAGTCTCTGAAGATCCCGCGTGAACCCAAGCCAGGGGAGTTTGATAAGATCACCATGCGTCTGCTGGAGACGTCCAACGCCAGGGCTGTCATTATGTTCGCCAACGAGGACGACATACGGTATGTCGTACAGCCCCCTCCCCCCAAAAAACAACAACACACAACTACACCTCTATAGCCTATCCCTACATCACTACACACACACCCTTGTACCTTTCTACCCCGGTATGCCAACTGTCGGTTGTAAACTCCAGTCCTGACTCCTTCTCTCTCCCTCTATCTCCCCTTCCTCTTTCTCTTCCCTCCTCCCCCTACCCCCTTTCTCCCTCCTCCTATCTCTCTCTCAGGCGTATCCTGAACGCGGCCAAGCACAACAACCAGACTGGTCACTTCCTGTGGGTGGGGTCAGACAGCTGGGGCTCCAAGATCTCTCCTGTGATTGGCCAGGAGCGGGTGGCTGAGGGAGCCGTTACCATCCTGCCCAAACGAGCCTCCGTGGACGGTACAGACAGAAGCCATTTTAGATGATAGTGTTTTGAGGGGAAAGTGTTAAAGACACATTATACCCTCGACAAGGTTGACATCACGTCATACCAGATGTTTACAGGTCTGTATTTACGTGTCATGTCACTCACTGACCCCTCCTCTACCCCCCTCCCCTCCCCTTCACTCTCCTCTCCTCTTCTCCCCTCATATCTCCTCTTCCCCCTCCTCTTCTCCTACCTCTCCTCTGTCCTCTCCCCCTTCCTCTCTTCCTTCCTCATCCTCTCCCCCACAGCGTTTGACCGGTACTTCCGGAGCCGCTCTCTGTCCAACAACAGGAGGAACGTGTGGTTCGCTGAGTTCTGGGAGGAGAACTTTGGCTGCAAGCTGGGGATGCATGGCAAGCGTCCCGGAAGCCCCAAGAAATGCACAGGCAAGATATAATGGCGCTGGAGCACGGGAGGATGGGTATTGGCTCAGTACAGTGGTGAAGGGTGGGTAATGTAGGCCAGGAATAGTAGTAAAGCAGAGGAGTATGGGTAATCTAGGCTGGCAGAAGAGTTAATGCCCTATAATCATCCCTAGACAGGCTACTTAATATTAACTCTGTTCACACGTCATTGAGCATGGATAGCTTTACTCTCTAAGGAGAATGGTTTGTTCTATATGAACACCCGCTGTGTGCTCAGAGCTCTGTGCAAATGACATGAAATGATATGCAGAGTACAGTAGAGCCCCCTGGCTGGTCCTGCATGGATGAGTCTGGAGAGAAGTGTGTGTGACAGTGTGTGTACACAGTCTGTGCAGTTTGGGCTCGTAGAACAGTGTTTGTTGGTGTGTATAACTGTGTGTGAAATAGTGTGTGACAGTGTGTGTTCACACAGTCTGTGCAGTGTGGGCTTGTAGAATGGTGTGTGTGTGTGTATCAGTGACAATGTGTGTATCGGTGTGTGTCGACACAGCTGATATTTTGGTTCCAGGTGAGATTTTGAGGTTTTTCAGTGTCTGACTCCATCACAGCTCGCTAGCCGAAGGTCCACTTATACATGTGGTGAAGAACAGTGGCGATCGATGCTGTTTAAGATTTTTTTTTTAAACATTTATGAGCATGGCCTTATTTCTATTAAAGCATATTGGATGACTGTCATTCATTTTCCATTCACCCAGCTCAATGTACATCGATTGGTTTAGGCTACTACATGATACTCAGACTTTCCCTATACCCATCATGAGATTGCTACAAGCTAGCCTATGAATAAAAGTTTACAATGAAGGATCACACAGGTCGAGAGAAAGATTTGAGGTGACAGACTGTGACACACTCAAAACCGCCTTGAACACTCTTGCCTGCATCGAGCTGATCTAGGGTGTATTCATTAGTCCAACAAGTTGCAAACAGGAGTGTCTAATGAACAAAATCTGTTATGTTTGTCCCCGTTTTTGTTCCGTTTGCTTCCGGGAAAAGTTTTTCAACAGAATTGGCTGAATGAATACACCCCTGATCACTCATAAACACAGTTCACTTTCATAGCAGCCACGTTGTATTCCTTCTATGCGCTCTCTTCCTCTCACCTTTTCAGCTGTATGTGACCAGGCGAAAGAACCTTTCCAAGCCAAACCATAGCCGCTACACACAGCCTATATCGTTGTCCCCATATTAGCTAAAGAAATGTCATAGTCAACATAGCTAATAGAACTAACGCGTTAGTAAACAAACCCACTACAATCATGCAGTGACGTTACAGTGTACAGTCAGTATGCAGTTTAGCAGTTACACTGGCGGGCCCCGGTGGCAATAAATTAGTAAAACCAAAAGCTTACCCTGACTTGGAAGAGTTCCAGTGTTGTGTTAGATAGTCATTGACCCCCCCCCCCCCCCCCTACACACACACCCATTTTTCCACACTGCTACTCTCTTTTATTATCTATGCATAGTCACTTTACCTCTACCTACATGTACAGTACCAGTCAAAAGTTTGGACACACCTACCGTACTCATAAAAGGGTTTTTCTTTATTTTTACTATTTTCTACATTGTGGAATCATAGTGAAGACTTCAAAACTATTAAATAACACATATGGAATCATGTGGAAACCAAAAAATAGTTTAAACAAATGAAAAGACATGTTATATTTGCGATTCTTCAAAGTGGCCTCCCTTTGCCTTGATGACAGCTTTGCACTTTTGGGGAATAGGTTGTGTTAGTGTTTGCAGCATGTATCAGTGTATTGTAGCCAGTGTGTGTGTGTGTGTGTGTGTGTGTGTGTGTGTGTGTGTGTGTGTGTGTGTGTGGGGGGGGGGGGGGGTTTAAATAGTAAGCTGTGTGAGCAGTTGTATCTGCACCTGTCGCAGGCTGCAGGACTATCATACTCAAACGACTGAGTCAGCAGCACCTCTAGACATGTGTGTACTTGTTTGTTTAGTGCAACACTTTTAAACCAGGTGGTTCTCTTTGAGTTTGTGTATAAAGCTGGAACATGCCCTCTCTCTCACTTTCTCTCTCTCACGCTCTTGCTCTCACTCTCGCTCTCTCTCTAGTGTCTCTCCTCTCTCTCTGTCCTCTCATTTTGAAGCCACTGTAGTAGGCACTCAGCCGAAGGTAGATAGAGGCCAGTGTTCTGGTGACTCTCTCTGGTGTGTCTGTGTATGGAGAGCCCTGTAGTGGCGCGGAGTGTCAGAGTCGATTCATTTCTATTGCGAGAGTTCACGACCTTTGCATCATCAACACGGAAACCAATCAGCTGCCTCGGCTCGATCCTGCTGTTTGGGGTCATTGTCGTGACAGCTAGCAGAGTGTGTGTGTGTGTGTGTGTGTGTGTGTGTGTGTGTGTGTGTGTGTGTGTGTGTGTGTGTGTGTGTGTGTGTGTGTGTGTGTGTGTGTGTGTGTGTGTGTGTGTGTGTGTGTGTGTGTGTGTGTGTGTGTGTGTGTGTGTGTGTGTGTGTGTGTGTGTGTGTGTGTGTGTGTGTGTGTGTGTGTGTCTGCGTGCGTGTGAGCCCTCTCCACACCTCTCTTGTCCTTCTGCTGGGAATACATGAATACAGTGGGCTAATGAGTATCACCCTCAGACACAACCCTATAGACCTCAATCAACTGTTGTATTTACAAAGCACACACACACACACACACACACACACACACACACACACACACACACACACGCACACACACACGCGCACACACGCGCACACACGCACGCACGCACGCACGCACGCACACACACACACACACACACACACACACACACACACACACACACACACAGAATCTCTGCCTGAAATGTACTGGATGTTCGTCAGTCTTGGCTGAGACCAGAGGGAACACAATGTCTCTTTCAGAGTGGTTGATTCTATATCAAAACACTGCTCACAGAAGCACTGAGGTGTAACATATTTTCTTTACTCCTGCGCGTGTGCGCGTGCGCGTGCGTGTGATCGTCTGAAGGATGGAGCCGTCAGCAGTCTGAGAGCTAAAGCTGCCTGATTCCCTCAATTTATTACCCGGTTGTTCCTGCGCGGGGTGATTTCCTCACAGGGGCCTAAACGAATCCCGCTCACTGGTGAACGGGATTGGCTCTGACAGAGGCAATGAAGCAGGGGTCCACACGCTGGAATTAGGGCGCAGGACAGCCAGGCCGGGAGGGAGAACACAGGCAGGCAGACAGGCAGCACGTAAGTGAGCACGCTCGCACGGACAAACAACTTGGAATCAGGGCGCAGGAAAGGTTGGCAGACAGATAGGAAGGGAACACGTTTGTTGGCTGAAGGATACAGCACCCTTACCTCTGTGTTTATGTGGACTGCAACACTGCCACAGTTCTCCATTAAGCCCCTGTTTGTAGTATAATAAATCATCCTTGAAGCAGCAAGTTATGAGCAGAGGAGCATCGGTGTTCTTTCGCAGTCACAGCCACCCTGCCATCTGCTAGGGCTCTCTAATTGAGACCCAGGCTCCGTTTCGGCCTACTCCTTCGGCCTAGTCCGATGATCACGTGTGCCGGCCTATACTGTATGTCAACTCACCCTCAATGGAAGACATGGGGCTCTGATTTAAACTCTTTCTTACTATAGTTGTGCTTGTTTTGGCTTTGTGTGTCTGTGTACACGTGCATGTGCGCATGTGTGTGCGCTCTTATATGCATGTGCGCGTGTGTGTGTGTACATTACTCTCGTCGTAGATGGGTAGCAGAGCTGACTGCAGCAGGCAGGGCCGTCACAGTGTGTTCAGCAGGACATCCATCCATCAGTGTTACCTCTGAATAATCCTTCTATACTAGGAGACCACTGCTGCCACCAACACCACTCTCCTATCAGCCTGGCTGTTCTAGTGCTGCTGACACAGACACAGACACAGACACAGACACACACACACACACACACACACACACACACACACACACACACACACACACACACACACACACACACACACACACACACACACACACACACACACACACACACACACACACACACACACGTGTAGCAGAGAGAGAGAGAGAGAGAGACTGTACCTCTGCCGGTTCTCTCCAGGTAAGCAGCTGTGCTAGCACCATGTGACCTGTATGATCTTCATTAAACTAAACACGGCTTAATTAGTCACAACAGGGACAACTGGCAGCCCTCAGAGGACCTGGCTTGACTGCACACCTGTGTGTCTGTCTGCGCTTGGCTGCTCCACTGGGCTTGTACCTGTTAGATTGATGTCAGAGTCTCATGTGCCCTCAGACACACACACACACACACATAAACAAAAACACACACACAAACACAGCCCGCTTGTGCTGGGCCTGTGACATGAGTTCGGGAGAACAACCGTTGCTCCGGTAATACGTTTACTTTTAACAATAGCACCAGTTTACTTTTAACAATAGCACCTCTCTCCTGTGGTAACTTCGTCCTCCTCCCCTCTCTCCTTTCCTCCACTCTCTTTCTCACTCTCTCATCTTAACGTTCCTGCTCCTCTCTGTCACTCTCTCTCTCTCTCTCCATCTTCTGCAAAGCCTCAGTTTCGAACGTGAGGAGAAGGAGAGAAGAGGGGGAGTGATGGGAAGGAGAGGAAATGATTGAGCATTTAAAATATGAATTGACTTTGTCACTGGTAATGTCTGAGTCATTAATTATCTTTCTCTCTCGTCCAACACTACACCAAACCCTAGCTCCAGTCCCAGGGACATGTTCTCCCTCTGATGATTACTTTACAGCCGGGTTTATACTGTCTTTACTGGTGTGGAACGTGATGAAGAATACTCATACCATGGCTCACGATCACTGTTGTCAGTATCTATATATTTAGGCCTATTGATTGTTCATGCCTGTCTTGGTGGTTTGGCACTTTACTTTTTAAGGGAAAGCGAAAAGATGTTGGAGAAGAGTTGTGGGTGTAAGTTGGAACTGGTTAATTTTTGTGAAATTGAGAAAGCAAACGTACGCAGGTATGTGTGTGTACCTGTTCTCTATATGTGTGTGTGGGGGTGTGTGTGTGTGTGTCAGACGAGATATGAGCAGGTGTTGGTTTAGGGCTGGAGATGTATCATGTGTCAGTCAATCCGCACATGCATACATGTAAGCATTTATGAGTGTACATTGTGCATTATGTTTGTGAATACATTTGTGTGTGTGTGTGTGAGAGAGTGTGTTTGTGTCTTTACAGTGTGTGTGTGTGTGTTTGCCTGTGTGTGTGTGTGTGTGTGTGTGTGTGTGTGTGTGTGTGTGTGTGTGTGTGTGTGTGTGTGTGTGTGTGTGTGTGTGTGTGTGTGTGTGTGTGTGTGTGTGTGTGTGTGTGTGTGTGTGTGTGTGTGTGTGTGTGTGTGTGTGTGTGTGTGTGTGTGTGAATGGGGAGCAGTACCCTGGGCATGTTCTCTCAATCTTGTCAGCTGGATCCTGACGTGTTCAGGATGTGTGTGATAAATGAATGCTGTGTTAATCTCATGCCTTTATGATAATATATTCATCACCATCTGAATGTGTGTGGTGTTTCATTTGTAATTATTATAAAATAGTTTCTCTTTCTAATTATAATATTGTGTATTTAATTTACATATTTATAAAGTGGGGAAAGTGCCCTGTGTTGAACAAATGGAAAGGCTTTGTGTGGTGAAGAGAGATAGAGAGAGAGAGAGAGTTGTCAGAGAGAGAGGGGGGGATTGAATTTGCAATCCTAATTGACGTTTAATTGAGAAGCTTGTTTAAATCATTAGGTCCTCTGTCAGCTGTGTTGCCATCAATCACTGCTTAAGGTGCCATATTGTTCCCTACAGATAAATCACAGCACTTAGCCTATTACCATGCTAACATCGGCCTGTCAAACCACTCAGACTGTTGGATCTCTACCGCTCTATTAAAAAACATGCAGTGTTTTTGATGTGTGTGTGGGTGATTTATGTCCTGATATGTGTGTGGGGGGGGTTGTTTATGTCCTGATGTGTGTGTGTGTGTGTGTGTGTGTGTGTGTGTGTGTGTGTGTGTGTGTGTGTGTGTGTGTGTGTGTGTGTGTGATTTATGTCCTGATGTGTGTGATTTATGTCCTGATGTGTGTGATTTATGTCCTGATGTGTGTGTGTGTGATTTATGTCCTGATGTGTGTGTGTGTGATTTATGTCCTGATGTGTGTGTGTGTGATTTATGTCCTGATGTGTGTGTGTGTGATTTATGTCCTGATGTGTGTGATTTATGTCCTGATGTGTGTGTGTGTGATTTATGTCCTGATGTGTGTGTGTGTGATTTATGTCCTGATGTGTGTGTGTGTGATTTATGTCCTGATGTGTGTGTGATTTATGTCCTGATGTGTGTGTGTGTGATTTATGTCCTGATGTGTGTGTGTGTGATTTATGTCCTGATGTGTGTGTGTGTGATTTATGTCCTGATGTGTGTGTGTGTGATTTATGTCCTGATGTGTGTGTGTGTGATTTATGTCCTGATATGTGTGTGGGTGATTTATGTCCTGATGTGTGTGTGTGTGTGTGGGGGGGGGTGATTTATGTCCTGATGTGTGTGTGTGTGGGTGATTTATGTCCTGATATGTGTGTGTGGGGGTGATTTATGTCCAGATATATATGTGTGTGTGTGGGTGATTTATGTCCTGATATGTGTGTGTGTGGGTGATTTATGTTCTGATATATATGTGTGTGGGTGGGTGATTTATGTCCTGATATGTGTTTGTGTGTCTGTGATTTATGTCCTGATATGTGTGTGTGTGTGTGTGATTTATGTCCTGATATGTGTGGGTGATTTATGTCCTGATATATATATATGTGTGTGTGTGTGTGTGTGTGTGTGTGTGTGTGTGTGTGTGTGTGTGTGTGTGTGTGTGTGTGTGTGTGTGTGTGTGTGTGTGTGTGTGTGTGTGTGTGTGTGTGTGTGTGTGTGTGTGTGTGTGATTTATGTCCTGATATGTGTGTGGGTGATATATGTGTGTGTGGGTAATCTATGTCTTGTAAAAATATGCAGCATTGGTGTTTTTCAATGCATGATGTTGATAAAGGTGAGGTAACCTTGTGTTAAGTGGCATCTCCTTCTCTGAGACCTGGAAAGGGAAGCGTCTCAGATTAGGAGTCCCGCTGATCTAGGATAACATACTCCCTGTCCATGTAATCTTATTCATTATGATCTAAAAGGCAGAACTGATCCTAGATCGGCACTCCTACTCCGAGACGACTACTTTATGAATTTGGGCCCTGAAGTAAGTCAACCCTGTCCTGTACTGTTTGCTTTGTGGTACGGATGGTTGCTCTTGCAGTGAAAAGTGCTGGTGGCAGCATTGTACTGAATGCAGGTTGACCTGCATCACTTATAAAGACATCACCTTTGATTGGTTGCTGATGACAGACCAGGTAGATTGTTTGGATGTGTCTTTTCTAAATGAACCCTCATCTCAGAGCACTGCAGGTATGACACCCTGCTGGGTGGTGGGATAGCCGCGGCTTTGCAGAGTTAAAGGGATACTTCAGTCAGATAAACTTGTGGTTACAATTTTTTGTCTCTGCATGTAGTTTGAAGGAAGTCTGCATGTAGTTTGAAGGAAGTCGCTAACTAGCGTTAGCGCAATGACTGGAGGTTTATGGTAACTGCTAGCATGCTGTTTATGTGTGTGGGTGCGTGACTGTGCACGTTTCTGTGTGTGTCTGTGTGTGTGTGTGTGTGTGTGTGTGTGTGTGTGTGTGTGTGTGTGTGTGTGTGTGTGTGTGTGTGTGTGTGTGTGTGTGTGTGTGTGTGTGTGTGTGTGTGTGTGTGTGTGTGTGTGTGTGTGTGTGTGTGTGTGTGTGTGTGTGTGTGTGTGTGTGTGTGTGCGCAAGTTTGTAAGAGAACAAATATCTGCCTCTACAGCCAGGCTTATTATTACACAGTCACAATGAGCTATGCAAATTCTCCCTGCCTTCCGCCTGTGTTCTCCCAGATTATTAAAGCACAGCAGAACGGGCAAACTTAATTTAGCAGGGCTGGGGCTGCCATCGTCTGAGCTGACAGTGATTGTGACGGGGAAGGGAACAGCTGCAGTGTGTGTGAGACAGAGAGATAGAGAGCGAGTGTGTGCATATGTGTGCACTGTGTACGCACTGTACATGCGTGCATGCGTGCATACGTGTGTATGACAGGGCTGGATCTCCTGTGTGTGACATGGCTGGGACAGACAAGGACAGACAGACAGTAAACATGACAACTGCTGCACCTCACCCTGCCAGCCAGTCAGCTAGGGAGGGAAACTGTAATGATGCAATTGAAGGAAATGGAACACCATTGTTTTCTGTAACGGCAGTAGCTCCACCAACCCTCCCCTGTAAGTCAGTAGAGGGAATGCAGAAGGTATCTAGTCCTCCATGCTTGTGCCTGAAATGGCACCCTATTCCCTATATAGTGCCCTACTTTTGACCAGAGCCCTATGGGTACACAATATAGGGAATAGGATGCGCCCTATGTAGTCTTATCTGGGGACTGAGTTGAGATGGATGCCATTTTCTTTATTAGGAGCTCAAAAGGGTGATTATATGGTTGGCTGGACTGTAAGCCGTGTGTGTGTGTGTGTGTGTGTGTGTGTGTGTGTGTGTGTGTGTGTGTGTGTGTGTGTGTGTGTGTGTGTGTGTGTGTGTGTGTGTGTGTGTGTGTGTGTGTGTGTGTGTGTGTGTGTGTGTGGTGTGTGTGTGTGATTGTGTGTGTTTGTGATTGTGGGGTTTATGCTGTGTGCCTGGGGCTTAGTAGTGATACAGTAGCTATCTCTCCAGCTTGTCAAGTCAAAGCCAGGATAGGATTCAGATTGAGTCTGATGGCTCAGCACCCGTCCCCAGTGTTTCTTTACTGGCCTGGGCTATGTCAGAGGACTGCTTCTTTATGTTATAAGCTCAAGGCACTGGGAGCTCTCTCCGATAGGATAAACTCACAGAGCCTATTTGGGATAAACTGAGTCAGTTCCTCTGTAGTCAGTGCCTACACCTGGTGGGATTACTCAGTGGTGGACTGGATGGCTCCGGACCTTGGGTGAAGCAGTACTTCTGATTTGCGTGGCTTTTAACTATTGGATTTCTATGATGGCTCCAGCGGGCCCACAAAGTCCTTCTTAGTTGTTTGGTCTCTTGGGAAGTCAGCATCCATACCCTTTACTGTAGCTCAGACTGTATCCTTCATAGGGAATAACCAGGCGTGTGTGTTTGTCCTGCTCCTGCTAATGCATCACCTTCACGTGAGACTCGCCTGCTGTGTGGAAGCCGCTATAAAAACTGAATTGGATTTCCTTCTCCTGAGCCTATTAATTCTACACAGACACGCGTATTCACCTAGCCCGGGCATGTTTTTTTATTTACAATCTTTTTGCTTTTTTTCCCCCCAGAAAGCTTCCACTGAGTTATAAGCTGAAAGAATTCAATAAAAATGAGTTGCTTCTGAAATTCCACCTTTTTCCATTTTCTGTTGCAGTTCCAGTTTAATAACTTTGATGACAACGGTAGAAAGGCATCATAATCAATTAGTGATTTTCATGTTTATGGATGAAGGAGTTTGTGCTTTCACCTCTTTATGAGCTAATGACGCTAATGATGTTATCAGTTACATAAGCACCTATTCGACTGCGTTAGAAAGAAAGTGTGTGTGTGTGTGTGTGTGTGTGTGTGTGTGTGTGTGTGTCACTGTGTGTATGCTCAACTGAATTAAACAACATTACCGGTACCGACAGATGTTTGTGTTTGTGCAAGAACAGTGGGACCAAGGTCACTGTTTTTTCTCTCACGGAAATGCCATTATAATGTAATGTTATACATTTAGCATCTTTGACAAATAGACACTTGGATGTCTTCTTCCACAGTGTAGCTAACTGTCCATCGGTCTCTCTCCTCTCTCCCAGGTCTGGAGAAGGTTGGTCGGGACTCGAGCTACGAGCAGGAGGGGAAGGTGCAGTTTGTGATGGATGCTGTGTATGCTATGGCCCATGCCCTGCACCGGATGCACCGGGAACTCTGCTATGGATACCCAGGCCTGTGCCCAAAGATGGCCAACATCGACGGCAAGGAACTACTCAGCCATATCAGAGCTGTCAACTTTAATGGTAAGTAGAGCACGGACGCGCACACACACACACACACACACACACACACACACACACACACACACACACACACACACACACACACACACACACACACACACACACACACACACACACACACACACACACACACACACAGTGACACACACACACAGTGACACACACACACAGTGACACACACACACAGTGACACACACACACACACACACACACGCGCGCGCACACACACACACACACACACTGTACACTCACACACACTACTCAGCCACATCCTCAACATCAACTTCAACTTCGAGTCACACACCACTCCCTCATCATACCCTCCTGATCAGAGGACATCTTGAACATGCGTTAAGCTTTGATTACAGGGGTACTGTAGTTCATGAAGTAGTTAGTGAAATGATTTACTTTTTGCCCCATTTTGTTTCCCCCTAGTGTCCTCTATGAGCCACGATCCATCCTCTCTGAGAGCAGTCCTCCCACAGAGTGCATAGGGTTACACATGCTATTCCTTCTCAGTGATAGTGCCCTTTACTGGCTCTCACTGAAATAGTTAATAATACTACTACTACTACTAATACTACTGCTCTCTTCATATTTCTCTACTAATTATCTTGACTTATCCTGCTTCCTGTACCTGCTAATGGCATACTACATGAATCTGTTCTGTACCTTATTATGTGCACATCATTTTCTATAAAGTGCGTTCGGAAAGTATTCAGACCCCATTTTATTAGCTTACAGCCTTATTCTAAAATTGATTAAATCGTTTTTTCCCCTCATCAATCTACACACAATACCCCATAATGACAAAACAAAAACAGGTTTGTAGACATTTTGCAAATGTATTACAAATAAAAACCTGAAATATCACATTTACATTAGTATTCAGGCCCCTTACCACGCACTTTTGTTGAAGCACCTTTGGCAGCGTTTACAGCCTCAAGTCTTCTTGGGTATGACGCTACAAGCTTGGCACACCTGTATTTGGGGAGTTTCTCCCATTCTTCTCTGCAGATCCTCTCAAGCTCTGCCAGGTTGGATGGGGAGCGTCGCTGTTTTCAGGTCTCTCCAGAGATGTTCGATCGGATTCAAGCTCAGGCTGGGCCACTCAAGGACCTTCAGAGACTTGTCTCCGAAGCCACTCCTGCGTTGTCTTGATTGTGTGCTTAGGGTCGTAGTCCTGTTGGAAGGTGAACCTTCGCCCCAGTCTGAGGTCCTGAGCACTGTGGAGCAGGTTTTCATCAAGGATTTCTCTGTACTTTGCTCTGTTAATCTTTCCCTCGATCATTATGAGTCTCTCAGTCCATGCCGCTGAAAATAATCCCCACAGCATGATGCTGCCACCACCATGCTTCACCGTAGGGATGGTGCCTGGTTTCCTCCAGACGTGACGCTTGACATTCAGGCCAAATAGTTCAATCTTGGTTCATCAGATCAGTTCCATGTCTAGTCTCATAGCAAAGGCTTTGAATACTACTTAAGGTATTTCAGCTTTACATTTTTTCAATACATTCAATTTTTTTCCCTTTGTCATCATGGGTTATTGTGTGTAGATTGATGAGGAAAATGTTTAATTTAATACATTTTTTAATAAGGCTGTACTTAACAAAATGTGGGAAAAGTTAAGGGGTCTGAATACTTTCCGAATGCACTGTATGTTATGTAGTTGAGCTTTTTAACTAGAGGTGCCATTGGGTATCCATCCACTTCTCCTAACATGGTTTACAGTGCGTTGTGCTTGCTGCAGATGGTAAACAAGTTGGAGCTTGACTTGAGACTCAAGTAATGCTTTAAACGTGTCTTTATGAGCAGTGTGCTTATTTTGACTGTTTTGTCCTTCTCGGCCCCCGAAGAGCATACGTAGGCGAAAACAAATGATACATCTCCAACTAAATAACATCAGACAGTTCAATTGAATATGCATTTTCTGCTTCTTTTGGTTACAGCATGGTTATCCCGCCGCCTGTTCACTTGTTATGTTTCCATTCAACTCTCGCGATTTGCACAATTGCGTTGATCTATCTAAAAATGAATAGTCAGCCCACAAGGCAGTTTTAAGACTGTAGGAGCATTAGGTAAAAAATGTATTCATACAGTGGCAGTGTCGTCCACTCACAAACACTCAACAAAAATGTACACTCCATTATCATAAAAAACGTATTTCTCTCAAATTTTGTGCACAAATGTGTTTACATCCCTGTTAGTGAGCATTTATCCTTTGCCAAGGTAATCAATCCACCTGACAGGTGTGCATGTCAAGAAGCTGATTAAACAGCATGATCATTATACAGGTGCACCTTGTACAGGGGACAATAAAAGTCAACTCTAAAATGTGCAGTTTTGTCACACAAGACAATGCCACAGATATCTCAAGTTTTGAGGAAGCGTGCAATTGGCATGCTGACTACAGGAGTGTCCAACAGAGCTGTTGCCAGAGAACTGAATGTTAATTTCTCTACCATAAGCCGCCTCCAACGTCGTTTTAGAGAATTTGGCAGTACGTCCAATCGGACTCACAACCGCAGACCACGTGTAACCACGCCACATCCGGCTTCTTCACCTGCGGTATCATCTGAGGCCAGCTACCTGATGAAACGGAGTATTTCTGTCTGTAATAAGGCTCTTTTGTGTGGAAAAAACTAATTCTGATTGGCTGGGCCAGCTCCCCAGTGGGTGGGCCTGGCTCCCAAGTGGGTGCCCTCGCAAGCCTACCCATGGCTGCGCCCCTGCCCAGTCATGTGAAATCCATAGATTAGGACCTAATGACTCTATTTCAATTGACTGATTTCTTCATACAGTATTAACTGTAACTCAGTAAAATTGTTGACATTGTTGCATGTTGGGCTTATATATTTCTTTCAGCATAGTACAGCACATACAACTTCTCGCTGAGGGTTTGGATCTCTTGGCAGTGATAGCTAAGATATTGGGCTGATAAACACAAGGTTGCTGGTTCAAGTCCTACTATGGCCATTCTAGCCGCGATGAATACTAAAGCCACTGGTAACAAAGTACTTCACCACCATTTTAGACAGTCACCTCCCTTAATAGAGCTAAATGTCACTGCCCACTTGACTGAGATGAATGTAGAAGGGCACGGAGCAGAGAGGAGGCCTGACAAACTGCACTTTACCAGACTACTTACTAACGATCAGTAAATCTTCTCTCTATTGACTGCTGCTGGTTTTTCAACGGCCGAGAGGCACAAGATGAATTGCTGTAGGGCGGTTGATGTTGTTTACATCTAGTATCTCGTCTTCAACAGGCCCGGGGCTTCTCGACGGCATGCTTTCAAGCTAACTACACAGAGAAGCAGCATGTTGTGTTTGGTATCGATTTCTGCCCCTCTGGAGTTCAACGGGAGGTTAATAGTAATGATACCAGAGGACGGAATGGGTTTTCTGCTGGGGACTGATCATGTTGTAGACTCATGTTGTTTTGTGTGGTTCAGCTACAGCCTCTTATAGCACATCATGTCTGGCATACAGTAGCACGTTTAGGGCTGTTATTGGATAAAGTTACGTGTGTGTGTGTGTAGACCTTACAGTGAAATGCTTACTTACAAGCCCTTAACCAACAATGCAGTTCAAACTTAAAAAAAAAAAAACGTTCAATTATTATTATTAAAGAGCAGCAGTAAAATAACAATAGCGAGGCTATATACGGGGTGTACCGGTACAAAGTCAATGTGCGGGGGCACCGGTTAGTCAAGGTAATTGAGATAATATGTACATGTAGGTAGAGTTATTAAAGTGACTATGCATAGATAATAACAGAGAGTAGCAGTAGTGTAGAGGGTGGGGGGGGGGGGTGCAAATAGTCTGGGTAGCCATTTGATTAAATGTTTGAGTCTTATGACTTGGGGATAGAAGCTGTTTAGAAGCCTCTTGGACCAAGACTTGGCGCTCCGGTACTGCTTGCCGTGCGGTAGCAGAGAGAACAGTCTATGACTAGGGTCATATTCCTTAGTTTAGTATGCAGCTCATCTGCACCCGTTAGGAGGGCATTGAGTCGGACCATCCACAGTGCCCTTGACATGGAGGGGGGGGGGGCCAGGGATCCATACCAATCAAATGCAACTTAGAGGAGCTGTGCTGATCCGATAGGCCACAATCCCCCTGCTTACCGACACAGGCGGAAAATCAATCCAGCGAGAGGAAGAGCCTAATTCAGTAGTGAGGTTTCAGAACAATCTAGGGAAAACACACACCAGGCGTGGAGATATCTCATGCAGACACACACACACACACACACACACACACACACACACACACACACACACACACACACACACACACACACACACACACACACACACCGGTGCACTTATTAATGATCCTTCCCCACCGAACCCTGCCAGAGGATCTAACCTTTCTCAGCAGCATGAGATCGGACACTTGGATGACCCCTCCACTGACCCCCAGTGTGTGTGTATATCCCTCCTTCCCTCCAGTGTTCAGGTGTTATCGATGTGCTCTCTGACTCCGACAGAAACCCATGCTGATGGAGAGAGCACCATCCTGCTCACACACTTCCTAGCTCTATCCCTCCCTCTCCTCCCCTCCCTCCTCCTCTCTACCCCACTCCCTCTCTCCTTTATCTTCTCATTATCTCTCATTCTCCCTCTCTTTTTTTCTCTCTCCTTTTCTCCCCTACTTCTCTCTCTCTGCCTGTCTCTCCCTCCATCTCTCCACTTCTCCCCTCTCCCTACCTATTTCTCTTGTTTTCCCTCTCATGCGCACACCCAGACACACATGCACGCCCAGATGGTGGTGCATTGCAGATCCAGGGGAACGAAGACAATAAGGAACAGTGCCTGTAGCTGCAATCACACGCTACACCGTGCGGACTGCATCTGATACCGGTTCTCCTGTTCTGTTCAGCTTGAGTCTCTACACCCTCTATTGTCTCCGCAGTCATCTAAAGGACATTCTTGCTCTGTCCCAAATGACACCCTATTCCCTATATAGGGCACTCCCTATAAAGTAGTGCACTATTGAGGGAATAGGGTGTCATTTAGGACGTGCGCTTTACTTATTAAGCAGCCCACTTCAGACGTTGTGCTATCACTTGATTCTATCTAGAGGCCATTGGATGAGTTTGCATAGTTTTATTCATACGTGTAGGCATGCTGCAGATATTTCCTATTTTCTTAGACCAAAAACATGATACGTCAGATTTGGGTCAATGATGATGATGTTTTCCCTTTTGTGTAGCTCTTTTCTGTTTCTCTCTCCTTTTTTGTCCTGGTCCATCATCAGTCATCACCATGGAGGGATTGACTCAGAATGCAAGCAAGATATCAAGCAGACTAGTGTCTCTTTCGTCATCTCAACTCAGACCGAGTCCCTCTCTTATCTAGAAATTTCCTGTTCTGTTGTTGCCTACCAACAACATCCCCTCTAGTACTGTAAGTTATTGTGACAACGCTCTGTAAAGTAACACATTTAGGACTATTATTGGCCGAGAAAATCTCATTTCAGTTGCTGTAGTAAATGTAGAAAAATAGCCACAACAAGTCTTTATACACTTTTGTCGGACAGATATCAAAAGACATCTATGTCTTAATCGGTCTCTCATATGAAGGAAGTAATGTACAGCTGCAGCTTCCGAGGACCAGTGTGTCCCACCACTTCTGCTCTGATGAATACGATAGTCTAGGGTTACGTCCCAAATGGCACAATATAGTGCACAGGCCCTGGTCAAAAGTAGTGCACTATATAGGGAATAGGGTTCAATTTGGGACGCAGTCTAGTGGTCCAGTTTATGCACTGCCTCTAGAGTGTGTTACAGGAACTAGGTCTGTTGCTAGGTCTGCTCCTGGACAGTGACATGACACGTGTCCAATGCAACCAACGTGCCCACACAGAGAGTTTGCAATTTTGTCATGTAATAACTGATGCACCAGCCCTAACGCCAGGTTCAGCAACTTGCCTGTCTTGTGACCAAGACGAAGGAGATGATTGTGGACTACAGGAAAAGGAGGACCGAGCACGCCCCCATTCTCATCGACGGGGCTGTGGTGGAGCAGGTTGAGAGCTTCGAGTTCCTTGGTGTCCACATCACCAACAAACTGTGTCCCGCCACCCACCAACCCCTCTTTTACGCTACTGCTACTCTGTGTTTATCATATATGCATAGTCACTTTAACCATATCTACATGTACATACTACCTCAATCAGCCCGACTAACCGGTGCCTGTATAAAGCCTCACTACTGTTTATAGCCTCGCTACTGTTATTTTTCACTGTCTTTTTTACATTTACATTACATTTAAGTCATTTAGCAGACGCTCTTATCCAGAGCGACTTACAAATTGGTGCATTCACCTTATGACATCCAGTGGAACAACCACTTTACAATAGTGCATCTAAATCTTTTAAGGGGGGGGGGGGTCAGAAGGATTACTTTATCCTATCCTAGGTATTCCTTCCTTTTTACTGTTGTTTCTAAAAAATAAAATAAAAAACAAGCCCTCCCGTAGGCCTACTGTAACGAAGGCTCGTTCAACAGCAGTGAGTGTCTTTTTTATCCTGCCGATTTTATGACATCGTTGCATTTACATGTATTTATTATTGAAATGACGGTGCCTGTAAGTGTGACATAGCCTATTTAAAACAGCCTGTTGTTTCGTTCTATTATTCGTTCTCTTTTTAAGCCTCATCAATAATTAATTGAATCTTGTTTATTGACAATGATTGGCATGCCCGTACTCAGTCATAATGCTATTGACAGTCGGCCTAGCTCCTATATCAGTGTGAATGCTATTGAAGATATCCAATTAGAACAATGAGGACTGCAAATAGGTTCAAGTTAACGTATTTAGCAAAGACGGGTCTACATTTTAACTGAGTACGTTTTAACTGACTAACTATAACTGACTAACATTAGAATGGGAGTTGATTCCAAGGCAATACATAAAAGACCGTAAATACACAACTTGAAGTAACCACATATTTCGCCACGGAGCACGTTCTGATTGGCCAGTGAGGGGCCAAGCCACGACACACCCACAGCTCGTTTTTTTCATCAAAACCAATCCCTTTCGAGCTAACGCTAGCAAGTGCGCCGGTAATTGTGATAGTGAAAATAGCAAAAAAATATTTTGGACACATCCCTGAGCCTATAGCGTTACCACTTGCGCTTAGAATTACCATTGCGTTTGGTTTGTTAGAACAGAGCCCAGAGTGGTGGGACATGACGCATAACGCCTCCCACAACCCAGGTCACCTCCATTGTCCTGTATGAATCCTCGGGCGGTCCAATTAATAGCTTGACAAGGCCTTCACTCTTCACCGTCGCTGTTCATCTCCTCCCTTTTTTATCCCTGAAAATATTTCCAAGGTCCCCTCCTTTTCAGTCTTATGAGAAACCTTAATTGTAGTTCCGTGCGTGGGAAGGAATAAAAACACCTTACAGCCTGTACTTTCACTTTCGCACCGGCGTTAAACTTTGACAGAATACATTCAACTAAAACTGCAAAACCTTTTAGAAAATATATGTTTGTTTTTTTTGACAATGGAACTTTTCAGAAAATCTCTCAAAAATCTCCAATGGATGGATGGAAAATGTTTTTTTTTTCACCTCCACACTTCCTTGTTTGTCACGATCGTCTTCTTGTGAGAGATTGGACCAAGGCGCAGCGTGTGCAAAATACATCTCTTTATTGTGGAAGAGAGAAAAACACGAAAACGAACACTATACACAAACTAACAAAAAACAACAAACGACCGTGAAGCTAAATAACGTAAGTGCACAGACAAGCAACAAACGTTCAACATAGACAATTACCCACAAACACATGATGCCCATGGCTGCCTTAAATATGGCTCCCAATTAGAGACAATAAACCACAGCTGTCTCTAATTGAGAACCAATCCAGGCAGCCATCGACATACAAACACCTAGACAAGACATTTCCCCATTAAACCTACAAACCCCTAGACAACCCAAAACACATACTTCCCCATATCACACCCTGACCTAACTAAAATAATAATGAAAACAAAGATAACTAAGTCCAGGGTGTGACATAACCCCCCCCTTAAGGTGCGAACTCCGGGCGCACCAGCATAAAGTCTAGGCTAGGGTCTGGGTGGGCGTCTGTCCACGGTGGCGGCTCTGGCACTGGTCGTGGTCCCCACTCCACCATAGTCACTACCCGCTTTCGTAGCCTCCTCCAAATGACCACCCTCCAACTTAACCCCACTGGATTAAGGGGCAGCACCGGACTAAGTGGCAGCACCGGACTAAGGGGCAGCACCGGACTAAGGGGCAGCACCGGACTAAGGGGCAGCACCGGACTAAGGGGCAGCACCGGACTAAGGGGCAGCACCGGACTAAGGGGCAGCACCACGATAAGGGGCAGCACCAGGATAAGGGGCAGCTCCGGACTGAGGGACGGCAGCTCCGGACTGAGGGACAGCACCGGACTGGCTGGCGGATCCTGGCTGGATGGCTCCGGCGGATCCTGGCTGGACGGCTCTGGCGGATCCTGGCTGGGCTGCTCATGGCTGGCTGGCGGATCCTGGCTGGGCTGCTCATGGCTGGCTGACGGATCTGGCTGCTCATGGCTGGCTGACGGATCTGGCTGCTCATGGCTGGCTGACGGATCTGGCTGCTCATGGCTGGCTGACGGATCTGGCTGCTCATGGCTGGCTGACGGATCTGGCTGCTCATGGCTGGCTGACGGATCTGGCTGCTCATGGCTGGCTGACGGATCTGGCTGCTCATGGCTGGCTGACGGATCTGGCTGATCCTGTCTGGCGGAAGGCTCTGGCTAATCCTGTCTGGCGGAAGGCTCTGGCTGATCCTGTCTGGCGGAAGGCTCTGGCTGATCCTGTCTGGCGGAAGGCTCTGGCTGATCCTGTCTGGCGGAAGGCTCTGGCTGCTCCTGTCTGGCGGTAGGCTCTAGCGGCTCCTGTCTGGCGGACGGCTCTGAAGGCTCATGGCAGACGGGCGGCTTTGCAGGCTCAGTACAGACGGGCGGCTTTGAAGACTCATGGCAGACGGACAGTTCAGACGGCGTTGGGCAGACGGGCAGTACAGGCGCCGTTGGGCAGACGGGCAGTTCAGGCGCCGTTGGGCAGACGGGCAGTTCAGGCGCCGTTGGGCAGACGGGCAGTTCAGGCGCCGTTGGGCAGACGGGCAGTTCAGGCGCCGTTGGGCAGACGGGCAGTTCAGGCGCCGTTGGGCAGACGGCAGACTCTGGCCGGCTGAGACGCACTGTAGGCCTGGTGCGTGGTGCCGGAACTGGAGGTACCGGGCTAAGGACACGCACCTTCAGGCTAGTGCGGGGAGAAGGAACAGGGCATGCTGGACCCTGGGGACGCACATTAGGCCTAGTGCGTGGTGCCGGAACTGGTGGTACCGGGCTGAGGACACGCATCTCAGGGCTAGTGCGGGGAGCAGCAACAGGACGCACAGGACTCTGGGGACACACAGGAGGCTTGGTGCGTGGTGTTGGCACTGGTGGTAAAAGGCTGGAGACACGCACCATAGAGCTAGTGCGTGGAGGAGGCACAGGGCTCTGAAGACGCACAGGAAGCCTGGTGCGTGGTGTAGGCACTGGTGGTACTGGGCTGGAGCGAGGAGGTGGCGCCGGAAATACCGGACCGTGCAGGCGTACTGGCTCCCTTGAGCACTGAGCCTGTCCAACCTTACCTGGTTGTATGCTCCCCGTCGCCCGACCAGTGCGGGGAGGTGGAATAACCCGCACCGGGCTATGTAGGCGAACCGGGGACACCATATGTAAGGCTGGTGCCATGTAAGCCGGCCCGAGGAGACGCACTGGTGGCCAGATACGTTGGGCCGGCTTCATGACATCTGGCTCAACGCTCAATTTAGCCCGGCCGATACGTGGAGCTGGAATGTACCGAACCGGGCTATGCACGCGTACAGGAGACACCATGCGCTCTACTGCGTAACTCGGTGTCTGCCCGTACTTTCGCTCTCCACGGTAAGTACAGGGAGTAGGCGCAGGTCTCCTACCTGACTTCGCCACACTCCCTTTAAGGCCCCCCCCAAGAAATGTTTGGGTTGTACTCACGGGCTTCCAGCCTTGCTTCCTTGCTGCCTCCTCATATCGCCTCCTCTCGGCTTTAGCTGCCTCCAGCTCTTCACGTGGGAGGCGATATTCTCCCGGTTGTACCCAAGGTCCCTTACCATCCAGTATCTCCTCCCATGTCCATGAATCCTGTGTAGGTGGGTCCTGTTGCCGCTTGACACGCCGCTTGGTCCTAGATTGGTGGGTAATTCTGTCACGATCGTCTTCTTGTGAGAGATTGGACCAAGGCGCAGCGTGTGCAAAATACATCTCTTTATTGTGGAAGAGAGAAAAACACGAAAACGAACACTATACACAAACTAACAAAAAACAAAAAACAACAAACGACCGTGAAGCTAAATAACGTAAGTGCACAGACAAGCAACAAACGTTCAACATAGACAATTACCCACAAACACATGATGCCCATGGCTGCCTTAAATATGGCTCCCAATTAGAGACAATAAACCACAGCTGTCTCTAATTGAGAACCAATCCAGGCAGCCATCGACATACAAACACCTAGACAAGACATTTCCCCATTAAACCTACAAACCCCTAGACAACCCAAAACACATACTTCCCCATATCACACCCTGACCTAACTAAAATAATAATGAAAACAAAGATAACTAAGTCCAGGGTGTGACATTGTTAGCCAATATCTTCTCTATTGTTCCCAGCTAGGTCTGTCTGCAGAGCGTGGTTGAATGGCATCGGTGTGTTCTTATGATCCTTTATTAACTACCCTGTCCCCTGACCGTGTGGAGTGAGAATCCACGGGTTTAGCAAGGAAAGAAAACCTACACAAAGGACTGCTATACTTCTAGTTTAGAACACCGGTGAGGGTATTGACTGTGTTGGTCCAACTACTAACCCTCATGGTAGTGCTACGTTCATTGGAACTGAACATGCGCGGTGTAGTGGTGTCTCAATCTTAGCCTCCTGTGTAACAATATTCTATCCTCATCCACAAAAGCACCGGACGAAGGACAAAGAGAACAATATCCACTCACTTTTTCCTACTCTACCAAAAAAGTGATTTATTGAGCTAGTGCCAGCTTCTATATTTCGACCATATTGTGGTCTTGGTCGGGGCCACCCTACACGATGCTCTCCATTATTCTTCTATGGAGAGGGCAGAAGAGCCAAAACAATTGGGCCCTAAGCCGTGAAGCCGGGGAGTCAGTGTGTGTGTGCGTAGAGCCGTGAGTGGAGGACACGGCCATGCTAGACCGAGCTATCTCATTACAGCTCATCTCCACAGGCTAGCTGCTCTAGCTCTGACTGCTCAGGACAAGATGGACGCCTTCTCTACGGGAACCAGCCCGGGCTAATTAGCAAGGAACAACGGCTAGATGATGAACTTGAACCTATCACGACAGAGAGAGAGAGAGAGAGAGAGAGAGAGAGAGAGAGAGAGAGAGAGAGAGAGAGAGAGAGAGAGAGAGAGAGAGAGAGAGAGAGAGAGAGAGAGAGAGAGAGAGAGAGAGAGAGAGAGAGAGAGAGAGAGAGAGAGAGAGAGAGAGAGAGAGAGAGAGAGAGAGAGAGAGAGAGAGAGAGAGAGAGAGAGAGAGAGAGAGAGAGAGAGAGAGAGAGAGAGAGAGAGAGAGAGAGAGAGAGAGAGAGAGAGAGAGAGAGAGAGAGAGAGCTAAAGTCTCCCCATGTCCAGTCTACTATTCCTTCTCTGTGCTTTGTCCCCGTATTAACAGTACTACGGATGGCTGGACAGGGGAGACTGATGAGACTTAACTGGAAGGATGCGTCATTTGCTGCTGCCGCTCGCAGAAAGGATCCGCCAGTGCCTCTGTGTGTCTGCGCGCAGTCTACCGCCGTCCCCACTCTCAACGTTAAAAGAGCAATCAATACCCGGGGATAAGTTCAATAAGCCGGAAATCCCAGACAGCTGTTTCGGCGACTTAAGACATCTCTCTCTGTCTGCCGCTTGCCTGCCCGGGCCGACACACACTGAACACTTCCTCAGCCCAGGTGACCAGAAGCTATCAGATAGCCATTGGATGATTAAGATGATTAATAGAACGTTAAACCATGCGGTGTCGGCGGCGATTTGTACACGCATCATTTTATTCACTCTTAATGCAGGTTAAAATGCTGGCATTAGACTAACTGACAACACCAGGTTTATGGACCTGCAGATCTCTCTCTCCTCTGCCACAGTCACACCATAATGGAATCCATTTGGCCTTAGTGGAGACAAAGGAGTTTTTGAGGGAGTTCATCTGTCTGCCGTGTTGGTTTGTTGAGAAATGCGGCATTGCCTCAATAGCCTATGAGAGTTGTGTCGTGTGTGTGTGTGTGTGTGTGTGTGTCTCTGCTGAAGTCGGTGAACAGAGGAGGTCTATCTACTATGGCAGCTGGTCTCTCTAGCCTCCTGGATACATGCTGCTGCCTTCTCTCTTTCATTATGCACACTAACAATGCTGCTCTAGGACTCCCTCCCTCCCTCCCTCCCTCCCTCCCTCCCTCCCTCCCTCCCTCCCTCCCTCCCTCCCTCCCTCCCTCCCTCCCTCCCTCCCTCCATACTCCTCTATCTTTCCTCTCTCTCTTTGTCTCTCTCTCCCTCTCCTTTGATCCCCTCTTCCCCCCTCACATCTTTCTCCCTCCCTCCCTCCCTTGCTGTGCTCTGTTCTAAGGAAGATAATCCAAATATTTTATTTTGAGAGGAAAGAGAGGAAGAGGAGAAAGGAAGTTCAGATTGAGGGCCACTTAGTTTGGAGCCCCTCCAAAAAAAGGTGTTTTCGTCAGCGACAGTGTTTCATAACTCTGTGATGAAATGTCTTCCCTTGGACTAATGATAGTAGGGCTTAGAGAAGCAGTGGAAAGGAGGGTACGAAAGGTTTGGATGGTTTTGAAACTTGCCTTAGGCAGGCAAGAACCGCTAATGACCAACTGGGACAATAAAAAAATAAAAAAATGGCGAATTATCAAATCTCAGACCAATTGGGAAATCTAAAGTACCCAAAATATTCAGAGATCATGGGGCCAAAACATCTTCGGTTGAACATGAGGACTCTTGATGTTGAGTTTAGAGTAGAAAAAACCCACCATCTTTTCACCACATCCATTATTTCATTAGCCAACTCACCCGCCCACCTCCAAGCTCCAATGGCTACACAGCCTCTGTGCTCCCTTCCACTGTGAAACACAACAAAAGGCTGGCTCTGGCTTCTACTTCCACATCCTGATAAACTATGTGTCACAGCTTTCTGGCAGTTTAATAATCATTATAATCAGCTGCCTTATTGAGCCAAGAAGCACTAATCTCATTGTAAACCCTGTGGATATTATCCCTCACCATATTAACTGCATGGAACTGCTACCCACATGACGACTGCAGGGTGGACGGAGGGTTAGGGTACAGCGGAGGGTTAGGGTGCCAGAAGCATGTAAGTAATGGATCATGATCAAGTGAATTATTAGGCTGACGCGGATGTCTTATAGAAGAGAAGAGGGGGGGGGGGGGGGGGGATGGGAGGGAGAGAGAGAGAGAGGGCGATAAAGAAGAGATACACGGGAAGACGAGAGGGAGAGAGCTGTGAGATAAAGAACAAGAGAGATAAAGAACAAGAGAGAATGAGGAAGGATCAACAGTAAATGTTTCGGAGGAGGAGGGAGTTGAGTTATCATTATCGCACAGATGTCGAGTTTCCTCATCGGCCAGGTAAAGCCTCCCCAGAGGTAACCGTTTAGTGTGGGATAGATGGATGGAGGAAAAATGGAGAGAAGGACGGAGAGAAGACCTGTCCTCATTTCTGGGGGCCGGTGTGTGCCCGCTTTAGTGCGTTTGCGTGTGTGCGTTCCTGCGTGCGTGTACCTACGTGCATGTGTGTGTGTTGTCTCCCCCCATTAGCAGTATAGATGTATGGCCCACACTGACTGGGTGCTGGCAGCCATTCCACTCAGCCGCTCGCTCTCCTCCTCTCAGCTCCTTCCTCCATGTTATGTTTTATTCATCTGGGCCGCAGGGTGGTTTCTACATCAGGTCTATCAAAACACTCACTGTTCTCTGTTTCTGTCGCGATTGGGAGTGGGGAGACGTTTGAAGCCTGCAATGGACGTTCAGCCACAACGCGCTCTCCTTTCCTGTATTCTCCCCCATCAGAGATTTTACCCAGCCTAAAACTCTCTTTCTCTGGGATCCACAGGGAAGAGCTGTTGGCAGGGTATGCAGTGTTTATCTCAGATTAGGAGGATGTTGCCTGTAGACACTGATCTTTCTCCCCTTAATGGTTTAGATTAGGATTAGGGGAGAGTAAAACTGATCCTAAACCTGTGGCCTTGTAACTGTATCTTCGGAGGTTTGTCTCCCTGCCTTTTAGTAGGAGTATAACTTACCTCGAATCCATTCTCTCTACCCACAAACTGCACAGC
This sequence comes from Salvelinus alpinus, assembly GCF_045679555.1. Classification (NCBI taxonomy): domain Eukaryota; kingdom Metazoa; phylum Chordata; class Actinopteri; order Salmoniformes; family Salmonidae; genus Salvelinus; species Salvelinus alpinus. The sequence goes on along the minus strand of NC_092096.1, from coordinate 43,563,102 downwards.
AGAAAGCCAACCTCATCTCAGACCAAACATAAGCCCTAATGTCTGAATGGAGGAGATCGGGTTCAAAAGACAGTCTTCCATCTGAACAATTTCAGCTCTTGGTCTCATCTCACCATCGCCCACCACTAGCTGGAGACCTGTGTGTCGATTGAAGGGCCTCTAACCCCATTCTCCTTTGGGGCTGCTAGGGTGCATGTGTGCTCATGTGAGATGTACTGAAAAGACCAATGGGGGTGAAGTCGATGAACAGACTTTGTTGTGCTGGTAGGCTCGTCCGGTTCAGTGGTTGTTAGGGCTACCCACTGAGGGTTGAGTTCGAGGTGTTTGTGTGTGTGTATGTTGTGGTAAAGAAGGTTAAATGTGGTTGCTTACACTGACACAGTGAAGGTCATGGTTAACGATGCAGAATCGTGTGAAATTTAAATGTCGATATCTCCATGTTGCTACTTTCAGAAATGGCGGAGGGACCATGCTTCACTGACTTGTACTGCTGTGCTCGAATTGCCCTTATAAGGGACATACTGAACAATTCTATTAGTCAGCTTGCTTGTATCCAGTAATTGTCATCAGGAGTAGCTAATATGGCTTGGGACAGGCTGTTTCCGAAGATGACGTGAGTGGGAAGATGTGTCGGTGTGTGTCTATGCGCCTTTGCGTGCATTTAAGTGTGTGTGTGTGTGTGTGTGTGTCTGTGCGTGTGTGTGCGTGTGTGTGTGTGTGTGTGTGGGTGTGTGTACGTTTGTGCATGCGTGCGTGTGCAACTTGCATCAGTCGTGTCTGCAGAATCGGCCTCATTGGTTGGGCAGGGAACAGTGAGCAGTACTGGGCCGTATATTAACCCCAATTTGACAGGCAGAAATCATTTCCTGAGGCTGTGCTATGATTAATTTCCACACTGATGAGATGGAGTCCGCTCCCATTTGCATTGCATGTTGCCCCCGCTGTGCAAAGCAAGGGATGCACGGAGAAGAGGGGAGAAGAGAAAGAGAAGAAGTTGTGCCCACTCACTGATGGTATCAGTGTTCTGCTTCCCTGCAGCATCAACCAGAGGGCTATCTTACTGGACGTGTTTGTATGTGTGTGTGTGTGTGGGGGCTGCATCTGCATCTCACATAGCAGCCCGATGACGCCCTGTGTAGTCCTGATTTTATAGGGAGCTGTGTTGCACTACAAGCCATTACAACTTTTAGCCTGGGTGCCAGATTTTTTACTTATTTTTGTTAAATTTTCTTGTCATAAATTCTGCCAAAGACAAAAACTAGACAAATGAGTCAACAACCAGTCTGGACACTTCTCTCTCTGTACTAATGATGTAAGGCAGGAGGAGACAGACGAACAGATAGGCAGACAGGGCGAACGGCGAGTGGCGGCGTCTAGTGTCTTCGAGTTGTGGCAGGCGGGGCTGTGTGTGTGTGTGTGTCTGTGTGTGTGAGTAGCGTCGGGCCGGGCAGCTGTGTGTGTGTGTCTGTGTGTGTGAGTAGCGTCGGGCCAGGCGTGTGTGTGTGAGTAGCGTCGGGCCAGGCGTGTGTGTGTGTCTGTGTGTGTGAGTAGCGTCGGGCCGGGCAGCTGTGTGTGTGTGTCTGTGTGTGTGAGTAGCGTCGGGCCGGGCGTGTGTGTGTGTCTGTGTGTGTGAGTAGCGTCGGGCCAGGCGTGTGTGTGTGTCTGTGTGTGTGAGTAGCGTCGGGCCGGGCGGCTGTGTGTGTGTGTGTGTGTGTGTGTGTGTCTGTGTGTGTAAGTAGCGTCGGGCCGGGCAGCTGTGTGTGTGTGTCTGTGTGTGTGAGTAGCGTCGGGCCAGGCGTGTGTGTGTGTCTGTGTGTGTCTGTGTGTGTGAGTAGCGTCGGGCCAGGCGTGTGTGTGTGTCTGTGTGTGTGAGTAGCGTCGGGCCGGGCGTGTGTGTGTGTCTGTGTGTGTCTGTGTGTGTGAGTAGCGTCGGGCCAGGCGTGTGTGTGTGTCTGTGTGTGTGAGTAGCGTCGGGCCGGGCGTGTGTGTGTGTCTGTGTGTGTCTGTGTGTGTGAGTAGCGTCGGGCCAGGCGTGTGTGTGTGTCTGTGTGTGTGAGTAGCGTCGGGCCGGGCGGCTGTGTGTGTGTGTGTGTGTGTGTGTGTCTGTGTGTGTGAGTAGCGTCGGGCCGGGCGGCTGTGTGGAGGCAGATTAAAGATAGAGAGATAATGGGCTAAATCTTCTCATTCATTACCGCTTGGGGATGTACAGAGAGAGAGAGAGAGAAAATACAGATATGATAGATCCACCGTTGCCATGACGTACAGCCTTCTGTAGGAATGTCAGTAATGCACACCTCTTTTAAGATTTATATTTGTAACTACGTTACTGCTTCGATGGGCCAGATTATCCACCGGCGCTGCTGCCGATCAGAAATATTGGATTTCAAAGCTTCATAAGAGGAGAGAGAACCAGAGAGAGAAAGGGAGAGGGAGAGGCTGTTTGCACACACGCTCGCACACACGCACCCTCATACAGACACACACACACACACACTCATACAGACACACACACACGCACACTTTCTGCATAATTAATATGTGTGACACCTGAGCCACTCCTTAGGGTGACATGTATACCCGAGACTACTGAATGAACTTCGGAAAACGATTCCCACTTTGTAACAAACAGACCTTAAACCATAGTTACAACATACAGCGGGTAATACCCAATCATGTGTAATTATAGTTAAGGTGTATATATATAAGTTAGTCCAAAAATAATTTTGTGTTGGACCAAATTGTATGTTGGTGTGAAAATGCAGGAACTCATTTTCCGCCATCTCTGTCTTCCAGGAAGTGCCGGTACTCCAGTGGTGTTTAATGAGAACGGCGACGCCCCCGGACGGTACGACATCTTCCAGTACCAGAGCACCAACCGCTCTACCAGAGAGTACAAGGTCATAGGCACCTGGACCAACAAACTACACCTAAATGTGAGACTAACGTAATAGCAATATCTATCTTTTGTGATCTAGTGTTGTCATGAAGTGTCACATTCAGAGGCATTCATGCATAGCCTGGTCCCGGCTATGTTTGTGCCGTCATGTCAACGTGTTTGGCATGACAATGACCGACAAACGACTTGACATTATAGCACAAACAGCTCTGAAATCAGGCACATTTCATAGATATCAGCATTTATTCAGTCTTGACACTTTTATTCATTCGTTATCATCCAAAACGTGTTTTCGTGTCATGTTTGAGTCCCCATCTCTTCCCAGTGTTTTTTGTCCTATGATCTTACAGTACTTCTGAGTAGTATGTGTTCCTGCATGCATACAGTTACTGCTCAGTGCTTGACTTTCAATGGGCAGCTACTTGTTATTCAGCTGTTACTGATTGGAATAACCACACACACACACACACACACACACACACACACACACACACACACACACACTCACTCACTCACTCACTCACTCACTCACTCACTCACTCACTCACTCACTCACTCACTCACTCACTCACTCACTCACTCACTCACTCACTCACTCACTCACTCACTCACTCACTCACTCACTCACTCACTCACTCACTCACTCACTCACTCACTCACTCACTCACTCACTCACTCACTCACTCACTCACACACACACACACATACAGGCCACAGGAGGAGAGATGACGGGGCTTATAGCTTAATGACTCTGCATGCCTGTCTGAGATACACAGCCTTGGTAAACGAGCACGGTTGGGCTGTAGGGTTGGGCTGTACTCTCTGAGGGATCTTAAAACCATCTGCTCTGGTCGTAGATGCGTGTGTGTGTGTGGAGAGCAGTCAGGCAGCACACATATATAGCTGTACACCTACACCTTACAATGCTCAAGATCTATCTGACTTTCCTTACTTAATGCTTACCTGCACGTATCATTCACAAAGGTACAGTATAAGCGGATAAGTTCGGACTGTAGAAGCTATATTGGCTGGACTCTGAGGACTTGGAGACTTGGCTGTGAGAAAAATGGAAGTTAGGCTCAAATGCTGATCTTCGAATTTCTCTTGCGCATTCTCTTAATTCTTCAATCCATTTACCCAGGCTGGACTGGGAGGCAGCAACAGCATACTGTTCCCTCTCGGCTGGCTGCTGAGAACTAGAGCCAGAATATCCCCATTCCATATACATTTTGTTTCACCTTAACAGTGTTTTGAATTCAAAGTTACTAATAGGTATCCAAATAATTGAGAAAGGATCCACCCAAGTGGTCGGAAGTTACTGTTTCTTCTCGGGGTTAATCTCTTCCCTTAGGACCAGTTGGACATTCTTTTCTTTCATGACATGCTCATAATGCTTTATGGGGTAACTTTAATGAGACCTAAACAAGTTTTTAATAATGATCAATTATACCCCCCCAAAAAAGTTTACCCCCATACCCCCCATTTACCCCGGCTATCGCTTTACCACAAAAAAAAACCAGGAAGAGATAATAGCACTAAAGGGAAATGAAACACCAAACTAAAACGACACACGGACAGGTTTCATTTCTCCTCTGATGACTCAGTAGTGAATCCAGTTCTAGATTTCTCCTGCTCTCAGCAGAATCCCCAGACAGCCAGTTTCCTCTAGTTCTGCTGGATCAGTACTTTGTGTGCCTGTTCAGAGATACAGAGAGGAGCTCCGTTCCCATCACTCTGGGCTGTGTTTTAAACAGATTAATACACACATACTGCATCAGTCTGATGCAGATGGCCAATTTGTGCCAGCTCTGATTACACCAGTTTAATTTCTATTAGATTTATGCCTAGCAGGCACCACAAGGGAAATGATAGGAAGTTCTTCCTTGGTTAATTACTTTGTGAGTTGCCCTTTGGGAAATGTTTATGCAGGTACAAACAGTTGAACAACGGTAGGCTTTGAAGATAGCTGTTACACAGAACTATTCTAGGCAGAACATCCCTTAGCCAGAACCAGTCTAGAATCACAACCATTCCAGAACCAAAACCATTATTGAGTCCCAACCTATCTGCCCTCTGATTGGTCTCTCCTCTCTCCTGTGACCTTATGACCCCAGGTAGAGGCCATGCAGTGGCGGGCAGGCGACGCGTCCCTCCCGGCGTCTGTGTGCAGCGTGCCCTGCCGGATGGGTGAGAGGAAGAAGATCGTGAAGGGCGTGCCGTGCTGCTGGCACTGCGAGCGCTGCGATGGCTATCACTTCCAGGCCAGCGAGTTCAGCTGTGAACTGTGCCCCTACGAACAGCGCCCCGACGCCAACCGAACGGGCTGCCAGAACATCCCCATCATCAAGCTGGAGTGGCACTCGCCCTGGGCCGTCATTCCCGTCTTCATCTCAATGCTAGGCATCATCACCACCACCTTCGTTATCGTCACCTTCGTCCGCTACAACGAAACGCCCATCGTCAGGGCGTCCGGCCGTGAGATGAGCTACGTGCTGTTGACGGGCATTTTCCTGTGTTATGCAATCACCTTCCTGATGATCGCGGCACCTGATGTGGGCGTGTGTTCCTTCCGGAGGATCTTTCTGGGTCTGGGGATGTGCTTCAGCTACGCGGCCCTCCTCACCAAGACCAACCGTATCCATCGCATCTTCGAGCAGGGGAAGACGTCCGTCAGCGCCCCCCGGTTCATCTCCCCGGCCTCCCAGCTGGTCATCACCTTCTCCCTGATCTCGGTGCAGCTCCTGGGGGTGTTTGTGTGGTTCGCCGTGGACCCGCCGCACACCTTCGTGGACTACGGCGAGCAGCGGACCCAGGACCCGGCGGCGGCTCGCGGCGTGCTGAAGTGCGACATCTCCGACCTGTCCCTGATCTGCTCCTTGGGCTACTCCATCCTGCTGATGGTCACATGCACTGTTTACGCCATCAAGACCAGGGGAGTGCCGGAGACCTTCAACGAGGCCAAGCCAATTGGATTTACCATGTACACTACCTGCATAATCTGGCTGGCGTTTATCCCTATCTTCTTCGGGACGGCACAGTCTGCGGAGAGGGTGAGTGGAACAGCTTTTATAACGGTAAACACACAAACATGCAGAAAAGTGGAGGCTGTGTGTTTCTAATGAATGGATAATTTTGGATGAATGGTCTCTTTTCCATCAGTCAGCTAGTGATTTAGAATGGAGCTATGAGCTATAGTAATAGCTTAACTCTGAAGCCGCACCTCCCCATGTGAATAAGACTGGATTTTCTGTCTGAGTGACTAGAGCCAAGTCTTTGCAGGCTTTAATAAGAGGCTCATACACAGGGCTTACGCTCTCTCTCTCTCTCGCTCTCGCTCTCGCTCTCGCTCTCGCTCTCGCTCTCGCTCTCTCTCTCTCTCGCTCTCTCGCTCTCTGTCTATCACTCATTGTGTGGGTGTGTCAGACTTGACAGACTTGAGAACATTGCCTTACCTCTTGCCTCGGCTCTAGGAGGTAGATTAGCAGGGTATATGCAGCCCAGCAGGGCTCTGAGAAGCTTGAGAAAACGGTATAACCTCTGACCTGCCGTGTGCTTGAGGTCAGGTTTGCGCCAGCTGCACTTGGAGAATGGTACTTCCAGGTAATCTGAAAAGCTTTTCTGCGCAGTGGAATTTCAGTGAATGTTCCACTGCTGTTTGGCAGAGGGTATATTTCAGATGCAACTCTCCACAACGTTAGAGACAGAGGGGAAATAGCTGGGACACTGTAAAACATTAAATACCCACAGGAGAGGAAAAGAGGGGAAGATGAGAAGAGGTCCTCATTAAAGCTCATCACTGAGTCACACCATCACTCGTTTACTGCATTCTTTTAGTTCTCTTTCCTCTGTTGCCAGGCAGCTGACACACACTTGTATGGATGCCCCAATTAGCCTATAAACAAATGCTGTGTCGGGGTGAGCGTTCAGCTCCACGATGATTCTGGTTGGCAAACTTTGTTTGCACTAATGTTACTGGTAAAAACACACACAGCCAGCTCGAACAGCAACATCCTTCTCAGTAACGGTTACAGAAATGTTTTTACTTGCTATGACTGTGATATATTGTTTATCTACCTTAGTTGAATGCACTGACTAAATAAACTCAGCCAAAAAAGAAATGTCCTCTCACTGTCAACTGCGTTTATTTTCAGCAAACTTAACATGCGTAAATATGTGTATGAACATAACAAGATTCAACAACTGAGACGTAAACTGAGCAAGTTCCACAGACATGTGACTAACAGAAATGGAATAATGTGTCCCTGAACAAAGGCACCTGCAAGTTCCCGGACATTTCTGTGGGGGGGGGGGGGGGGGCGTAGCCCTCACCCTCCCATCCAACAGGTCCCAGACGTGCTCAATGGGATTGAGATCCGGGCTCTTCTCTGGCCATGTCAGAACACTGACATTCCTGTCTTGCAGGAAATCACGCACAGAACGAGCAGTATGGCTGGTGGCATTGTCATGCTGGAGGGTCATGTCAGGATGAGCCTGCAGGAAGGGTAACACATGAGGGAGGAGAAAGTCTTGCCTGTAACGCAACAAGCTCAGTCCGATGATGCTGTGACACACCGCCCCAGACCATGACGGACCCTCCACCTCCAAATTGATCCCGCTCCAGAGTACAGGCCTCGGTGTAACGCTCATTCCTTCGACGATAATCGCGAATCTTGTCATCCTGTAACTGTCACGAAGGTGTGATGTTCAGATGTACCGATCCTGTGCAGGTGTTGTTACACGTGGACGATCAGCTGTCCTTCCTGTCTCCCTGTAGCGCTGTCTTAGGCGTCTCACAGTATGGACATTGCAATTTATAGCCCTGGTCCCATCTGCAGTCCTCATGCCTCCTTGCAGCATGCCTAAGGCACATTCACGCATATGAGCAGGGACCCTGGGCATCTTTCTTTTGGTGTTTTTAGAGTCAGTAGAAAGGCCTCTTTAGTGTCCTAAGTTTTCATAACTGTGACCTTAATTGCCTACCGTCTGTAAGCTGTCAGTGTCTTAACGACCATTCCACAGGTGCATGTTCATTAATTGTTTATGGTTCATTGAACAAGCATGAGAAACAGTGTTAAAACCCTTTACAATGAAGATCTGTGAAGTTATTTGGATTTTTACGAATTTTTCTTTGAAAGACAGGGTCCTGAAAAGGGGACGTTTATTTTTTGGCTGAGTTTAGTAAGTCGGGATAAGAGTGTCTGCTAAATTTCCAAATGTATATGTGAAAATAAACATACCAAAATAATACACTGGGTATTAATTATTGGCTTTATTTCGGGAAGGAGATCATTTGAATAATACTCAGCATGCTTTGCAATTGTTAATTTTACATATACGTACATTTATATTTAGTTCATTTAGCAGACACTCTTATCACACCATAGTGTCGTCAGACTTCTGATACCAATGCAGGGTGAAAGGCGGCCACAAAACGGCGAACAGCTATAAATTTTTTTTTTCAAAATACAAAATACAGTTCTGGAAGGTATCTTGTTACAAAATACATTGGAGTGTACTCAGAACTAATTGAAATACATATTTCAAATACATGTAACAGAAATACTGGCAATCTCTGCACACACACACACACACTGCATAAATGATTTGGAGCTAAAAAGAGAGCTAAAACAACTGTGTGATTCTGCTGATCACTTCCATGTCACTGTGCTGTGTGATGTGATGACAGAGGAAGGCTGGTAAACATTTGAATCAAATCGGGACACATAGAAAGCATGAGAACAAATTGGGTTTTGAATCTTCAATGAGTGAACGTGAAGATTCGCTCATTGAAGATGCTGCTTGTCAAAATGAGGAGGCTGATTCAGTTGAAGTGCGAATCGAAGACTGTTGTTTTGATACAGGCTGAGTAAAATGAACATGCACACACACACACACACACACACACACACACACACACACACACACACACACACACACACACACACACACACACACACACACACACACACACACACACACCCCCCACCCCCCCCCCCACCCAGGCCAGACACAGATCACTATGTCCTCAGCGGTATTTCTATTCTGATGCTTAGATTGACCGTATTGAATCGTGTTCTCCAAAAACAAACTATTTTCTCAGTACTCATTACCTGATCCAATATTCCTCATGCGTGTGTGTGTTTATGTGCATGTGTGTGCGTGCATGTCTGTGTGCCTGTGTGTGTGTGCATTCGTGTACTGTATGTGCGCGTGTGTGCGCATGTGTGTCTGTGTGCGTATGTGTGTGTGTCTGTGTTTGTGTGTGTTTAGGGCCCATGATAGATGCACTTTACGCTCATTGAGATTCAAAGAGGACTTACAGTATTGATTGTAAATGTCAAATTGCTTTATTATCGTGGCTGGAGAGGCCTGGAATGCGTCCCAAATGGCACCCTATCCGCTATATACAGCACTATAGAGCCCTGGTCAAAAGTAGTGCACTTTATAGAAAAATGGGTGTCATTTGGGAAAGTTCTGGAGACAGCTGCATGTATCAGGGGCCAGAATCAATGAAGGCAGAAGCTGGTCTCTTTATATAATGGCTCTGTATGTACAGTATCTATGCCCAGATCAAATGAGCTGCCTACCAACTACACACATAACATAAACATCCTGGTTGCGTCCTGGCATCGTAATCCCTATATAGTGTACTACTTTTAAATCAGTGCCCATAGTAGTGCGTTATGAAGGGAAATATTTCCATTTGGGACTCAACCCCTTCCTGTTAGTAGATTGGCTGGAATTGAAATCAACAGTTTTGACAGGTAATCACTTGAAATCATAAATATATTCATAAACAGCAGGCCTACAGTGCACGTTGATTGATTTCAGCTGGTTTCCCTACAACATATACACTTGTGTAGCATATGATTTATACTTAATTAGATGTTGAGGCTACAGCACTTAGACTAAATTGAATCAACCTTAGATATTCAGTGTTCACCCTCTAGGCGTACCCGTGGGGATGTTGGAGTGTAATGCAGTTGATGTTTTGTAACAGCAGCACTATTCTACATAATTGTAAATGATACTGCTTTGAAAGCAGCTCACATGAAGCTCACTGCATGGTGCCTGAGGCGGAGAGGGGAAAGTGGTGGTTGGAAGTAAAGCTTTGTCAGTAATGATGTAGTACAGCTGAGGGAGGGAGGGAGAGAGGGAGAAGAGGGAGAAGAGGGAGAGGAGGGAGAGAGGGAGAGGAGGGAGGGAGAGGGAGAGAGAGAGAGGCTGTAGTCAGGATCAGACACCTCCCTCGATGCCCTTCCCCGACCAGGCTATCTCTAATAGCCCCAGTGTGACCAGGCTAGCCTCAGGAAGAAAACCCCTCCGGACGTTATTACCGGTGGCTCAGCGTGAATACGGAGGCTGGTGGCCGTTACTCATCGTCCAGCTGAAGGATTAACGGCCGGGGCCCGCGTTGACGCACTGGCGTACCCAGGTCATTACCGCGTCGGGTGTACGAACATTAAACTGGCCTAATCTGCCTGGACCAACGGGCTCTGTACGGCACGCCACTGAGGTGACTCCGCAGGGAAGGGAGTAGAGTTGGAGGAAGGCATAGAGAGGGAAACAGTGGAGGGAAGGAAGGGAGGGAAGGAAGGAGAAAAAACAGAGAAAGAATGAGAGGGGGGAGTGAAAGAAGGTCTGAATCAGAGAGCTATGGAGAATGGATGAAGGGAGGGGAGGAGTAAGGGAAGGAGGGGAGAATGAGAGAGAGAATGCGGGATGGAAGGACTGTCACAGAGAGCGGTAGAGAGACCAGGGACTCACCAAGGGAGGAAAGGCTAATCCTTCAGAGGAGGAGTAGTAGAGATAAAGAGGAGAGTGATTCAGAGAGAGAGAGATTGTGTGAGTGTAATATTTAGTGTTCACTTTTGTTTATCCATTTCACTTGCTTAGGAAATGTAAGCATATGTTTCCCATGCCAATAAAGCCTTTTGAATTGATTTGAATTGAGAGAGATGGAGAGAGTGTGACAGAGAAGAGAGAGAGTGACAGAGAGAGAAATAAAGAGGAGGCTGAGAGAGAGAGAGGAGGCTGAGAGAGAGCGACTGATCACCCCAATCCACAAAAGTGGAGACAAATTTGACCCCAATAACTACCGTGGGATATGCGTCAACAGCAAGCTTGGGAAAATCCTCTGCATTATCATTAACAGCAGACTCGTACATTTTCTCAGTGAAAACAATGTACGGAGCAAATGTCAAATTGGCTTTTTACCAAATTACCGTACACCCTAATTCACAAACAAACAAACCGAAACAAAGGCAAAGTCTTATCATGCTATGTTGATTTCAAAAAAGCTTTCGACTCAATTTGGCATGAGGGTCTGCTATACAAATTGATGGAAAGTGGTGTTGGGAGAAAAAGATACGACATTATAAAATCCATGTACACAAACAACAATTGTGGTAAAATTGGCAAAAAACACACACATTTCTTTCCACAGAACTGTGGGGTGAGACAGGGATGCAGCTTAAGCCCCACCCTCTTCAATATATAAAGCAATGAATTGGTGAGGGCACTAGAACTGATCTGGTGCTTCTGTCCCTATCCAAGGACGGCCTATAGCAACACCTAGAGCTTCTGCATAGATTCTGTCAGACTTGGGCCCTGACAGTAAATAACGGTGTTGCAAAAAAAGATCCAGTTGCCAGGACCACAAATACAAATCCATCTAGACACCGTTGCCCTTGAGTACACAAAAACTATACATACCTCGGCTTAAACATCAGCGCCACAGGTAACTTCCACAAAGCTGTTAACGAGCTGAGAGACAAGGCAAGAAGGGCCTTCTATGCCATCAAAAGGAACATCAAATTTGATGTTGCAAAAATATCCTCCGTGTAGAATGTAAAACACCAAATAATGCATGCAGAGCAGAATTAGGCCGATACCCGCTAATTATCAAAATCCAGAAAAGAGCCGTTAAATTCTACAACCACCTAAAAGGAAGTGATTTACAAACCTTCCATAACAAAGCCATCACCTACATAGAGATGAACTTAGGGAAGAGTCCCCTACCCAAACTGGTCCTAAGGCTCTGTTCACAAACACACAGACCCCACAGAGCCCCAGGACAGCAACAGAATTAGACCCAACCAAATCATGAGAAAACTACTTGACACATTGTAAAGAATTAACAAAAAAAACTGAGCAAACTAGAATGCTATTTGGCCCTAAACAGAGAGTACACAGTGGAAGAATACCTGATCACTGTGACTGACCCAAACTTAAGGAAAGCTTTGACTATGTACAGACTCAGTGAGCATAGCCTTGCTATTGAGAAAGGTGGCCGAAGGCAGACCTGGCTCGCAAGAGAACACATGTGTCGTGTCTTTGGCTATGCCGGATTAAGTGATATGACATGCTATTCTATAAAATAGTTTCTCCGTAATTAATATTACCTGATTGAGCTAATCATGTAAATGTAATTAACTAGAAAGTCGTGGCACCACAAAATAATATTTATAGAGCTGGTATCTTCCGAATAAACTCTTAAAGACCTAATAATATTTTACATCAATAGCAGTCAATATTAATCGTCACCTTATTTCAGTCTCATCTGAAAGTTGTAAATTCTTGGTTCACGAACCCTGGCTAACAAGTTGAATCAGCAATACAAAATTGGGTTTAATTATTTATTTACTAAATACCTAACTAATCACACGGAATTACATATACACAGAATGAATCATACCTTGATTACAAATTACGTCATAAAGGAAAATGTCCCTAGCGGGCGGAACAGATATGACAGCTTGTTACACAAAAGAAAAGGGGCTGGGTTTGAGTGAAAGAGTGGGAAGACTGAGGAACAAAGGGCGAAGCTGTGCTATCGTAAATACAATATCTTATGCATTCTAAATTGCCACCCATTTGGAAAAGGAAAATGCAATAAATATTTACTCTGAGCTGTGCTTCAGTAGGTTTGTGGTAGATGGAAGGCCGTGTTGCCCAACTGAGTCCTTTGTCCTTTGAAGAATGTCTCTGCTGGTAAATTGGATAGTTATAGTAATGTCGTTGTGTGGTAGACGGGATACTCTGTTTGTCCTATCCTAATTTACGTTTGCAGCTGCTGTTGCTAACTCAACGTCTAGGAGGTATCACTTCTATAGTGAATAAGAGTTCAAAGTTCATACCATTCGCAACCAAAGCTCACGCTGATGTTGGCTTCATTCTGTAGTTATTATCTGAACCATTCTGACATCGGACCGTCGTCCTCACATCCTCGGAACAGGAGGTTAAATTTTCGTCAATGGCTTAAATAGTGGAGGGAGAAAAGGGGTGTTTCATAATTTACAACCTATTCTGGATTACCAGAATATAGTTCATTTCCCCCCAACTTCTGATGTTCCCAGAATCTCTATGTTAACCAAGGGGTTTTACATTACATTACATTTAAGTCATTTAGCAGACGCTCTTATCCAGAGCGACTTACAAATTGGTGCATTCACCTTATGATATCCAGTGGAACAACCACTTTACAATAGTGCATCTAACTCTTTTAAGGAGGGGGGGGGGTTAGAAGGATTACTTTATCCTATCCTAGGTATTCCTTAAAGAGGTGGGGTTTCAGGTGTCTCCGGAAGGTGGTGATTGACTCCGCTGACCTGGCGTCGTGAGGGAGTTTGTTCCACCATTGGGGTGCCAGAGCAGCGAACAGTTTTGACTGGGCTGAGCGGGAACTGTACTTCCTCAGAGGTAGGGAGGCGAGCAGGCCAGAGGTGGATGAACGCCGTGCCCTTGTTTGGGTGTAGGGCCTGATCAGAGCCTGAAGGTACGGAGGTGCCGTTCCCCTCACAGCTCCGTAGGCGAGCACCATGGTCTTGTAGCGGATGCGAGCTTCAACTGGAAGCCAGTGGAGAGAGCGGAGGAGCGGGGTGACGTGAGAGACCTTGGGAAGGTTGAACACCAGACGGGCTGCAGCGTTCTGGATGAGTTGTAGGGGTTTAATGGCACAGGCAGGGAGCCCAGCCAACAGCGAGTTGCAGTAATCCAGACGGGAGATTCCGTGTGAGGCAGGGTCGTACTCTGCGAATGTTGTAGAGCATGAACCTACAGGAACGGGTCACCGCCTTGATGTTAGTTGAGAACGACAGGGTGTTGTCCAGGATCACGCCAAGGTTCTTAGCACTCTGGGAGGAGGACACAATGGAGTTGTCAACCGTGATGGCGAGATCATGGAATGGGCAGTCCTTCCCCGGGAGGAAGAGCAGCTCCATCTTGCCGAGGTTCAGCTTGAGGTGGTGATCCGTCATCCACACTGATATGTCTGCCAGACATGCAGAGATGCGATTCGCCACCTGGTTATCAGAAGGGGGAAAGGAGAAGATTAATTGTGTGTCGTCTGCATAGCAATGATAGGAGAGACCATGTGAGGATATGACAGAGCCAAGTGACTTGGTGTATAGCGAGAATAGGAGAGGGCCTAGAACAGAGCCCTGGGGGACACGTCACCTGGTAGGAGCGACCTGTCAGGTAGGGCGCAATCCAAGCGTGGGCCGCGCCGGAGATGCCCAACTCGGAGAGGGTGGAGAGGAGGATCTGATGGTTCACAGTATCAAAGGCAGCCGATAGGTCTAGAAGGATGAGAGCAGAGGAGAGAGAGTTAGCTTTAGCAGTGCGGAGCGCCTCCGTGACACAGAGAAGAGCAGTCTCAGTTGAATGACTAGTCTTGAAACCTGACTGATTTGGATCAAGAAGGTCATTCTGAGAGAGATAGCAGGAGAGCTGGCCAAGGACGGCACGTTCAAGAGTTTGGAGAGAAAAGAAAGAAGGGATACTGGTCTGTAGTTGTTGACATCGGAGGGATCGAGTGTAGGTTTTTTCAGAAGGGGTGCAACTCTCGCTCTCTTGAAGACGGAAGGGACGTAGCCAGCGGTCAAGGATGAGTTGATGAGCGAGGTGAGGTAAGGGAGAAGGTCTCCGGAAATGGTCTGGAGAAGAGAGGAGGGGATAGGGTCAAGCGTGCAGGTTGTTGGGCGGCCGGCCGTCACAAGACGCCGGCCGTCACAAAGAGGTCAAAGCACAGGGTAGGGCAGTGTGAGCAGAACCAGCGGTGTCGTTTGACTTAGCAAACGAGGATCGGATGTCGTCGACCTTCTTTTCAAAATGGTTGACGAAGTCATCCGCAGAGAGGGAGGAGGGGGGGGGGGGAGGATTCAGGAGGGAGGAGAAGGTGGCAAAGAGCTTCCTAGGGTTAGAGGCAGATGCTTGGAATTTAGAGTGGTAGAAAGTGGCTTTAGCAGCAGAGACAGAAGAGGAGAATGTAGAGAGGAGGGAGTGAAAGGATGCCAGGTCCGCAGGGAGGCGAGTTTTCCTCCATTTCCGCTCGGCTGCCCGGAGCCCTGTTCTGTGAGCTCGCAATGAGTCGTCGAGCCACGGAGCAGGAGGGGAGGACCGAGCCGGCCTGGAGGATAGGGGACATAGAGAGTCAAAGGATGCAGAAAGGGAGGAGAGGAGGGTTGAGGAGGCAGAATCAGGAGATAGGTTGGAGAAGGTTTGAGCAGAGGGAAGAGATGATAGGATGGAAGAGGAGAGAGTAGCGGGGGAGAGAGAGCGAAGGTTGGGACGGCGCGATACCATCCGAGTAGGGGCAGTGTGGGAAGTGTTGGATGAGAGCGAGAGGGAAAAGGATACAAGGTAGTGGTCGGAGACTTGGAGGGGAGTTGCAATGAGATTAGTGGAAGAACAGCATCTAGTAAAGATGAGGTCAAGCGTATTGCCTGCCTTGTGAGTAGGGGGGGAAGGTGAGAGGGTGAGGTCAAAAGAGGAGAGGAGTGGAAAGAAGGAGGCAGAGAGGAATGAGTCAAAGGTAGACGTGGGGAGGTTAAAGTCATCCAGAACTGTGAGAGGTGAGCCATCCTCCTGAAAGGAGCTTATCAAGGCGTCAAGCTCATTGATGAACTCTCCAAGGGAACCTGGAGGGCGATAAATGATAAGGATGTTAAACTTGAAAGGGCTGGTAACTGTGACAGCATGGAATTCAAAGGAGGCGATAGACAGATGGGTCAGGGGAGAAAGAGAGAATGTCCACTTGGGAGAGATGAGGATCCCAGTGCCACCACCCCGCTGACCAGAAGCTCTCGGGGTGTGCGAGAACACGTGGGCAGACGAGGAGAGAGCAGTAGGAGTAGCAGTGTTATCAGTGGTAATCCATGTTTCCGTCAGTGCCAAGAAGTCGAGGGACTGGAGGGAAGCATAGGCTGAGATGAACTCTGCCTTGTTGGCCGCAGATCGGCAGTTCCAGAGGCTGCCGGAGACCTGGAACTCCACGTGGGTCGTGCGCGCTGGGACCACCAGGTTAGAGTGGCAGCGGCCACGCGGTGTGAAGCGTTTGTATGGTCTGTGCAGAGAGGAGAGAAGAGGGATAGACAGACACATAGTTGACAGGCTACAGAATAGGCTACGTTAATGCAAAGGAGATTGGAATGACAAGTGGACTACACGTCTCGAATGTTCAGAAAGTTAAGCTTACGTTGCAAAAAATCTTATTGACTAAAATGATACAGTACTGCTGGCTGGTGAAGTAGGCTAGCTAGCAGTGGCTGCGTTGTTGACTTTGTTTGAAAGTGTAGCTGGCTAAGTAACCTCGATAACTGGCTAGGTAACCTCGATAACCTCGTTTTCTAATGTCACATCAGTAGAGTAGAGAGAGGAAAAAGGGGGGAAGAGGTATTTATGGCTGTCATAAACCTACCCCCAGGCCAACGTCATGACACAGGCTATGTGCACACTGCCCACAAAATGAGGTGGAAACTGAGCTGCACTTCCTAACCCCCTGCCAAATGTATGACCATATTAGAGACACATATTGCCCTCAGATTACGCAGATACACAAAGAGTTCGAAAACAAACCCAATTTTGATAAACTCCCATATCTATTGGGTGAAATACCACAGTGTGCCATCACAGCAGCAAGATTTGTGACCTGTTGCCACAAGAGAAGGCCTACCAGTGAAGAACAAACACCATTGTAAATACAACCCATATTTGATTTATTTTCCCTTTTGTACTTTAACTATTTGCACATAATATGACATTTGTAACGAGAGATAGAGAGAGAGAGAGAGAGAGAGAGAGAGAGAGAGAACGAGCGAGAGAGAGCCCGAGAGAGCGCGAGAGAGCGAGAGCCCGAGAGAGCGCGAGAGAGCGAGAACGAGAGAGGCTAAAGCGTCAGGAGCTGCAGTTTAGGCCCAGTGCTCTAGGGAGATATCACAGAAAGTTTACTGTACATGATAACAGGGGTTAGGTCAGAACTGGGAAGATTTAGCTAACATCACAACTCTGTTGTTGGGTTACTGTAGTTGTACTCTATATTACACTATTGTAGATTAGGTATCCATCCAGACAACCAATCATCCACAAACACACACTAGGCTCGGCAATATCGGCCTAGTTTTGTTTGACGTGGGTATCATGATGTCAGCCATTTTCAAACAGCGTTTAGAAATTCTCTGTATTGTATGATCACATGCACAGAAACACATTGAAAAAGCGCCATTCATTTTTAAAACTGAATATTTTGTGCACTGTAGTTAAACAATTCTGATGGGATATGGAACATTCCTGGCAAACTTCAGTAGAAGGAGACGGTGTCAGATCCCACCATCAAGCACAGAGATGCAGCAGACTACACCATAGGAGACCCCACCCAACCCCCCCCCCCACACACACACCCTTGAAAAAAAAAACATACATATGCATGCACGACAATCATTCGCCTTGGGAGAACGAAACCCAAACTCTTAAGGCAGCGATTGGGAGCACTCATTTTACATTGCCTTTACTGAACGACAATGACAACAGAATGACATAAACATCAAAACGTGAACATTTCCTGAATGTTCCCCTAGATACGGTTGTTATGTTCTTTTCCCCCACTCTGCAGACGAGACATATTGGAAATGTCAAGCACATTACAGAGGCTGTCTGCATGACTGGGACGTTTCAGAGGGATAATTCTGGGAAATTACAGAGGGAGTCAAATCTGTCTGTCTGTCTGTCTGTCTGTCTGTCTGTCTGTCTGTCTGTCTGTCTGTCTGTCTGTCTGTCTGTCTGTCTGTCTGTCTGTCTGTCTGTCTGTCTGTCTGTCTGTCTGTCTGTCTGTCTGTCTGTCTGTCTGTCTGTCTGTCTGTCTGTCAAATCACAGTACAGCATGCTGCCTGCTGGCCCCTGATACCTGTAAGATACTGTACAGGAGGATGTAGTGACCTAGCACGTACGTATCTGACTCACCTGCCTTAGTTTAGGGAGAGGTTTATGGGGAGAGTGTTTTAGAGTTTTTCTCCTACCTGCCTTTGTTGGCGACAGGCCCCTTGTATGTGGGTGTGTGTGTGTGCGTGCATGTCTGGTGGCAGTGCCAGACCCATCAGGCCCATCAACCTGCCTAATGGCTGGGGGATTACTTGGTTGTTTGTATGTGTGTGTGTACTGAGTCGTGTGATTCAGAGAAACATATTTAATTTTGTATTTATTTTACCTTTATTTATACAGGTTTTTTCTCATTGAGATAATGTCTCTTTTCCAAGAGAGACCTGGTCCAATAGCAGCAGGGGGAACAACGTTTCAGACAAAACAACTTACATACATACACTGACACAACATTAATCAAAACTATAAACACACATACAGTACAACAATTACATATTACATTAAAAACACAAACATCTTGACTAAAAACAGCTGGCCTAAAAACAATGACACTCTTCTATGATATACACATCGATCAAGTGTTTAAACTCCACCAACGGAACTAGATCATCACATCTTAAAATGTTCAGGAGAGAATTCCAGGACCACGGTGCTAAGTAACTAAAACTATTTCTACCATGACCTGTTCTAATGTTTGGTACTGTTAGAAGCAAATCAGAATGGGACCGTAATTGATATTTATTTACTGACCTGACTAAAAAAAGAACAGAGATAAAATGGCATTTTACCCAGTATGGCCTTATAAATCAGTGTATATGAGTATTTAAGCCTACGCAAGGTCAATGACGACCAGCCAACAGAGCTGTAGAGATCACAATGATGTGTTAGACATTTCTGATTTGTAATGACCCTGAGGGCTGCATGATACACTGAATCAAGTGCTCTCAGGGTAGTGGCTGAGGCCTGCATATATATAACATCACTAAAATCTAAAACCGACAGTAATGTACATCGTACCAGCTCCTTCCTGGCCTCAACAGACAAACAAGCCTTATGCCGGTAATAAAATCCTATTTTCAGCTTGAGCTTCCTTATCAAGTTCTCTACATGCACAGTGAAGCTCAGTTTATCATCAACCCACACCCAAATATTTGTACACTTTAACTTGCTCTATAGTATGTCCAGCCAATGTAGCAATGACATGATTTGTAACATGCCTGGCATTTGAAAATACCATGCATTTCGTTTTACCCGAATTTAGAATCAGCTTTAAATCATACAGATTCTGTTGTATGATGTTAAATGCTCTTTGGGCATTTTCAAAAGCTAAAGATAAACTACTACCACTTGAATAAAGAACAGTATCATCTGCATAAAAATGAACATCCGCTGTTTCAATACGATCCCCAATGTTGTTGATATACAAAATGAACAACAGTGGGCACAAAATAGAACCTTGCGGAACTCCTGAGCACACCTCTATGGACTCAGATTTACAACCATCCGCCATTACACATTGTGTACAATTTGATAGGTTATTTATAAACCAATCTAGACCATGACCAGTAATTCCACAACATTTTAACCTTTGCACTAACACAGCATGGTCCACGATGTCAAAAAACTTCGACAAATCAATAAAAACAGACACACAATGTAACTTCTTATCAAGAGCACAGTGGATGTCATTTATAACCTTAAATGTTGCTGAAACAGTGCTGTGGCCAGACCTAAAACCTGATTGCATTCCATTTAGGATGTTGTTTTCTTGGAAGTAGGTATTTAGCTGCCTACTAACTAAGGACTCCAGTACCTTTGACAGTACAGACAATTTTGATATGGGTCGATAGTTGTCAAGTAGCGAGGGATCTCCACCTTTCAGGAGAGGCAGTACAAAAGCAGATTTCCGTAACTTGGGGATTTCCTTAACATCAAGCGTAAGGTTAAAAATACATGTTAAGGGGGGAGCAATGTTGTCTGTGGCTAGGTGTGGGAGCCGGGGGTCTAGTTCATCAGGGCCAGGGGATTTTTTAAAATCAATTTCTTTCAGGGCTTTACACACTTCTGAAACAGAGAAGGATGAAAAGGAGAACCTGGTGAAGGAGTGCACAGGGGTGTCAGATACATTTATAAGGGGCTCAATTATACCTTTGACCTTTTCAAATAAACTGCCTGCATCTAAGAAATGCTGGTTCAAGGCTTTCAGAATGGAGGTTCTCTCAGTTACAATATGTGTGTCGACCAACAATTGTTTAGGAAGCTGTGTATCTTTTCTGCACTCCAAACCTCTCACTACTTGCCAAAATTTGGATGGATTATTTACATTTTGTGAAGTAGATTTCAGGTAGTGGTCTGCTTTCAATTTACGGATCATAGCCACACCCATATTTCGAAGACGTTTATTTGCCATCCAATCATCTGACAAACCAGTCCCTCTTGCTTTAGCCCACATAGCATTTTGTTCCCTTATGATTTTTGTAAGTTCCTTAGTAAACAAAGGGTTCTCTCTGCCCTTAATCCTGAACATTTTTTAAAGGGGCATGCCTATTGCATACATCCTGGAATGTGTTGTGGAAGTAAGAAAAGGCTAGTTCAACATCAGGGATTA
The DNA here is from genome assembly GCF_045679555.1 of Salvelinus alpinus. Taxonomy (NCBI): domain Eukaryota; kingdom Metazoa; phylum Chordata; class Actinopteri; order Salmoniformes; family Salmonidae; genus Salvelinus; species Salvelinus alpinus. The sequence goes on along the minus strand of NC_092096.1, from coordinate 43,542,445 downwards.
ATTCCATTCTATTCCATTCAATGCTACATCATGTAAAAAACCTTGAATATCAAACCGCTTCCAGTTTCTTTTCGTAATAACACGTGGAGATTTCTTAGGAATTTTACCATCTCTCACACAGGCAATAGCACAGTGATCACTTATGTCATTTACAAAAATACCAGAAGCATTAAAACGATGAGGAGTATTGGTTAAGATCAAATCAATCAAAGAGGATTTCAGAGGATATTTTATATTCAACCTAGTTTTACACTGTTGACAATCTGAGTGAGATTGTAGGTATTGCACAGAATTTTAAGTTGATCAGAGCTAGATGTTAGCCAGTCCTGATTCAGATCACCCATCAGGACGAACTCAGAATTGACATTCTGTGATAACAATTTGAAAATACAATCCAGAGGGCCAACAGTAGCAGATGGAGGTCTATAACAACAAGATACAACAATATTTAAAGATGAGCCAAGGTTTAGGTTGAAAGACAGATATTCAAATTGCTAAGTTTAGTAACAGAAGTCAGAACGACCACCGTCTTTTACATATACAGCAACACCACCACCCTTAGATTTACGATCTGTACGAAAAACATTGAAACCATTTATGCCAATATTTTTGTCTGTAATAGATTTTTTTAAGACAGGTTTCAGAAAGCATAAATACATCCAGGTTGGCAGTTTTTATCCATATACTCACAAAATCAAGCTTCGGCAGAAGACTTCTTACATTCATATGCAAAAACTTCAGGCCACTCTGACTACTTAATTCGGCAGGGGTAAGAATGTCAGTAACTGGGTTAGACTGGACATTTCCAGACAAAAGAAGCAGCAAGATAATGGCAAGTCTAGATCGAGGGTTACAACATTTGGAGTTACAGACAGCACTTGAACGAGAATCCATAGTCACCAGAGTCTTTAACGTAACATATTTCAGGAGATGTGTGAAGTCCAGAGACATGGTTAAGTATCAAGAGAACAGTCCTGACATGTAAGCCCAAGAGTCCGATTTCTCCCGTATTGTTCGGGATAAATGTGCAGATGTAGGTCATCCTCACTTCTATCACACTGATAATGTAGTGATACACCTGAGACAGCAGCAGAGAGACAATGCTGCTAAACTATCCGGCTGTGACAAGACAGAACAGAACAGATCAGAACTGCACAAAGAGAGCAGAACTGGACCTGCACATCACCATCGTCAGACCTGGGAGAGTGAAGGACGGGAAACACTATAAAGGAACATTGGCCGTGCCTAGACTTGTTGTGCTGTCGAGTCCCTCTGTCTCACACGGAGTGCTCTGGGGACGTGTCCACAGCCTGTGGTAGAGACCTACAGTGCCTTGCAAAAGTATTCATCCCCCTTGGCGTTTTTCCTATTTTGTTGCATTACAAACTGTAATTTAAATGAATTTTTATTTGGATTTCATGTAATGGACATACACAAAATAGTCCAAATTGGTGAATTGAAATGAAAAAAATTACTTGTGTCAAAAAATTCTAAAATATTAAAACGGAAAAGTGGTGCGGGAAATATGTATTCACCCCCTTGGCTATGAAGCCCCTAAATAAGATCTGGTGCAACCAATTACCTTCAGAAGTCACATAATTAGTTAAATAAAGTCCACCTGTACAATCTCAGTGTCACTTGATCTGTCACATGATCTCAGTATATATACACCTGTTCTGAAAGGCCCCAGTCTGCAACACCACTAAGCAAGGGGCACCACCAAGCAAGCGGCACCATGAAGACCAAGGAGCTCTCCAAACAGGTCAGGGACAAGGTTGCGGAGAAGTACAGATCAGGGTTGGGTTATAAAAAATATCCGAAACTTTGAATTATAAAAAATGTGAAAGAATATGGCACCACAATAAATCTGCCAAGAGAGGGCCGCCCACAAAAACTCACGGACCAGGCAAGGAGAGCATTAATCAGAGAGGCAACAAAGAGACCAAAGATAACCCTAAAGGAGCTGCAAAGCTCCACAGTAGAGATTGGAATATCTGTCCATAGGACCGCTTTAAGCCGTACACTCCACAGAGCTCGGCTTTATGGAAAAGTGGTCAGAAAAAATTGTTTAAAGAAAAAAATAAGCAAACACGTTTGGTGTTCGCCAAAATGGCATGTGGGGAGACTCCCCATATATGGAAGAAGGTACTCTGGTCAGATGAGACTAAAATTTAGATTTTTGGCCATCAAGGAAAACGCTATGTGTGGCGTAAACCCAACACATCTCATCACCCCGAGAGCACCATCCCACAGTGAAGCATGGTGGTGGCAGCATCATGCTATGGGGGTGTTTTTCATTGGCAGAGACTTTGAAACTGGTCAGAATTGAAGGAATGATGGATGGCGCTAAATACAGGGAAATGCTTGAGGGAAACCTGTTTCAGTCTTCCAGAGATTTGAGACTGTAAGCCACTGTAGTTAATAGGCCAACTGAACAAAATATAGCCACTCATAATTAGATCATGTTGATTTGGAAGGCAGTACGAAATGATGGTGAATTAAGATGCTCAGCTGGATTTGAGAGAAACTCTTAGCTTGTTAACCGTGACTTGTTGTTGTGTGAGTTTTAACTTGGGAATTGGACTTGTTTTCACCCTGTACTGAATGTTGATGGCTTTCCTTTTAAGGAGGGAGACCAGACCCAGTGAGTCTATTAGACAAGATCAATGCTATCTCGATCAGAGGAATAACATTAGCTGTAATGACAGGAAATGGATTTGAAGATATTGGGCTTGAGGGAGATGCATTGATTACTATAATTAATGGACAATTGATTCTGTTACAATTACTGTTATTATAGGGATAATTATTGTTGGTTCGCCAGTATGCTGTGTTCTTGTTAAACGTTAGGTAGGAATCCGGATCCTCATTATGATTCTCATTATGATCATAGATTTGAATAGAACACGTTATTGTCCACACGATGTGGAATGTTGCCTTTGACTCCACGGTGGCATCATATGTGTTCAATTGTTTTGGAGCAAAGGTGTCATACAGGAGTAGTCCAATTGGAATTGTCACATGTACCGAAAGTTCTAGTTGAGGTGAAGATGGATGCTTTGAATTATCTACCCGCTGTTACCCATCCACTGTCCCTGTCCCTCCCACATCGCGTAATTGGACTTTAAGACTGACTGAGAGATGATTTGTCCCCTGGTGCTTCTACACAGCTTCTACATCTACATTGCTTGCTGTTTGGGGGTTTGGGCTGGGTTTCTGTACAGCACTTTGTGACATCAGCTGATGTAAGAAGGGCTTTATAAATGAATTTGATTTGATTGATTGGTGAGAGATAGAGAGAGGGGAGGAGGAGGTGGGGACTCCAAATGGCAGTCTGAATATGTTTAGGATCCTCAGGTGCTCACTACAGCCAGCTCACTCATTAAAAACACTATTAAGACATCCCAAGGAGTCGGGGGGGGGGGGGGGGGGTCAGTGAGAGAGAAGCGCAAAGAGAGAGGTGGGCGGTGGGAGAGCACAGCATGTGTCATCTGGTTGGTCACTTGTCACGGCTAAGCGTTTAAGTCGAGGGCGATTTTTGTAATTGGAGCGTGGCGGAATGGAATTTGTAATTCAGCGGAATGCTTAGTTCTGGCAACGACCCATGCTTTAGTGCGCCTGTCTTCCCTGATATTCTTCGCTCCAAACCCAGACCGCAGCGCCTGAAATGTGATGTAGTAATGCAATATTGAGCATTAGAAATGCTTCTTTTTTAAAGCCCAGCGTATACTGGGAGTGGTGAGACTGGACAGGCACTCTCTCTCTCTCTCTCAGGTTAATATTTAGTGTGCGTGTCCGGCCGTCAAGAGCGCTAACGCACAAACACAAATGCAGATACACGCACACACGCACACATTTGGAATGGGCCGTCAGATCCTCAAGAGGTTCTACAGCTGTACAATTGAGAGTATCTTGACCTGTTGCATCACCGCCTGGTATGGCAACTGCTTGGCGCTACAGAGGATAATGCGTACGGCCCAGTACATCACTGGGGCCGAGCCTCCTGCCATCCAGGATCTCTATACCAGGCGGTGTCAGAGGAAGGCCCTAGAATTTGTCAAAGACTCCAGCCACCCAAGTCATAGACTGTTCTCTCTGCTACCACACGGCAAACGGTACCGGAGTGCCAAGTCTTGCTCTGAACTCACTGGACTCAGACGTTCACCACATACTATACTGACATTACAACACACACACACTACATATGCTCACCCACACAGTCACACTAGCTGCTGCTGCTCTGTTTATTATCTATAAATATATGTTCTAGTCATTTCTACCCCTACCTACATGTGCATATTAGTTAAATTACCTCAAAGGCTGTACTCTTGGTATATAGCCATGTTATTACCTTGTACCCCTTTTTTTAACCTTTATTTAACTAGGCAAGTCAGTTAAGAACAAATTCTTATTTTTAATGACGGCCTAGGAACAGTGGGTTAACTGCCTTGTTCAGGGGCAGAACGACAGATTTTTACCTTGTCAGCTCGGGGATTCAATCTTGCAACCTTTCGGTTACTAGTCCAACGCTCTAACCACTAGGCTACCCTTGCACATTAAAGCAGAGCCGGTACTCCTTGAATATAGCCTTGTTATTGTTATTTATTTTATTACTATTTCCTTTTTTTTATTTAGCAAATTTGTCATACTTTTTTAACTCTGCGTTGTTGAGAAAGGACTCGTAGGTACGCATTTCATGGTCTGCAGATGTTGTATTCGACGCATGTGACAAACACAATTTGATTTGATTGGTTCGACATACCTCTCTTTCTCTCTGCCCCACTCTCTCTCCCTCTGTAACACTTCATCATATCATCCACACAGCGCTGTGGGGTCAGAGTGGACATATGCTGTACTCAGTTTAGTCACGGAGAAAATACATGTCGTTAATGCAACCTCTCCTCTTTCTCTGTGCTTCGAGCTTGTTGTAGCCAACTGCAGCCGTCCATGTTGGTAATTCTATGGTCTGGAGGTTTTAGATTTCTTGGCTCCCTCCATTGCTTTGGTCATGATGAGTACACGTGAGAGTGTACATTATGTACTGTAGTCGTACACGTGACAGCTTACGTACCTTATGTAGTAGTGCACGTGAACGTAGAGGCTATTTAATTGTCCGAACCTATGTAACAGTACATGTGATAACATATGTAATATTACATGTCAGATTGGCAAACCAGGTTTGCTGATCGAGTGTGTAGCATTACAACCCCAGGGAGAGTACTACTACTGATGCATTACACTGAAATACCACTACAGGCTGCATGAGGTTGAGAGCAATGAAGGGTCTGTGTGTCTGTTTTTGTGTGTCTGTTTTTGTGTGTGTTTTTGTGTGTGTGTGTGTGTGTGTGTGTGTGTGTGTGTGTGTGTGTGTGTGTGTGTGTGTGTGTGTGTGTGTGTGTGTGTGTGTGTGTGTGTGTGTGTGTGTGTGTGTGTGTGTGTGTGTGTGTGTGTGTGTGTGTGTGTGTGTGTGTGTGTGTGTGTGTGTGTGTGTGTGTGTGTGTGTGTGTGTGTGTGTGTGTGTGCGCGCGCGTGTGTGTGTGTGCACGTGTGTGACTGTGTGCGCGCGTGTGTATGTGTCACAGACCTTTGTTGACAGCTTGAACAGGCTGGCTGGAGTAGTAGGCATCTTAATGGGGGACATTACGTGTTGAGGAGGAGTGCCCTTCTGCAAGGTAATCTGTTGTTCAATAGCTAACTGAGTGCACTTGAAATGCACAGTCCCTTTCTCCTACTCCCCTTGTGGTAATGGCCATGTGATGGAGAAGCTTAACACGCTGTCCAAGGGTACACACTATAGACAAGTGAGACAACGTCTGTACCCTAGTGTCTGTATAAACATACACGTCATTGTTGATGTTGATATGGTCGAATGGTCATATGATGTAATTGACATCTGTGTGTATACAGAGGTCGCACTTACCATGTGTAGAGGGTTCGGCTTCTGTAGTGTAACACGTGAAGAGTTTCAATGACATCACATATTGAAAAACTCTCATTAGTTGTGCACAGAAAATTGGCCAGTGTTACCTAGTGTTGATTTTTCAGTGTAACATTTCTAGTCTCTAAGTGTTAAATGAACACTCATTGGTGTAAAAGGACCCCAGTGTCGGTGTTAATAACTAGTTTTAAACCTAAACCACGCGTGCTCTATTGCAGGTTGATTTTTAGAATTGTTTGTTTCAATATCTTTTTGCATGTACAGTACCAGTCAAAAGTTTGGACACACCTATTAATTCAAGGGTTTTTCTTTATTTTTTTTTACAATTTTCTACATTGTAGATCAATAGTGAAAACATCAAAACTATTAAATAATACATATGGAATCATATAGTAACCAAAAAAGTTTTCAACAAATCAAATTATATTTTAGATTCTTCCAAGTAGCCACCCTTTGCCTTGATGACAGCTATGCACACTCTTGGAATTCTCTCAACCAGTTTCTTGAGGAATGCCTTTCCAACAGTCTTGAAGGAGTTCTCACATATGCTGAACACTTGTTGTCTGCTTTTTCTTCACTCTGCTGTCCAACATATCCCAAACCATCTCAGCTGGTTTGAGGTTGGGTGATTGTGGAGGCCAGGTCATCTGATGCAGCACTCTCCTTCTTGGACAAATAGCCCTTACACAGCCTGGAGGTGTGTTTTGGGTCATTGTCCGGTTGAAAAACAAATGATAGTCCCACTAAGCACAAACCGGATGGGATGGCATATTTCTGCAGAATGCTGTGGTAGCCATGCTGGTTAAGTGTGCCTTGAATTCTAAATAAATCACACCTCCTCCTCCATGCTTCATGGTGGGAACATGCGGAGTTCATCCATTCATCTACTCTGCATCTCACAAAGACAAGGCAGTTGTTACCAAAAATCTCAAATTTGGACTCATCAGACCAAAGGAAAGATTTCCACCGCAAGTCTCTTCTTATTGGTACCCTTTAGTAGTGGTTTCTTTGCAGCAATTCGACCATGAAGGCCTGATTCACACAGTCTCCTCTGAACACTTGATGTTGAGATGTGTCTGTTACTTGAATTCTGTGAAGCATTTATTTGGGCTGCAATCTGAGGTGCAGTTAACTCAATCAAATCAATCTAATGTATTTAGGAAGACTTTTTTACATCAGCAGGTGTCACAAAGTGCTATACAGACACCCAGCCTAAAACCCCAAATAGCAAGCGATGTAGAAGCACGGTGGCTAGGAAAACCCCCCTAGAAAGGTAGGAACCTAGGCAGAAACCTAGAGAGGAACCAGGCTCTGAGGAACCAGGCTCTTCCTACACTTAAATTGCCCTTGCCTAACGATTGCATCTGAAGCTGTACTTGCAACACGGCTATCCTCACCAGAAGGCGATAGTTCTCCTGTATATTATGAGTACAGCGACTGCAATTAGATGACAGTGTTAATGTTACTACTTAGCTTCGTCTGGTGGAGATCCTGTAGAACCATGTCCAGATATAGCGTCCTGGGTGAAAAAGTAGAATGAAAAAAGTCGAGCAAGGAAAAAACAAAGACGTTGGGTAAATGTATTAAAAATAAAAAACGAAGGGCCTCCTGAGTGGAGCAGTGGTCTAAGGCACTGCATCGCAGTGCTAGCTGTGCCACTAGAGATCCTGGTTCGAGTCCAGGCTCTGTCGCAGCCGGCCGCGACTGGGAGACCCATGGGATGGCGCACAATTGGAACAACGTGGTTAGGGGAGGGATGTTCTTGTCCCATCGTGCACTAGTGACTCCTGTGGCAGGCCCAGGCGCAATGTACGCTGACAATGTCGCCAGGTGTACGTTGTTTCCTCCGACACATTGGTGCGGCTGTCTTTCGGGTTAAGCGGGCATTGTGTCAAGAAGCAGTGCGGCTTGGCTGGGTTGACCTTCGCCTCTCCCGAGTCTGTACGGAAGTTGCAGCGATGGAACTACCAATTGGATACCATGGAATTGGGGGAAAAAAGGGGTAGAAAAATGAAAAGTTTGGCAGATAGCCAAGTAGCAACTAACAGCACTGAGACAAGTTAACTCTAATGAACTTATCTTCTGCAGCAGAGGTAACTCTGGGTCTTCCTTTCCTGTGGCGGTCCTCATGAGAGCCAGTTTCATCATAGCGCTTGATGGTTTTTGTGACTGCACTTGAAGAAACTTTCAAAGTTCTTGAAATTTTCCCTATTGACTTACCTCCACGTCTTAAATTAATTATGGACTGTCGTTTCTCTTCGCTTATTTGAGCTGTTCTTGCTATAATATGGACTTGGTCTTTTACCAAATAGGGCTTCTGTATACCACCCCTACCTTGTCACAACACATCTGATTGGCTCAAACACATTACGAAGGAAGGAAATTCCACAAATTAACTTTTAAGAAGGCACACCTGTTAATTGAAATGCATTCCAGGTGACTACCTCATGAAGCTGGTTGAGGGAATGCAAAGACTGTGCAAAGCTGTCAAGGCAAAGGGTGGCTACTTTGAAGAATCTGAAATATCAAATATATCTTGATTTGTTTAACACTTTTTTGCTTACTACATGATTCCATATGTGTTATTTCATAGTTTTGATGTCTTCACTATTATTCTACAATGTAGAAAATAGTAAAACATAAAGAAAAACCCTTGAATTAGTAGGTGTGTCCAAACTTTTGACTGCTACTGTACTTTGATTAATTAACATCATGCTACTCAAATATAAATAACATACATTTTTCTAAACTAATCCAATCTGTTACTTGGACTTATTTCACCCGTTACTGAAATGGTTGTTCCAGTTGAGATGGTTTAGGAAGTGTCACAGCTTAGCCTTCCCAACCCGGTGGTCATTCTTAATGCAGGTTTCTGGTTAATAAAAATTATAAATGTTTTATATCCTCTCTCTGGCTGGATTGCAATAGGAATTGCAGATCACTTTGTAAACCCGCATAATTTGACTTTCAGGCCTGATGTGTCCTGTTAACCATGCATTTCAGGCCACTGTATTAGGGTATATCTAATCCCTCAAAACAAGTTCTTATGAAATATGTGTTTTATTGTCTTCTAAAATTGAAAATGGTTGAATGCAACAACCATGTCTCTGTCACTAACAAATGAAGTAATGGTTAGTAACTCTACAATTGACTCGAAAGGCAAGGCACTCTGGGAAATAAGCAAATAAGGCTTTACACTAAGCAGTGTGTTAATTGAACTCTGAAAAGTGTGGCATGGAATAGACAACGTACCAGTGTTAAGTAAACACTCTCTGTGTTGAATTAACACTGGAGCATTTGCTCAGTGTGTCCGTGTCTGTGTGTGTGAGAGAGATTGGCAGTATCCTGGGATGACCCCAGTCAGTCCCAGCAGCAGAGTAATAACCAGAGTTGGGTAGGTTACTTTCTAAATGTAATCAATTACAGTTACTAGTTACCTGTCCAAAATTTTAATCGGTAATGTAACTTTAAACTCAGTAACGTAATCTGATTACATTCACTTTTAGATTACTTTCCCCTTAAGAGGCATTAGAAGAAGACAAAAATCTATGTTACTAATTGAATGAAATCTATTGCAGGACAAATCAATGTTCAAGTTTACATAGCTGGCCATATATGGATGTTAATTTTTACTTTATAGTTTGGTTATGTAAGCTTATTCTAACCCATCGCTTTCTACTACATATAATAACACGATTAAATTATATCTTTACATTAAAAACCAAAGTCTATCAGAATTCCAGTCATTACAATAAATGTTATACCCCTTGATCTTCAAGAATAGGACTTGGAAATATGAAAGTATAGATTAGCCAAATTGTTTTACCTGAGCATAACCCCAAAACTAAGGAGTTATTAGCCAGCCCTACTCTGTTGTTTATGATTTTGTTTTCATGGAGGACTGATTGGGCTCATTGATTCAAGTTGAAAAATAAATGCTGCGCTCATGGAATGTCATGCTTTGAGCACTACTGAAAAGTGCTATTTATGTGAAAAAGGAATGTGAAAAAGGAATGCCTTATGCTACAGTTACCGTAGGCCTATTTGTTTACCTTTTTGTTGGTGACACTTTGATATCGTGATAATATGCAGCTGTTTAAAGGGCAAATTCACAAATGGTCGCCCCGCCTCTGTTTTGGTAAAAAGCTGAGGGATGGGCCTGGAGAAATGGAACCACACCCAGATTACTAGACAGAGCTATGGATGCAAGGACTGACCATCCATCAAAATTATTGTTTTAACCATGTTATAAGGTTTTACAGTGGTTGTTTACATGTACAATGTTTACAAACATAGGAGAAAAACAAGCTTACATTTTGGGTTCTCATGGAGTGTGACTAAGCTCAAGAGGCATTTATAAGTTATGTTCTTCAAGAATCAATGGATATACAGTGGGGAGAACAAGTATTTGATACACTGCCGATTTTGCAGGTTTTCCTACTTACAAAGCATGTAGAGGTCTGTCATTTTTATCATAGGTACACTTCAACTGTGAGAGACGGAATCTAAAACAAAAATCCAGAAAATCACATTGTATGATTTTTAAGTAATTAATTTGCATTTTATTGCATGACATAAGTATTTGATACATCAGAAAACCAGAACTTAATATTTGCTACAGAAACCTTTGTTTGCAATTACAGAGATCATACGTTTCCTGTAGTTCTTGACCAGGTTTGCACACACTGCAGCAGGGATTTTGGCCCAATCCTCCATACAGACCTTCTCCAGATCCTTCAGGTTTCGGGGCTGTCGCTGGGCAATACGGACTTTCAGCTCCCTCCAAAGATTTTCTATTGGGTTCAGGTCTGGAGACTGGCTAGGCCACTCCAGGACCTTGAGATGCTTCTTACGGAGCCACTCCTTAGTTGCCCTGGCTGTGTGTTTCGGGTCGTTGTCATGCTGGAAGACCCAGCCACGACCCATCTTCAATGCTCTTACTGAGGGAAGGAGGTTGTTGGCCAAGATCTCGCGATACATGGCCCCATCCATCCTCCCCTCAATACGGTGCAGTCGTCCTGTCCCCTTTGCAGAAAAGCATCCCCAAAGAATGATGTTTCCACCTCCATGCTTCACGGTTGGGATGGTGTTCTTGGGGTTGTACTCATCCTTCTATTCCTCCAAACACGGCGAGTGGAGTTTAGAGCAAAAAGCTCTATTTTTGTCTCATCAGACCACATGACCTTCTCCCATTCCTCCTCTGGATCATCCAGATGGTCATTGGCAAACTTCAGACGGGCCTGGACATGCGCTGGCTTGAGCAGGGGGACCTTGCGTGCGCTGCAGGATTTTAATCCATGACGGCGTAGTGTGTTACTAATGGTTTTCTTTGAGACTGTGGTCCCAGCTCTCTTCAGGTCATTGACCAGGTCCTGCCATGTAGTTCTGGGCTGATCCCTCACATTCCTCATGATCATTGATGCCCCACGAGGTGAGATCTTGCATGGAGCCCCAGACCGAGGGTGATTGACCGTCATCTTGAACTTCTTCCATTTTCTAATAATTGTGCCAACAGTTGTTGCCTTCTCACCAAGCTGCTTGCCTATTGTCCTGTAGCCCATCCCAGCCTTGTACAGGTCTACAATTTATCCCTGATGTCCTTACACAGCTCTCTGGTCTTGGCCATTGTGGAGAGGTTGGAGTCTGTTTGATTGAGTGTGTGGACAGGTGTCTTTTATACAGGTAACGAGTTCAAACAGGTGCAGTTAATACAGGTAATGAGTGGAGAACAGGAGGGCTTCTTAAAGAAAAACTAACAGGTCTGTGAGAGCCGGAATTCTTACTGGTTGGTAGGTGATCAAATACTTATGTCATGCAATAAAATGCAAATTAATTACTTAAAAATCATACAATGTGATTTTCTGGATTTTTGTTTTAGATTCCGTATCTCACAGTTGAAGTGTACCTATGATAAAAATTACAGACCTCTACATGCTTTGTAAGTAGGAAAACCTGCAAAATCGTCAGTGTATCAAATACTTGTTCTCCCCACTGTATATGAGAGCAGCAGTGTGATTCACATCAATGAGCTATGTAGATGTCAAATAATAAGTGATATCCGTATCGCCGTAGACTACACCACTGCTGTTATCCTTACCTCCAAGCGTTTATTCAAGTTGGATAATCTTGGATGCCGACACCAGCCGCACCATTGGAAGACATTGTTTGGACTGTAGCCTACAAAAGCCTAGTCCTACTCTTCCCCCAGGATCCATCTAACACATTTTGTGTGTCATCATAGTGGTCTCTGACTTGTGGTCAGACTCGCTCAGGTGGAACAAACTTAAACTTGCGCCTTTTTTCAATGCTGATTTGAATGTCTTTGAGACAACCAGAGAAGTGTCAAAGATTTTTTCCCACAAACATCCTTTCTGAATTTAAATGTAATCATCTAGTTTTTCAAAAGTATCTGTAATCTGATTACAATATTTTTTGCTCATAATGTAATGGATTACAGTTACCTTTTTTGTTGTTGTAATCTCTTACATGTAAACGGATTACAAACCGTTACTCCCCAACCCTGTGGTTTAAGTGATGGTTATGGATGGAGGTAATGACATAAAGCCTAGAGTATTGACTTCTCTAAAGACAGCTTGATACCATAGGAAGGAGAGCAGTGGTGGCTAGCAGAGTGGAGCTAATGGCCCTATTCTCTGTGACTTTGGTAGAGGCCGCAAATATACACACAGATCACAACGGGTCAGCCCCACTAAAGCACATATTTCCCATTTCCTCCTATCGTACCTGCACAGCGAGGGAGGGATGGAGAAGATATAGAGAGGAGAGAATGAGAGGGAGGGAGGGAATAAAAGAGACAGAAAAAGATAGAGAAGGAGAGAGTGAGAGCGTGAGAGCGGGAGTGTGTGTGTGTGTGTGTGTGTGTGTGTGTGTGTGTGTGTGTGTGTGTGTGTGTGTGTGTGTGTGTGTGTGTGTGTGTGTGTGTGTGTGTGTGTGTGTGTGTGTGTGTGTGTGTGTGTGTGTGTGTGTGGCTGTGTGGCTGTGTGGCTGTACAGCTAACATCTGCTGGGTGGATCCCCATGCTCTCAGCAGAGTGTAATGGAGACTGCTATCTCCAGACGTGCTGCTTTTATAATGGAGGGCTTAGTGCTCTGAGGAATGCCTCTCTCTCTTGCGCTCTTTTCCCTTTCTCGCTCTGTTTTTTTTCTCTCTTTCTCCCCGTCTTTCTACCTCTGTCTTTGTCATTCTCCCCATCTCTCCCCCCATTTCCTTTCTCTCTTTCTCTCTCATTCTCCCCTCTCGCTCCTCCCCTCCCTTTCCCTTCTCTCTTTTCTCTGACAAAAACTCTCATCGGAGGTGATCTCTCTCTGTATGTACACACCGTCCTGTCAGTGCTCTGCTCTCCCCGCCCACGTTCACCCAGGGCTCCTTCTGCTGTAATCTACAACGTTAGCTGCTCTGTATCCTATTAAAGTAGATAACGCGGACCGTTGTGAAGATAACTCAGATCAAATATTAGGAGTTGAGTGTCCATGTTGTTGGATGAGCATTTGATGAGTCACTGAAGAGGGAAATGGGGCAAATCACATATGGCACCCTATTCTCCACATATAGTGCACCAAAGGTATTGCTCTAAGAAGGAGGGAATCCTAACTTGCAATTAAATCAAAATTCCCCTTAGTTATACGTCAATGCCAGTGGGACACAGTGACATTTTGAATTAAATGGTCGTTTTTTGGTAGGATTCTTCGCTACCTTAGTCTGACTGTATGAGTAGCACCTACTGCATACATGTGTTCTCTAGCCCTATTCTTCCTCTAGGCAGCTGTTGTTGTGTTGGTACGATATGTACTCTCCAGAGCTGTTGTGAGAGGAGAGTGATGTCACCGGGACAGAGAGCTTAGCTAACAGGGTGACCTGCTATTTGAGTCACACCTAGCTGGCATTGAGGAGCTGCTCACACATAGATTCTACACGCACAACATTCTTCCACAGGCACCGCTCCAGGTTTCCCATAAATGTTCAACTGGGTTGAGATTTGGTGACTGCGACGGCCATGGGATATGGTTTACATTGTTTTCATGCTCATCAAACCGTTTAGTGACCACTCGTGCCCTGTGGATGGGGGCATTGTCATCCTATGGCGGCATAGCCACGGTAGCCAAAATAATGGCCTGCCAAGCATTTTTATACATGTCCCTAAGCATGATGGGACGTTAATTGCTATATTAACTCAGGAACCACACCTGTGTGGAAGAACCTGCTTTCAATATACTTTGTATCCCTCAATTACTCAAGTGATTCCATTATTTTGGCAGTTAGCCGTTACAGGCCGTTACAGGATAGCCGTTACAGGATAGGTACTGTTTGGCGTAGCACAGAGAATTTTCGAACCAAACTTCACGTGGCGATACTATCTTCGTTCGGCCAATTGATCAAGACAGGTGTGTGTCATCATGACATGCAGCACTTTAGGGTGATGGGTCACCTGCCTCAATGAGAGAACATTTGAAATAGACACGATGGCAGCATACACATTGTTCAATTACTTCATGGAGCAAAACATTTTAATAACGAAGCATTTTCAAAATTCAAACAAACCACCTCCAACTGGACACAGACATTTTAAAAAGATACATGTTTGGCTGAATCGAGAACGAAGATAGTATCACCAAGTTAAGGTTGGTCAAAAATTCTCTATGCTACGCCAAACAGTACCTATCCTATAACGCTTAATGGAGCATCACATAAACCCGTTACGAGCATCACATTAGCCTTCTAATCACACCTATAATGCTAACTGACACACACTGACACGCAGTTCATACTGTTGCCATGCCAAAGTCATGGCACGCAGGCCTCAGGGCCTGCCTAGAAATGTGTACCTGTTATGCTGGTGAATGAGGACCCAAAAGCGACTTAATAGAAACAGAGTCTTTATTCCAGTCTTAAACAAAAACCGATACTCCTGGATATTATCTTAGGTAAATCCAAAACAGGAAAACTGAAATCCTCTCGTCAGTAGAGAGGAACGACTGGAGACGCGGCCACAGACTGCAGGTCGCTTCGGGAAGGCACAGGCCGTAGCTGACATAGACACCTGCTCACACGCAGCATCTGAAGAAGGCAAAAACACGACAGGGCGGAACAAGGACACAGAACAGCAAACATCAAACAAGGATCCGACAAGGACAGAAGCGGAAAACAGAGGGAGAAATAGGGACTCTAATCAGAGGGCAAAATAGGGGACAGGTGTGAAAGAGTAAATGAGGTAGTTAGGAGAATGAGGAACAGCTGGGAGCAGGAACGGAACGATAGAGAGAGAGAGAGAGAGAGGGAGAGAGGGAGGGGGAGAGAGAGGGATAGAAAGAGGGAAAGAACCTAATAAGACCAGCAGAGGGAAACGAATAGAAGGGAAGCACAGGGACAAGACATGATAATCAATGACAAAACATGACAGTACCAGTCCACACCGTTAGTACATTGTCAGAGCACACTGTACACACACATGCATATGTACACACACACACCTAGTGGAAACTAGAGAGAGTGAACAAATGTGAAGGATGATGAAGGCCAGTGATAAAGATTCCTCTAGCGACTTGCTGGCCCAGCGTGATGACTCAGTCACGATTTATGGCATTGTTTGAATGGCTGACCATCTGTGGGCTATAATCGGGGTCAAACACACCTTATCTCTGGCCATCTCGATGGAGAGACATTCCCACATATAACGATGTGCGCTGAGAATCGGGAAGCAAGTTCAGGGAGTGAGTGTTTCAATAAATAAACGCAACATAATACAAAACAAGAAACACGAACAACGCACCGACATGAAACAGAAACAATAACGCCTGAGGAAGGAACCAAAAGGAGTGACATATATAGGGAGGTAATCAGGGAAGTGATGGAGTCCATGGGAGTCTGATGACGCGCAGGTGCGCGTAACGATGGTAACAGGTGTGCGCCATAACGAGCAGCCTGGTGACCTAGAGGCCGGAGAGGGAGCACACGTGACAGTACCCCCTCCCCGACACGCGGCTCTAGCCGCATGACCCCGACCAAATTGACGATCCCGGGGATCAGGAGCGGATCGGTCATCCCTGCTGATGCGCGGGAACCTGACAGACCGGCTGAGGCAGGGGAGCCTGGCGATCTGGTGGATGCAGGGGAGCCTGGCGATCTGGTGGATGCAGGGGAGCCTGGCGATCTGGTGGATGCAGGGGAGCCTGGCGATCTGGTGGATGCAGGGGAGCCTGGCGATCCGACGAAGGCATGAAAGCCCGACGAGCCGGCTGAGGCATGAGAGCCTGTAGCGGCTCCCGGACCCAACGTCATTCCACCTGACACAAAAAGAACAACAACAAAAAGCACTCCCTGATGCTTCCCTTAGGTGAGGCATTATTCTATAACGATGTGCGCTGAGAGTCAGGAAGCAAGTTTGAGTGAGTGTTTTAGTAAATAAACGCAACATAATACAAAACATGAACAACGCACAGACATGAAACAGAAACAATAACGGCTGGGGAAGGAACCAAAGGGAGTGACATACATAGAGAAGGTAATCAGGGGAGTGAAGGAGTCCAGGTGGTTCTAATGACGCGCAGGTGCGCGTAACGATGGTAACAGGTGTGCACCATAACGAGCAGCCTGGTGACCTAGAGGCCGGAAAGGGAGCACACGTGACACCACAGAAGTCCTAGGGTCACTGAAGCCAGGAGAGGTGAAGACTGATGAAACTTGAATCGACTAAATGAATGTTACTTTGTGAAATAAATTGTCATGTTTGGATTGTTTAAAGAGTTCATAAAGAGCTATGAATTTTGATGTGTTTCATGGTACTCTAAGTGCTATGGATTTATTGTGACAGAGAATCTGTGTTACTCTGTTTGCTTGACGGCGGATAGTTCAGAGAGGAGCGACACAGGAGTGACGGTGTTGAGGTGTGGATATTACATTAGAGAAGGAGTGTGAAGTTCTATGCCTTTTGTATGAATGTTTTGGGCCATGCAAACTGATGTTAATTCGACGAAAGGAGATACTGGGAGTTGGCATTCTTGGAAGAATAAAATATGGGTTTGAACTTAGATCATGTTGGAGGGGTCTGTGTGTGTGTGTGTGTATGTGTGTGATCATGTTGTCATTGGTTAACCAATCTCCCGATGTATGGTCATAGTGGTGAATTTTCTATGCTGTTAAGACTCAGGATATTTTGTATAATTTTTAATGTGAAGATTTCTGGTGTCTGTCATTTGTTAATTGTATTCATATTGTGTAACTGTAATAATTATGGATACTTTAAAATGGATACGAACCGTAGTACTCAAATTTCGGAGTAATATTCTTTGAATTATTATTTGGTGAAATGTCTAATGGTAAATGTTATTAATAATATACAAAGCATCAATGCTTGGTCTCCAACCCTGCGTCTCTGAGTCAAGGTTAACTCAATCATTAAATGCTAGGACATTGATTGCAAGACATTAGCTCCTTGTCCCTCAGCCTCTTAATAATTGCATGAAGGTAAACCTAGACTTGTGCATCTTATAGTATTTCGAGTGGTGATGCAAGGTTTGCAACCTTGGCTATGCCCACTGGATACGATTATGTACCTATAGCATTCACATGATAATGGAGTCAGATTGATGAATGTAGTTTGTTATTATATTCAACATAATGTTTGGATAATTTCCACCACCCTACACACGCACACACACACACACACACACACACACACACACACACACACACACACACACACACACACACACACACACACACACACACACACACACACACACACACACACACACACACACACACACACACACACACACTTCAACGTCTAAGCCTTCTCTCATCTTCTTTCCGGATGCTCTCATTAGAGGGGATATACTGTAAATTGGTATTACTGTCGACATGTGTAATCTGTTCACGCCTGTTCTCTCTTGGCGAGGGAGGGGGCGGTGGAGCACTGGTTTGTTTTCCTCCTCAGCGGAACGCTATGCTGGCTAGCCGGGGCTGTGTTGTGCAGTTGTGACTGAAGAAGCGTGACTGGCCATCTGCTAGCTGTGATTCCTGCGCCATGCTATAGTCAGGGATGGACACAGATGAGTGGTTGCGCTTTGAGAGGAATCCCTCCGATGGTGGAGGGGTCTGTGTGTGTGTGTGTGTGTGTGTGTATGTGTGTGCGTGAACATGTTTGTGTTTAGTTCTGATGAAGCCTCCACTTGGTGATATGATACCAAAGGGGTTTTGTCAAGTATAATTTCTGACAAAGTATAGTAGCCAGTATAGGGTTATCAGCGTATGGTTTATATCAGCGTATGGTTTATATCAGCGTATGGTTTATATCAGCGAATGGCTTATATCAGCGTATGGTTTATATCAGCGTATGGTTTATATCAGCGTATGGTTTATATCAGCGTATGGCTTATATCAGCGTATGGTTTATATCAGCGTATGGTTTATATCAGCGTATGGTTTATATCAGCGAATGGCTTATATCAGCGTATGGTTTATATCAGCGTATGGTTTATATCAGCGTATGGTTTATATCAGCGTATGGCTTATATCAGCGTATGGTTTATATCAGCGTATGGTTTATATCAGCGTATGGTTTATATCAGCGTATGGTTTATATCAGCGTATGGTTTATATCAGCGAATGGCTTATATCAGCGTATGGTTTATATCAGCGTATGGTTTATATCAGCGTATGGTTTATATCAGCGTATGGCTTA
Source organism: Salvelinus alpinus (assembly GCF_045679555.1). Lineage (NCBI taxonomy): Eukaryota > Metazoa > Chordata > Actinopteri > Salmoniformes > Salmonidae > Salvelinus > Salvelinus alpinus. Next base: position 43,523,807 of record NC_092096.1, on the reverse strand, counting down.
TATCAGCGTATGGTTTATATCAGCGTATGGTTTATATCAGCGTATGGTTTATATCAGCGTATGGTTTATATCAGCGTATGGTTTATATCAGCTTATGGTTTATATCAGCGTATGGTTTATATCAGCTTATGGTTTATATCAGCGTATGGCTTATATCAGCGTATGGTTTATATCAGCGTATGGTTTATATCAGCGTATGGTTTATATCAGCGTATGGCTTATATCAGCGTATGGTTTATATCAGCTTATGGTTTATATCAGCGTATGGTTTATATCAGCGTATGGTTTATATCAGCGTATGGTTTATATCAGCGTATGGTTTATATCAGCTTATGGTTTATATCAGCGTATGGTTTATATCAGCTTATGGTTTATATCAGCGTATGGCTTATATCAGCGTATGGTTTATATCAGCGTATGGTTTATATCAGCGTATGGTTTATATCAGCGTATGGTTTATATCAGCGTATGGTTTATATCAGCGTATGGTTTATATCAGCGTATGGTTTATATCAGCGTATGGTTTATATCAGCGTATGGTTTATATCAGCGTATGGTTTATATCAGCGTATGGTTTATATCAGCGTATGGTTTATATCAGCGTATGGTTTATATCAGCGTATGGTTTATATCAGCGTATGGTTTATATCAGCGTATGGTTTATATCAGCGTATGGTTTATATCAGCGTATGGTTTATATCAGCGTATGGTTTATATCAGCGTATGGTTTATATCAGCGTATGGTTTATATCAGCGTATGGTTTATATCAGCGTATGGTTTATATCAGCGTATGGTTTATATCAGCGTATGGTTTATATCAGCGTATGGTTTATATCAGCGTATGGTTTATATCAGCGTATGGTTTATATCAGCGTATGGTTTATATCAGCGTATGGTTTATATCAGCGTATGGTTTATATCAGCGTATGGTTTATATCAGCTTATGGTTTATATCAGCGTATGGTTTATATCAGCTTATGGTTTATATCAGCGTATGGTTTATATCAGCGTATGGTTTATATCAGTTTATGGTTTATATCAGCGTATGGTTTATATCAGCTTATGGTTTATATCAGCGTATGGTTTATATCAGCGTATGGTTTATATCAGCGTATGGCTTATATAAGCGTATGGTTTATATCAGCGTATGGTTTATATCAGCTTATGGTTTATATCAGCTTATGGTTTATATCAGCGTATGGTTTATATCAGCGTATGGTTTATATCAGCGTATGGTTTATATCAGCGTATGGTTTATATCAGCGTATGGCTTATATCAGTTTATGGTTTATATCAGCGTATGGTTTATATCAGCGTATGGTTTATATCAGCTTATGGTTTATATCAGCGTATGGTTTATATCAGCGTATGGTTTATATCAGCGTATGGTTTATATCAGCTTATGGTTTATATCAGCTTATGGTTTATATCAGCGTATGGTTTATATCAGCGTATGGTTTATATCAGCGTATGGTTTATATCAGCGTATGGTTTATATCAGCGTATGGTTTATATCAGCGTATGGTTTATATCAGCGTATGGTTTATATCAGCTTATGGTTTATATCAGCGTATGGTTTATATCAGCGTATGGTTTATATCAGCGTATGGTTTATATCAGCGTATGGTTTATATCAGCTTATGGTTTATATCAGCTTATGGTTTATATCAGCGTATGGTTTATATCAGCGTATGGTTTATATCAGCGTATGGTTTATATCAGCGTATGGTTTATATCAGCGTATGGTTTATATCAGCGTATGGTTTATATCAGCGTATGGTTTATATCAGCGTATGGTTTATATCAGCGTATGGCTTATATCAGCGTATGGTTTATATCAGCGTATGGTTTATATCAGCTTATGGTTTATATCAGCTTATGGTTTATATCAGCGTATGGTTTATATCAGCGTATGGTTTATATCAGCGTATGGTTTATATCAGCGTATGGTTTATATCAGCGTATGGCTTATATCAGTTTATGGTTTATATCAGCGTATGGTTTATATCAGCGTATGGTTTATATCAGCTTATGGTTTATATCAGCGTATGGTTTATATCAGCGTATGGTTTATATCAGCGTATGGTTTATATCAGCTTATGGTTTATATCAGCTTATGGTTTATATCAGCGTATGGTTTATATCAGCGTATGGTTTATATCAGCGTATGGTTTATATCAGCGTATGGTTTATATCAGCGTATGGCTTATATCAGCGTATGGTTTATATCAGCGTATGGTTTATATCAGCGTATGGCTTATATCAGCGTATGGTTTATATCAGCGTATGGTTTATATCAGCTTATGGTTTATATCAGCGTATGGCTTATATCAGCGTATGGTTTATATCAGCGTATGGTTTATATCAGCGTATGGCTTATATCAGCGTATGGCTTATATCAGCGTATGGCTTATATCAGCGTATGGTTTATATCAGCGTATGGTTTATATCAGCGTATGGTTTATATCAGCGTATGGTTTATATCAGCGTATGGTTTATATCAGCGTATGGTTTATATCAGCGTATGGCTTATATCAGCGTATGGTTTATATCAGCGTATGGTTTATATCAGCTTATGGTTTATATCAGTGTATGGTTTATATCAGCGTATGGTTTATATCAGCGTATGGTTTATATCAGCGTATGGTTTATATCAGCTTATGGCTTATATCAGTTTATGGTTTATATCAGTGTATGGTTTATATCAGTTTATGGTGGCTTATATCAGCGTATGGTTTATATCAGCTTATGGCTTATATCAGCTTATGGCTTATATCAGCGTATGGTTTGTATCAGCGTATGGTTTGTATCAGCGTATGGTTTATGTCGGTGTAGATTGGTCGGTGTACAGTTGTTAGTGTTTAGTTTCTGCCCGTGTGTAGTTTTTGAAAAAGGGCAAAACTAGCAGAATTCACTTGTAGAATGGTTACAGTATGTTGATGCCTTTACTCCCCCCCCCCCCCCCCTCCCCTCTCCAGATGTACATCCAGACCACCACCCTGACTATCTCGCTCAGCCTCAGCGCCTCTGTCTCTCTGGGGATGCTGTACATGCCCAAGGTCTACGTCATCATCTTCCACCCGGAGCAGAACATCCCCAAGCGTAAACGCAGCTTCAAGGCCATCGTCACCGCCGCCGCCATGTCAGGCAAGCTGCAGAAGGGAGGCGACAGGCCCAACGGAGAGGTCAAGACGGAGCTGTGTGAGAGCATGGAGACCAACAGTGAGTAAGAACACACCTTTACTAACCTATACATAATACACTTATATATCTAATGGTATATTGTATACACCTATACTAGCAGTATGCATATCTACATCTACACCAGGGTACCCCAACTACCGGCCCGTGGGCTGAATGGTTTTATTTGGCTAAAAAAAGTTAAAAAAATAAATAAAAATAAAGTGTTTGTTGAAATTTCATTGTTGGACATAAAAGACTGTCAAAACAGCAGGAAATCAGCTCCAATGAATTACACATTTTGGAAATCAAGTATTCCCACGCACAGTAGAGAGACACGTGACCGTATACAAATGTTATTAAGGTTTGAAATGATTACGTTTTAGGCAAACATATCTGTTTGGGCTTCTTGCGGTCAATTTGCCGTCTCCAAATTATGTGTAGTTATATTCCGGCCCCCGACCATCCACTCAAAAAACAATCAGCCCGTGGCTGAATCTAGTTGATGATCCCTGGCCTACACTAATATAACTAACAATCTATACACCTAAACTCATCGAAAAAAAACCTAATCTATAGATCTACACTAACACACAACAGAAATAATCTATACAACTTCACTGATATATCCAACAGTATAACAGTAGTTACATGTAAGTTGGGCCCTTTTTCATATCTCTCATTCAAATATCGGTACTTTTAATATATAAAAATGTCATCTGAATTGTAAACAATGTTCTTGATAGAGCAGCACGAGTGCTGCCTGCAACCGTTTTTTTGAGCACTATTGTTTACGGCACATACAGAGTGTTAAAATGAGCTTCCCGTTCAGCTTAACTGTGTGTAACAGCTTACGTAAACTTCAAAGCTTTGTTGCGTGCGGAGCTAGCCGTGCCTCTTCAACAGTACGGCCTGGAAATGTTAGTCTTTCTCCCGTGGAGATTTCAGAGTGGGTGTTTAAAGCATTTATTTTATCACGGAGGTGATCTGGGTGTTCTGAGAGGTTTAGAAGGTTCCGGAATGTTTGGAGTAATTAGGCTTAATCTACTGTGTTCTGTGTTCTGAACTGCAGCAGATTGCACTCTTTCTTCATTACAGACCTGAACGCGAAGAAGTCTCGCAGTCAGCAGTTTGGTCGGCTAGAATAACACACAATAACATACAATAACACACACACACGAACAACAACACAACAAACAGCACAGGCCACTCACACATCTATTCCCTCATTGGCACAACTGACTGGACTCATGCAGAGTTAAGTTCGCTTGAAAACAACTGACATTTTACAACCAACAGCTACAGGGAACGTATAATGGACTTGATAAACACAGCCTCAGACCCCAGACGCAGGTGTGCACTAATGTTACGGTCAATAGGAAATATATATCCCTTGATATATTTCCTCTCCTCTCTTTCCCTCTCCCCCCCTGGCAGCTTCATCAACTAAGACAACATATGTCAGCTACAGTAATCATGCCATCTGAACAGCACCAAAGTGGAGGGAGGGCTGAGAAAAGGAGCTGTCACTCAGACAGATGACGGACTGACGGACGACAAGACGGACAGACCGATGGAGCTCCCACCGCCACCGGTAACCAAGCATGAGACATTTTATATTGTTCTGACAGGATCAAACCTACTACCACCAGAGAGGCGGGACCACAAAGACCAACCACCAATCAGTGGGCCCCGTTTGCTCTCTTTCTGCAAATCACAGCACAACGGTCCTGCCATAAACTTTGAACTAAACGTGAAGACAACGGTTTAAAAAAAAATCCACTGCAGGCTCTATGGTCCAGAGAAAAAAAGGAAGAAAAAAGAAAAACATAACAAAACAAAACAGTGTAAAAGTTATACATAAGGGAAATGTATATGGGAGATCAAAAGACATTAAAAGAGTTTAAAATTAAAAAATATTTAAAAGAGAAAATAGAAGACACTATGAGAATCGACCATGATGTTTATTGTTATTCTACTTGTAAGTATTTTTGTGGTTGTGAAGATTTTTTCATTCTTGTCCCAGCTGTCGTGCGACCTTGCATACTCAGAAAGTTTGTTTCTTGTATCGAATGGCTAACTGAATGGGTAGCCCTGGGTTGTGAATCTGTAAATCCCCTGGTTGAAGCATGCCAGTTTTTATACAAATGATTTATTTATAATAAAGGAATGTTTTGCAAATGTATAGATTTGTGCTTATGCTTTTAAGATACAACGCAGACACCAATTGTATATGTTTTTGTTTATTACTATATTAGTGACCGACTTGCTAGATTCGGTCTTCTGTAGCAAAATTTGAAATGGTGTTTTTTACATTGGATAAAAGTAAAGACTCAGAGCTAGAAAATGGTATATCATACACTGCAGTTGAGGAACAATGGGAAAGTAATTCTGCTATGAAAGTTGATAAACTTGTAACCTCACTTCTGAGAAAATGGCCTTTGAATCTTTTAGTACACCTACTGGAGAGCTCTTCTTTGTCTACACCCATTCAGCATCGTTCACACCCTCTTAAGTTTTAGCCCAACCCATCTCTTTAAGGATTTGCATGTGAGGCCATGTACTAAACAACCAAAGTTTTCAAGACTAAATGCTGGTTTATACTATGGGTGTGTTCTGGACGTTCGTAAACTCAGAGCGTTGTCAGATTGTACATTCATAAATTCAGAGCGTTTCGCTCTCGGAACATTCAGAGGGCACACTGGACATTCTGGCCAAGGAGTAGGGTTGATCCGAGCATTCTGTCCTAACAACAGCAGTCAAGCACCCAAGCTAACTGGCTAATTTTGGCTAGCTTGCTAGCTACTTCCAGACACAAATGAGCTCACTCTGACCATTTTACTCATCCTATCAGAGCTGGTTAGGCTGTTTTTATCAGCCTTGTTGACTGCAACTGTGCTGCTGGCAACAATTTAATTATGCTTTTTTGGCAGTTTTTACTGACACCGGTCATATTCTACAGGTGTTGAACGTTCATAGATTTGTCAGTTATTCCGCGCTGGCACACTCACATGAGAGTGCTCTGAAATCAGAGTAGATAGCCAGAGCAAATTTACCAGCTACATCTATCAACAGTTGTCGCAGTGACATCATGAACATTCTATTGAAATGGTTACTCTAGCTAGCTAGCTAAACAATGGACCATAATCCCAACTCGTGACGTTACTACCCTGCATGAATTTGCAGGTAGCTAACCAACCAGGTTCAATGTTAGCTAGCTAACATTAGGCTATAACTAGCAAAGCTTCATTAAATAGTACCCGCAAACACCAGTCTCAACGTCAACAGTGAAGAGGCGACTCCAGGATGCTGGCCTTCTAGGCAGAGTTCCTCTGTCCAGTGTATGTTTTCTTTTGCCCATCTTAATCTTTTATTTTTATTGGGCAGTCTGAGTATTGGCTTTTTATTTGCAACTCTGCCTAGAAGGCCAGCATCCCTGAGTCGCCTCTTCACTGTTGATGTTGAGACTGGTGTTTTGCAGGTAGTATTTAATGAAGCTGCCAGTTGAGGACTTGTGAGGCGTCTGTTTCTCAAACTAGACACTCTAATGTACTTGTCCTCTTGCCCTGGGGCCTCCCACTCCTATTCCTATTCTGATCAGGGCCAGTTTGCGCTGTTCTGTGAAGGGAGTAGTACACAGCGTTGTACGAGATCTTCAGTTTCTTGGCAATTTCTCGCATGGAATAGCCTTCATTTCTCAGAACAAGAATAGACTGACGAGTTTTAGAAGAAAGGTCTTTGTTTCTGGCCATTTTGAGTCTGTAATCGAACCCACAAATGCTGATGCTCCAGATACTCAACTAGTGTAAAGAAGGCTTACGTAGATATTCCATTAAAAATCAGTTAAACACTGTACAGCCTCATAACATGATTAAAACATTCATTTTGATATCATAGATGGTCAGTCATTGGATCCACATCTATATCTATTAATCTGAGATTGGTTAAATTTCTCCAGGCCCATCCCTCAGCTTTTTACCAAAACAGAGGCGGGGCGACCAATTTGTTATTGTTTCATCTGTGGATTTGCCCTTTAAACAGCTGCATATTATCACGATATCAAAGTGTCATCAACAAAAAGGTAAACAAATAGCCCTTACACAGCCTGGAGGTGTATTGGATCATTGTCCTGTTCAAAAACAACTGGTAGTCCCACGAAGCGCAAACCAGATGGTGATGGCGTATTGCTGCAGAATGCTGTGGTAGCCATGCTGGTTAAGTGTGTCTTGAATTCTAATTAAATCACTGACAGTGTCACCAGCAAAGCACCCCCCCCCCCCCACACCATCACACCTTCTCCTCCATGCATCACGGTGGGAACCACACATGCGGAGATAATTCGTTCACCAACTCTGCGTCTCACAACGACACAGGAGTTGTAACCAAAAATCTCCAATTTGGACTCCATCAGTCTAATGTCCATTGCTCGTGTTTCTTCTCTGCAGCATAAGTAACTCTGGGTCTTCCTTTCCTGTGGCAGTCCTCTTGAGAGCCAGTTTCATCATAGTGCTTGATGGTTTTTGCAACTTCACTTGAAGAAACTTTCAAAGTTTTTGACATTTTCCTGATTGACTGACCTTCATGTCTTAAAGTAATGATGGACTGTCGTTTCTCTTTGCTTATTTGAACTGTTCTTGACATAATATGGACTTGGTCTTTTACCAAATAGGGCTATCTTCTGTATATCCCCCCTACCGTGTCACAATACAACTGATTGGCTCAAACTCAATAAGTAGGAAAGAAATTCCACAATTTAACTTTTAACAAGGCACACCTGTTAATTGAAATGCATTCCAGGTGACTACCTCATGTAGCTGGTTGAGAGAATGCCAAGAGTGTGCAAAGCTGTCATCAAGGCAAATGTTTGTTACTTTTAAGAATCTCAAATCCAAAATATATTTTGATTTGTTTAACACTTTTTTGCTTACTACATGATTCCATATGTGTTATTTCATAGTTTGATGTCTTCACTATTATTCTACAATGTAGAAAATAGTAAAAATAAAGAAAAACCCTTGAATGAGTAGGTGTGTTCAAACTTTTGACTGGTACTGTATCTCTTCCTGAAACAAGTCACATTTATTGATTTTCAATTATGAGGACAAAGACACAGTGACAACAACATTCCCAGTCCTGTACCCATCCTACCACCTATCCCTCTACAGTATGCTGTATCTTGTTTCTGCCAATCTGAATCTCTACACGTTTCCCTACACCCAAGAGGGCGGATTTTCCTTTGACTTTTTCTTTACTCTCTGTATTAATTAAACCATCAATACAGCAAATCACTTTTCCTGACACACAGCAAAACAAATTCTTTCCGTTTTGAGCGTAACGCATTTCTTTCATCGATTTTTCCTGGTCTTACAGCATTACAAACCTCTACCACTCCACCGAGGGTATGTTGTCTTCCATACTGAAGTAGCTACTAGTGGAGAAGCTATCCGCAAGCTGGGTGGATGACGAGAAGGCAGTGTGTGTGTGTGTGTGTGTGTGTGTGCGCACGCGGGCGTGTGTGTGCCTGGTCACCTCTGTGTGTGTGTGTGTGGTAATGGGTGTCTACTTGTAGACACTGAGGGCAGAATCCTTTATGTTTCTGAACTAGCCTGCTCCATCTCTCTAAATGTCGAAGAAAAAAATTACACGAGATCTGAGAAGCAGTGAGCTGCGTCAATACATTCATTCTCACTGGAGAGGAACGATCGATAAAGCTGAAAGAGGAACACACCACCTTTTCCTGTATACAACAACAGACGAGCTTTGTGTGTCAGATTAAAAGTAATGAAAGTCAGGCCTTTGTTTAACTGATGTCCCTGTCGGCTGCTTTGTGTGAGTCCAGCCTCCCTCTACAATAAAATGAGAAAAAAAGTGAAAAGAATAGGCCACGGACAGCACAATGATTTGTATTTACAACACATATAATGGGAAGCGGCTTGCGGGCCAAACAGCAGTCATTTTACAATAGACGAAATAGAGGACCGCTGTCTGCCGTTGATTCATGTTATTCTACAGCCCAATGTATAGCAAAAATACAGTCTTGCCTTTCCCATTCAAGTCTGACCATTAGCATACTGACAGATAAGAAGTGGTAGTTGAAACGAACATATTATAACCTGGCAGTGGACCTGGGGGTCTAAGCCTGCCACTCAGCAGTAGACAGGACTCCGGGTCGGGGATACTTTTGAGAGGGTAGTAGTGACAGTAATCCTAGTTATCTGCCTGCAGGCTAATTCAATTACCAGTTACACAGACCACTGTCACTGTCAGGGACAAAAGACTACACGCACCACACCAGGAGACTGCTCTCTCTATCGATCCTTTGTGTGTGCACTCGAGCGTGTGTGTGTTTATTGAGGTGAAGCAGGCAGATGGTCCTCCACTCTGTCTTTGTGTGTGCGTTTGTGTATGTGTGTGTGTATGGAGATGAATAGCGTGGATGAATTCTGAAGACTCTGAGTATGGATGTGGTTGCCATGATACCCTGACCAGTTGTTGGCAACACTGGACCTTTCATCTTCTCAGCTCTCTCTCTCTCTCTCTGTCTCTGTCTCTCTCTCTCTCTCTCTGTCTCTGTCTCTGTCTCTGTCTCTGTCTCTGTCTCTGTCTCTGTCTGTCTGTCTGTCATGGAGATTCTGTTGTCCTAAAACACCCTCTTCTGTACAGCACAGACGTCAACAGGAGCAGTGGATAGGGCTGTCTGGGCCTCCCAATGTACCTATACATAATGTATGGAACACTTCCATTTTCAAGCCACTTTCTCCAAACAGATTTTCAAATTTGTTCAATAGTTTGATTATCTGACCATCTGCAAGTGTTGCTCCCATCCAAAACCTGAGGAGATGTGCTTGTAATCTGAGTTTGATGGACTGTTGTGTTCTTTTTTTCAGGTTAGTCACACACTAGGGCCTCATGGGAGGTTATTTCTGTGTTTGTATCTTTCCTTCCATAATAAGATTTTACCCGGACTGTGAGTCAGAATATTTGATTGTTTGTGTATTCCTGCAGCCCAATGTACTATAGCAGTTCTATTGTTTTAGGACCTGAGAACAGAGGCTCCCCAGAGGCTAGTCGAAGAGGAGAACGGGTTTAATCTCAAACCTACCGGTTGGCAAACCAAACACACACACTGGTCTACCTTTTCCATTTGAATAAATAGGGTACAATTCACTGTGGGAAATTTGAAGTTTGAAATTTGATACTGAAGGTGTGTTTGCAGATGTGACCGTTTGGCACCAATATTGAAAACGCCAAGTGTCACACATGCTTTTCATGCCCAAGTTTAGACATGAAAGAAAAGTTTGTTGGCAATATTTCCCTTTTAGTTATTTACAGTTATTTGAGTCCTGCAAGGTCTTCCGATGAGACTATATAAACATATGACTGTTTAGTGTTCCGACCAGCCTTCTCCGCTCAGACATCGTCGACGGCAATGGACGGACACCTGGGACGGAGGGCGAGCTGTCAGAAATGTCACACCTGCCAGTCAGCATTCCCCTCCGTTCCCTGCCGCTCCCCGCCACTCGTCACATCGCTCCGGTGTGTTCTCCCGTTAATGAGGGAGCGTCCGTTAGAGAATACCGTTAGCGTGTTTAAACAGCGGAACGAACGGAGCCTAGTGCAGCCGGTGGGCAACACAACAACGCCTATTTCTGTTTGCAGCCTGCACCGCACCAGGAGAATACTGATGCCTGCCCGCTGCCTGCTTCGTGCAGCCTGCCTCCCTTCCAGCTGCTAGCCTGAGAAATTAGGTTTGTCACATCGACTGTGTCTAAGGAAGTTATTTCATTAAAAAGGTGGCTGGTGTTTTCGAGCATGCTGGTGTTATGTAGCCTTTGCTGTGTTGGGTGTGAAGATGTTCAATAGCCTAGCATGCCTCCACTAGGATCAGAAAGCTTATACAACGGCTATGTGTGTATCGTAACAGACCATTTGTTTCTGAGGGCTGTTTGTATGCCTTAGGGCGCGGCTTTCTTTCAGGACACACTACATTTAAAAGATAATCTGTTGGAGGTTGTATCTTGAGACAAATGTATGTTGTGTAAATGTTGTATTGCAACAAGGTATATCTGACAATCACTAAAACGACTAAAAGCAGGCTGCCGAATCTCTGCCTGGTAGAAGAAGAAAAAAAGGAGGAGAAGAGAGAAAGAAGAGAAGAGAAAAAGTGGAGAGAGGAGAGACTTCCTCTGGGGATTGTTGAGTGCTTCGTCCAACTGGACTGCACGTCAGGAAGCTGTCTGGGTGAGTCCAACTGATTTTGATTTGAAGTGAGACGTTCAGCACATCTAGGCACATCTCTTTTCCCCCTTTCCCAAAAGATTAATTTCAAAACGCATGTCTCACCGATGAGCATAATTGGTTTCATTGACTGTGCCAAAGAGAGTTAATTTCGGGGAATGAAGGTGACGTGATCTTGTTAAGTATTGTACTAATTCAGAGGGCGATACAGCCGTCTGTCTGAGGTTTGTCACGCCGCTTTGTCTCTGAACAATGACAGACTACGCCGCTGCTCGCTGCTCTACTGGCTCTTTCCTCCTTTTAATATTTTTGGGATGAATTAAACAGCGCTACAGGGCCATGGTCAAGTCCTCTCAAAATTTTACAGAGTATCTTCAAAGACTGAGCAGTTCTTAAAATACCACTCCGGGGATGTTTCTTTTGGCTGCGTTGTGCTCTGTGGGCTGAATCTACGGTGTGATTATCATTGGAAACTTTAGGCCAGGTTTACACACAGGGAGGAACTGTTGTCAAGCTCAATTGATCAAGTTACAACAGCTGCCGAGTTAAACAACACATGTTTATTTTGACCTTCTGGTGATATTCAAAACTATTGATTTTAGAGTAGACCCTGGCTGCAGGCTTAAGGAGCAGGAACACCATGGACGCCTATAAGCCCGAGACCTTAGAGAGTAGAGGATCTTGTGTAAAAAATAAGGTGCCTCTTTGAATTAAACAGCAATCAATTGGCTAGGCTCAGGCTAGCAGCCACACTCTCCAAAGCCACTCTCTATCACTGCAGCTAGAGGAGGGAAACCGCAGCGACTGTGGCTAGGCTCACTTAGTCCTGAATGCTGCCAGTTAAAATGCATGGTTGTGCCCAATACAGGGCGGCTGGTACCGTTTCCCATTATTTTATCCTCCAGGGCTTTTTGAAAGCTGTTGTTTGAACTGGAATGGATAAGTTTGTTTTTTAGAAGCTGAGTGTGTGTGTGCCTGCGTGCGTGCGTGCGTGCTAGCATGGGCGTGTGTGTCTCTTTCGTGTGTGTTTGCGTTTCCCTGTCTGCCCATACATACATGCACGTTACCTGCCTGTTCTCGTAGGTCTAGAGGCCAAAAGCCTTTCCTCTTGGAGAACATTTTACCCATCAGGTATTTGCTTTAAAAGCTCAGGTCCATTATTGTAATGACGTTTGATACTGCTAAAATGGAAGCCGCCGCCGATTTGCACGGTGCAATTTTCTACATATAAAACCATGTCTGCCCATGGGAGAAAATTAGGGACATTTCATTTAATGGGCAGAAATGGAAGATGGCTTTTCAAGGACCATTTACAAAGTGCCAACAGGCATCTGACTTGGCGTTAGTTATTGGTCATGTCAGGTTGTGCCTGCCAGCTCGGAGTGGTGTGGTTAGAGTAACGAGGAGCTTTAGGCAGCACTCATGCACTTTGTGGTGAAGTTTTAATGAAGGAACCTGCTGTGAGGCTGTAGCAGGTGTCTAAGAGGCTGTGACGAGGCTGTAGGGTTCTAAGCTTGGGCTGTTTTGGGAAGGGTGTTGGGGAAAGGAGCCTATGTGGTGTGTTCATGGGAACGAGATGGTACACATGCCATTCAGGTGTTCGATTCGGAGTAAACTTTGAACATTGAGATATTAAAGACATGATAGATAGTGCATGAGGAGTGCAAGAGACTGGAGTTTTATGTCAGAAGGTACTGGGTCTCTGTAGAAAGACAGATGGCTTTGGAATGTGTTGGGTGGACGGGAGGAGATCACAGGACTGCTATAGGGGAAGCGGATGGACATCTGTGGATTAGGCGAAGGAGGGGTTGAGGTCAGGAGGTCAGGTCAGATCCCCTGAAGGGAGTAATAAGGGTTTATTATCCTCTTACCCTCTTCCTGTAGAACCATAAGATGTAAGGATTGGAGAGAAGGAGGAGTGCCTAAAGTGGAGTATATATATACTTGTGATGGTGAGAACATGTTTTTGTCTGAATTACAGCTGTAACGACCCTTTGGGAAGAACTTCTCTAGTATCCATGAGTTATTTACTCAGATCAATGCACAGCAGGTGTACACACGCATGCACATAATAGACTAGTACTGCGGTTATTAAGGACAAACATCCAGACACAGCCAAACCACCTAGTTTTACTTCATATAGTGTATGTGGCTGATATTTTATTACTTCACCCTGTGTCTTCCTCCAGATATAATCAATACTGAAGCCCGTTGTTCTGAAATAATTGCAGCAAATAAAGTGGCTATCCACAGTGTGTCGGGTGTTTTTTTTCAAGTGAAGTTAGGATTCAAATGTATGTCAATTGTAAAGTATTTTAGTCTTTTTTGTTATGTGTCTGACCGCAGTAGGACTAGCTGTTGCTAGGAGGGAGAGGGAGAGGGAGAGGGAGAAAGAGAGAAAGAGAGATCTGCACAATTTTCGACGACCACAAAAGTACCAGAGAATCTCTTTAAGTTCATCATATTTCAGAGAACAGGTTCTGAATGAGTAATTTCTTACTTTCTTACCTAAGTGATCCAAAATGTCACATGAGATAATTGCTGAAGATAGACACTGAAAAACCTCCATACTGAACTTATGGCATTTCAGAATCATTTCTCTTTGAAATGCTTAAATGCACTTTCCAAAATTCAATGCAATTCAGTCTAATGGCACATGAACAGTTTTGCCTTGAAGTGACAAGTTACTTAATTCTTAAAAGTCTAAGCCTTTGGGGGGGGCGATGTTTTTTTTTTTTGGGGGGGGGGGGGGTTAGCTATTTGATTTAATTGATTCGTTTTGTGGGCCAAACCATTCAGATGTGGAAGGCCGACCTAAGCGGATGCAGTGGATTGAAATGCAGCCCATAAAAAAAACAGACAGGATTTGATGGAGATTTTTGTTGTATTATGTTCATTAAATTTCACACACGGGTTAATCAACTCTAGGGGTAGCGTCTAGCCCAAGATGACATATCCAGTCTGCAGTCAACTGCAGTTTCGACAGTTTGTGTATGACTCACTAAAGGCATTTTCATAAGCACAACTATTTATCATGCAGTCCTACTGCTTATACACAGGTTCATTTAGTTTACATAATTTAGCTACATGGCAAAGAAGTCATCATCTAGAATTCAGCATCTGACACAATTTACATGACGTCATCCAACATTAGCTTATAATTGCCTGAGGTGCTGCAATGGAATTAATGGTCAGTATTTTTTTATGTAAATTTCATGGCATGCCCCCCTGTTCTCTCTCTCTCTCTCTCTCTCTCTCTCTCTCTCTCTCTCTCTCTCTCTCTCTCTCTCTCTCTCTCTCTCTCTCTCTCTCTCTCTCTCTCTCTCTCTCTCTCTCTCTCTCTCTTTCTCTCTCTCTTTCTCTCTATCACTCTGTTTCTCTGTCTCTCCGTGTCTCTCTCTATCCCATCCATTCTCCCATCCAAGAAGACGCTGTCTCTCAGTCGACAATACAAAAACTCCCATGAGTATTCAATTGGGTTGAGATCTGGTGACTGAGACGGCCATGGCACATGGTTTACATCGTTTTCATGCTCATCAAACCATTCAGTAACCACTCACTCGTGCCCTGTGGATGGGCGCATTGTCATCCTATGGGGGCATAGCCATGGTAGCCAAAATAATGGCCTGCCCAGCATTTTTTACATGACCCTAAGCATGATGGGATGTTAAATGTTTAATTAACTTAGGAACTCAGGAAGCACTAGCTTTTAATATACTTTGTATCCCTCATTTACTCAAAAGTATTTCAGTTATTTTGGCAGTTACCTGTATCTCCCTCAGGGTGTTCTTATGGCTTGGATGACATCAGAGAAAACACATCTGCCAAGTCTGACATCCCCTGCTGTGTGTGTGTGTGTCTGTGTTTTTGATTATGTGTGTGTTTGCATCCATGATGCTTGCGAAGGCACATTGCCACAGAACCTTCTCTTCATCTACCTCTCATTTTCTAGTTCCATTGGGACAGTCTGGTCTGACTTCACTTTGCACGGAGAATCAAAGGCATGTAAACTTGTGAGACGATCCAGTCTCAGACAGTGGTTCAGCATCAGCAGGTCAGCCTTGATTGACGTGTAGAGGGAGTCGGGCCAATTATATTGGTACAGCTATACAGATCAGTATGGTACAGCACAGTGCCCCATTAGTTTGGCTGTGTCCCAAATGGCACCCTATTCCATATAGTGCACTACTTTTAACCAGGGCCCATTGTGCTCTGGTCAAAAGCAGTGCTCCACTGTATGTAGGGAATAGTTTGCCATTTGGGACACAGGCAAAGTTTAGGGTGACTCATCGTGATGATGTTGGCTGACAGATACAGATAGCTCACATGAAACATCTGTCTTCACTTTTGTCTCACCAACCTGTTGTCGGAAAACTTTAGTTGAGTGCATTTTTAGCAGCTCCCTATGGATAGGAGTGTCTTCTAAATTACTCCAATGTAATGCAAACATCACATGTGTGATATTTTCACAAAGAGGGTATATTTGGTCCCCCTAGCAGCATGACTCAAACACTCATTCATTCTGACTGCTGGGCTCACATGCCCTTGACTGAAGGACCTGAGGGAGGGGTGTGTGTGTGTGCGCGTGCATGTGTGTCTACGTGTGTGTGTATTCTTCCTCCTCCCCCTGGCACACAGGTCAGTAAGCAGTAGATGAATAGTGTTTTTGTTCAGCCCCATGTCCACCTCCCTGTCACAGCTGTGAGTAATGCTGTGATGTGCTGCCCTGGGCAAAGCTCTCCTTCTTCACAATATCCCCAAGTGATATTTGACGATCACTGCAGGGGCCGATGAACAGACACATCCTGTGGCATAATGTGTGCGTATCTGGGTGTGGGTGTGTGATAAGGGTCGGGTGATTTTCTCCATCACATTCAGTGATTGAAACTGAATGACAATGAATAAATTAATGAATAGAACTTTAGCTTGGCCATTGTCACGCCCTGACCTTAGAGATCCTTTTTATGTCTCGATTTGGTTTGGTTAGGGTGTGATTTGGGTGGGTATTCTATGTTCTATTATTTGTATTTCTATGTTTTGGCCGGGTACAGTTCTCAATCAGGGACAGCTGTCTATCGTTGTCTCTGATTGAGAACCATACTTAGGTAGCCCTATGGGACGATGCTGGGCCAATTGTGCACCGGGACTCCCAATCATGGCCGGATGTGATACAACCTGGATTCGAACCAGGGACTGTAGTGATGCCTCATGCACTGAGATGCAGTGCCTTAGACCGCTGTGCCAATGTATATTGTCCCCCTCCTCACTTAGGCCAGTGAGGTAGACGGTTCTGGGCCTATGAGCTAGGCAGACAGTTGTGAGCCTTTAGAGTCAGGCAGACAGGTCTGAGCCTATGAGGTATATACACAGTTCTGGGCTCTGGCCCTGTGAGTCAAACAGTTCTGGGCCTGTGTCGCAGACAGACAGTTATGGGACTCTAGTAAAATGGGTGTACTGGGCAGACAGCTGTGTGGCACTGAGGGAGGTAGGACGCTCTGGGCCTATGAAGCAGCCAGTCCTGTGCCTGCTGTGCAGGGTCATGGCTGGCAGGTAAACAAAGTTGGTCCTCAGAGATCCTCGGTGCATGTGACCTGCTCTGTGATGTATGAGTCACACAGCCTCACCACAGTTATCCACAGCCGTACCCACCCCGGGACATCATTAACCTATATCTGGGGAGAGAGGGAAGGAGGACGGGAGGGGAGGGAAGGAGAGAAAGAGGCAATAAGTCAAGGAAGGAGGGAGAGAGATACTCTCTTAGAAATAAATGGTTCTAAAATAGTTCTTCGGCTGTCCCCATAAGATAAACCTTTGAAGAACTTTTTTTTAGTTCCAGTTAGAACCCTTTTAAGTTCTAGATAGCACCTTTCTTTGTGTAGAGAGGCAAGACAAGAAAACAGGGACGGAGGCAGGGATATAGGCAGGCAAGTTCCCAAACTAATATTACACACTAGACACTTCCTCCTGTGTGGTCAACAGCCTGGGGATGAGGTTACTCATAAACAGGAAGGCAGGCTGCAACCTTTCACAAGGGAGCATTTTGAAGGCACCCTTTGATACAAGCCCCGTATATGCAGGCCCTGTATATCTTATGCGTCTGCAATCACTCATTATTACCTATTCTCCTCCAGCCACTAAATTATACCACTGAGTAGTGCTGAACCTTTGACATGTGGGTTGCGTCCCAAATGTAGAGCTGTGTCCCTCAAAAGTAGAGCTGGTCAAAAGTAGTGCATGAAATAGGGAATAAGGAGCCATTTGAATTGGTTTGTTGCTGCTACCAGGGAGACAGATCACTATTCTGTTCAGGTCTTGCTTCACTGGTGCAGAATCAAACAGATGTGGCACGATATGAAGAGCTGATGAAGAGGAGAGGATGTAAGGTTTGAGGTGTCGGTATACCCTCGGATGCCTCTGTTCTGATCTGTCTGTGTGCAACTAGATTAGTTTGTAGTTGCAAAACACTTTCATATTGCCAGCAAGCTGAGTGAATACAGCATTCACAGCGTGCATACCGTATCCGTAGATACAGGAAAAGAAAACACAAAGGAAAATGTCAACAAGTCTTATTTTGCATAGTACATCATAAGCGATGAATGTATGATGATGCTGATGCGGCGCGTGGAGGGATGATATCAGTCACGTCTCTGTTCCCCTCAGAGGTCAGAGGTCAAAGTTCTGTAATCGACATAGAGGCAAGCCGGGAGGGTTAATTAGCACTGTTATTCTCAGCCTCATTTTAAGTGTCTAAACAACCATTTAACACACACTTATCATTCAAGTAATGACATAAGCTTGTCAAGTTGAAATAATTGAGAAAATAACCCAGAGTAGTTTATACAGTTTGTTAGAAAGTGTGAATGTGTTAACCTTTGAGGTTCTAGTTTAGCTCCAGTTGCTATAGTTAGAGAATGGAGACAACCATAGTAATCCATTAATATGCCTGGGAGTGCGAGAGGGATGTGGAGAGTTCATTGTATATGTAAGGGAGTGTGTACAATTATTACTATGAAATTATTAAGGGGCACCAGTCCTTTCTCTGACAAAATGAGTTTTCTTAGAAGGCCTGACTTCTGACAGTATGAATTCTTTGAGAGTCAATTGGAGTTCTTTCCCAGAACTTCCAGTTATTTACAGAATGATGCGTAAACTTAGCAGCTGTAGCAAAATGACATGCTCATATATGGTTAGCCGTGTTCCAAGCTTTAGGTTACAATATGATATGATATTTAACTGTGTCACGACTTCCGCCGACGTCGGCTCCTCTCCTTGTTCGGGCGGCGTTCGGCGGTTGACGTCACCGGCTTTCTAGCCATTGCCTGTCACGCCCTGACCTTAGAGAGCCTTTTTATGCCTCTATTTGGTTTGTTCAGGGTGTGATTTGGGGTGGGCATTCTATGTTTTGTTTTCTATGTTTCTTTATTTCTATGTTTTGGCCGGGTATGGTTCTCAATCAGGGACAGCTGTCTATCGTTGTCTCTGATTGGGAACCATACTTAGGTAGCCCTTTTCCCTCCTTTCAGTGTGGGAAGTTAACTTTGTTTGTGACACTATAGCCATGTAAGATTCACGGTTGTTTCTTTTGTTTGTTGTTTTGTTGGCGACATTTTAACTAATAAAAGAAAATGTACGCTCACCACGCTGCACCTTGGTCTTACGACGGCCGTGACATTGCCGCTCCATATTTCATGTATCCATTTGTTTTGTCTTGTTCCCTGCACACCTGGTTTTCATTCCTCAATCAATTCATATGTATTTATTCCTCTGTTCCCCATCATGTCTTTGTGTAGGATTGTTTGTGTTACGTGTATTTTGATATTGTGGATATTGTTACGCGCATTACTTTTTGTCTATGTTACGTGTTTGGGCACATTTTATGTTATTTTGTGCTGTCATTTTGCCCGGAATAAAAGGTGCGCCTGTTCACTACACTCTGCTCTCCTGCACCTGACTTTGCCTCCAATACACACTCCAAACAAACTGTCCATTTCCATGGAAATTCATTCATAGTAGTTTCAAGATTTCTTAGTCATGTGTACAGGATACACATGCAAACACCATCCAAAGAAATGCTTACTTGCAGGTTCCTTCTTGACAGTGCAACAACAATAAGAAATAAGAAAAGATAAGAATATGAACTTAAAGTAAATGGCTCGGTAGAATATAATACATATTTTACCTTAAGTATAATACAGGAAGGCACAATTTACAGTACAATATTTCCACGTGTTTTATGAGGGCAAGGATTTAAATGGTGAATTATTTAGCAATAATATATAAGAGTCTGGTTGCAGCAGTTGTGATGTGTGTGAAGCATGAATGTGTATGTGTGTGTGTGTGTGTGTGTGTTTGTGTGTGTGTGGATGAGTGTATGTCTGTGTGAGTGTGTGTGTGCCAAGGTGTGGAGAATCAGTGCGGGTGGTCAGTCCAGTTCAAGTGTTCAGCAGTCTGATGGCTTATAGATACCAACAGGCTCAGAGACAGTTTCTATCAGACGTCATGCTCCGATACATCTTCCCAATGGTAAGGGAGTGAACAGCTCGCGGCTGGGGTGTGCACCAGGCCGTGATGCAACTAGTCAGGATGCTCTCAGTGGTGCAGCGGTAGAATTTGGATAGTACCTGGGGTGGCATGGCAAATTTCTTTAGACATGTTAAGGAGTAGAGGTGCTGTTGCGCCCTCTTGACCAGGGCCAGCTCCAGCCTTTTGTTACCCTAAGCAACAGGGCCCCAACACCAAGCAGGTAATTCTTTTTTTGTGGCCCCCCTCTTGACAGCGGAGAGAAAAATGTACGTTTTAAAGCAAGTTTTGCCATGGGGCATTTTTGCAATTTTATAACACATTTCATGCAATTCTACAAATTCTGCCATGGGGCAGAGATACATTTTTTCAGTATTAATGCAAGTTTTCTGCAGTTCTACACACTTTTCCATGTGGCAAAGAAAACATTTTGCATTTTTATAAAAATAAATTATGCAATTCTACTCCATTTGCTATTTTTTGTCCCAATTTTTTGCTATCTTGTCTCGTCGCAAGTTCTGAACCTATCTATTCTCATAGTTTCTACATATTGTAAATTAAAGATACATTTTTGCTAAGAGTATTATTATATTATTGATCGATTGACTATGACTTTTCAGATCACCCAGCAGTGCTAGTTGCAGAGTTAACTCCAGGTAAATGTTGCAATTCTTCAGTCATTCCTGAACCTGCAAAAAAAACAAGCTACATATGAACAGTACCAAAACAAATTAACGAATGCTTCTGTCTCTTCGCAGCAAAATCTGCAGAGCTGGGATCATTGTATCCCTCATATATACAGTAAACTTCTGACCCACTGGAATTATGATACAATGAGTTATAAGTGCTCAGAGACTAACTCTCCCGGGTGGCGCAGTGGTCTAGGGCACTGCATCGCAGTGCTAGCTGCGCCACCAGAGTCTCTGGGTTCGCGCCCAGGCTCTGTCGCAGCTGGCCGCAACCGGGAGATCCGTGGGGCGACGCACGATTGGCATAGCGTCGTCCGGGTTAGGGAGGGTTTGGCCGGTAGGGATATCCTTGTCTCAGTATGTAAAACAAATGTAATAAAATGTATGCACTCTACTGTAAGTCGCTCTGGATAAGAGCGTCTGCTCTTGGCCAGTAGGGATATCCTTGTCTCAGTATGTAAAAATGTAATAAAATGTATGCACTCTACTGTAAGTCGCTCTGGATAAGAGCGTCTGCTCTTGGCCAGTAGGGATATCCTTGTCTCAGTATGTAAAAATGTAATAAAATGTATGCACTCTACTGTAAGTCGCTCTGGATAAGAGCGTCTGCTAAATGACTAAAATGTAAAATGTTAAATGTTAATGTGTTAATGTAAGTGAAATAATCTGTCTGTAAACAATTGCGTGGTTGAAACTCCAACCTAAGTGTATGTAAACGTCCGACTTCAACTGTATTACACTTTTATATTTCTTGAATAAGTTCCTGCAGATCTTTTAGTTTTTCCTCAAACTTTTTTCAAACGTATGTCTCCAACTCAATCATCAAGTTTGCAGACAACACAACAGTAGTAGGCCTGATTACCAACAATGATGAGACAGCCTACAGGGAAGAGGTGAGGGCCCTGGGAGAGTAGTGCCAGGAAAATAACCTCTTACTCAACGTCATCAAAATATAGGAGCTGATCGTGGACTTCAGGAAACAGCAGAGGGAGCACGCCCCTGTCCACATTGATGGGACCGCAGTGGAGAAGGTGGAAAACTTCAAGTTCCTTGGCTACACATCATTTACGATCCGAAATGGTCCACCCACACAGATAGTGTGATGAAGAAGGCGCAACAGAGCCTCTTCAACCTCAGCAGGCTGAAGAAATTTGGCTTAGGACCTAAAACCCTCACAAACTTTTACAGATGCACAATTGAGAGCATCCTGTTGGGCTGTATCACTACCTGGGCTCTCCAGAGGGTGGTGCGGTCTGCTCAACTCATCACCGGGGGCAAACTACCTGCCCTCCAAAACACCTACAGCACCCGATATCACAGGAAGGCCAAAAAGATAATCAAGGACATCAACCACCCGATCCACAGCCTGTTCACCCCGCTATCATCCAGAAGGCGAGGTCAGTACTGGTGCATCAAAGCTGGTACCGAGAGACTGAAAAACAGCTTTTATCTTAAGGCTATCATACTGTTAAAAAGCCATTACTAGCCGGCTTCCACCCGGTTACGCAACCCTGCACCTTAGAGGCTGCTGCTCTTCTAATATAGACTTAGAATCACTGGCCACTTTAATAATGGAACATTAGTCACTTTAATAGTGTTTAAATAATGTTTACATACTGCTTTACTCCTCTCATATGCATATATTGTATTGTAAACTACTGTTTAAGTCAATGCCACTCCGACATTGCTCAGTCTAAAATGTATATATTCCTTAATTCCATTCTTTTACTTATAGATTTGTGTGTATTGTTGTGAATCGTTTTAGATATTACTGCACTGTTGGAGCTAGGAACACAAGCATTTCGCTATACCCGCAATAACATCTGCTAAATATGTGTATGTGACCAATACAATTTGATTTCATTTTTATTCTGTATCTGCTATCTACTGTTAGTCCCTCTATTTCCTTTGCTAATATGAACTATTTTGATTTTGGTTTAAAGATGAGTGTTGAACTGCGTGGCATCTAAAGGCACATTTTAAAGTGTCGCATACAATAATGGGATCTGCTGTACCTGTGTTATGTTGGGAAAACGTCAGTTATAAATTCATCTATCCTGGTTAAAAACAAGTTGTTATCCAATAGGCTTTGATAAAAATGTGTGTGTGTGGATGTGACAGCTTTTCCAGTTCACCTGTGAGCTTGGCCATCATGGCAAAACAGTCTGCTGTGTGTGTGTGTGTGTGTGTGTGTGTGTGTGTGTGTGTGTGTGTGTGTGTGTGTGTGTGTGTGTGTGTGTGTGTGTGTGTGTGTGTGTGTGTGTGTGTGTGTGTGTGTGTGTGTGTGTGCGCGCAAATGATAAGGGGGTTGTGTGAACATGCTGTACACTACATATGTCCACTCTGCTCGTTCCATCACCTAGGGCCACTTGCTCCTCCTCTCTCTCTCCCCATGACGTTAATTGTTTGACAGGCCTGACTGACTGCTTGTCTCGGTATCTTTCTCTCCCTCTGTCACTCTACTGTAGTCTTCTACAGTTTGTGATGATCTCTCTCTTTCTGTTTCTCTGCCTTTGTCACTCCATCCCCCTCCCCCCCATCTCTCTCTCTCTCTCGCTCTATCTGTCTGTCTCTGTGCCTATTTCTTCTTCATCTCTCTCTTTCTCTTTGGCCAACTCTTGCTATGGCAACCCAGGGGCCAGCAGGGAGCTACAAAGGCAGGAGCAGGACCTTGGTCAGCTCCAGAGGGCTAAATGCCAAGGTGAGTCAGCACAATATATCAACTGGGGCTGGTGATTCAACACCAATATTACCCAGTCCAGGTGATGCAACCAATTGGTACCTGTCCCTCGTTACCCCAAATGAGTATAAGTAGAGGTGCAGTCACTCGGGCGGTATGGCATACAGGCAGATGGTACGCCTAGTCCTTAGAAGAACCGGAGTGAGTATGATAAGCACCTCGATACAACGACAAAGAAGATACTAGGCAATGTTTGACTCAGCTGTCTCTCTCTCTTCTTGTTCTTTGCCCCAAAGGAAGAGGACCTATTAATGGGCAGCACGCCACACGGCGCAAGTTGAGACCAAGGTTTGAAACCCCGGACTCATCGCTCTCTCTCTCTCTTATGTTTTGTTCATTAGCACAGGCGGTTCGAGGAGCCGCCACGCCGGGCACGGTGACCTACCAGTTACCTGATAGGACTTTCAGTTGTATGCCTCCCCTCCCCATTCTCCCCCAACCTTTATTAAAGAACTACTTTGTTTTGAGCACCACAAATTGGTCTCCCGCTGGACTATTTTATTGTGAGTTTCACCTCTGACTCTACACATTGCATCCGAGGAGGGTGTGCTTGAAAGGATGCATATAACTCTACAATGTCGGGTTGTATTGAAGAGAGTCTCAGTCTTAAATCATTTCCCACACACAGTCTGTGCCTGTATTTCGTTTTCATACTAGTGAGGGCTGAGAATCCACTCTCACATACTGTATGTACGTGGTTGCAAAGATCATGAGTGTCTTAACAGATTAATTTGCCAAGGAAGGATACTCTTAGCACAGCCCAATCCAGAAATCTAGCAGTGGCTTCTGATTAAATTCAATTTCGATGAGGCTCTCTTGTTCAGATATCGGTAAGTGGACTGGAGGCAGGGCATGAAAGGGATACCGAATCCAGTTGTTTGTGTCATCTGTTTCGGGAAAGTACATGTGTAATTGCGCACCCAACTCAGGTGCTTCGCTATATCACATTTGACATTGTCCGTAATCTTGAGTTCATTTGCACACAAAAAAATCAAACCATGATGGAAAGACCTGTGTGTTGTCCTTGTTAATGCAGACAGAGAAGAGCTCCAACTTGTTGAATCATAGCCTCAATTTTGTCCCGCACATTGAATATAGTTGCGGAGAGTCCCTGTAACCCTAGATTCAGATCATTCAGTCGAGAAAAAACATCACCCAGATAGGCCAGTCATGTGAGAAACTTCCCTTGGCAGCAAGAGCCTCTCGGTGGATGCTGCAGTGTACCCAAGTGGCGTCGGAAGCAACTGCTTGCACACGTGTTACCACTCCACTATGTCTCCCTGTCATGGCTTTTGCGCCATCAGTACAGATACCAACACATCTTGACCACCAACGTCCATTTGATGTCACAAAGCTGTCCAATAATTAAAATATATGCTCTCCTGTTGTCCTCGTTTCCAGTGGTTTGCAGAAGAGGATGTCTTCCTTAATTGACAGTGTTGTTTGATGAAGACATTGTCTGTATAGTGTTTTTGGCCTTTTCCCCCAGCATTGTCCCAGCCATATCCGCGGCAGCAGGAATAATTATGTTCTCCACAATAGTATGGGGCTTGCCTTTCCTAGCCACTCGGTAGCTCACCATATAATATGCTTCGAGACCCTTCTTATTAATGGTATATGTTGCTTTTATACATGTTTTACTACTCGAAAGTGATCTTAATTCTCGCTCAAAAAACTCCCGTGGCTTATTTTTCAAGTTGGCATGTTTTGTTTCTAAATGTCTGCGCAAGACTGAACGTTTAATCGATTTCGGAGATAGTACTTTTGCATATATAACACACTGTGGCTGAGGAAAGGCACTACTCCCAATATAAGTGAACCCCAAATCAATGTAGTTCTCATCATATTTGCTCCTCTTCGATGGTCCGACGTCCCTGTCTGTTGTTTGGTGTTTTCCCGGGTAAGGGGGCAGTAGCTCTTTGGCTGCATCAGATTCAGAACTGTCAGTGTCCATGCTAGCTGGGCTAACACCACATTTAGAATTACTGATGCTAGCATTGAATGTGCTCGTGGAAGCAGAACAACTTGTGTCGTCGACCAGTAGAGCTGGTATGTGTCTCTATGGATGCAGGCCGTATATTTTTTCTAACTAGGCAAGTCAGTTAAGAACAAATTCTTATTTTCAATGACGGCCTAGGAACAGTGGGTTAACTGCCTTGTTCAGGGGCAGAATGACAGATTTTTACCTTGTCAGCTCGGGGATTCGATTATGCAACCTTTCGGTTACTAGTCCAACGCTCTAACCACTAGGATACCTGCCGCCCCGCCTCTTGCCTGCCCCAGCTGCAGCCTCAGGTGTGGTGGATCAGGGGAAGATGCAGCCCACTGAACAGCTTTCACGAGCGCTGCAGAGGCTGCTGTGCAGGGGAGGCGCTCCCTTCTTTGAATGTGTGGGGTTACAAGTGCCTTTCCCAGCTGCTCCAGGAACACCCTCATCTTGTTCCGTTTATCAGGCATCCAGGCAGGGTTGATCTTGTTCCATATCATGTAGGCATTGTATGAGGACACATCAATGATATTATAGAAGATGACCAGGGGACAGCGGGCAGTCATCCTCCTGCAGCTGTAAGTTCCAATCACCTTGTCCAGGTTGTCCACACCTCCTTTGTTGTGGTTGTAGTCCAGGATGATGGCTGGCTTCCTGTCCTCACTATCACTGATCTCAGCCGTTTTGTGCACTGTGCTCCGGATGACCACATTCTTGTTCCTCTTTGGGAGGTAAGAAACTAGTGGTGGTGGGGTGATGGCAAACTTTGATGAGAAGGCCTGTCTCCCCCTTGTTGCGAGGAGTGCAGGGGGAACTCAGGCTTGTTCACTGTGCCAACCATGGCGATCTTCCTCTTCAGGAGCTGCTGGCTGAGTTCAATCAGTAGCACACATAATCTCAATTTCTCATTGTGTGTGTGTGTGTGTGTGTGTGTGTGTGTGTGTGTGTGTGTGTGTGTGTGTGTGTGTGTGTGTGTGTGTGTGTGTGTGTGTGTGTGTGTGTGTGTGTGTGTGTGTGTGTGTGTGTGTGTGTGTGTGTGTCTTTGTGTGTCTTTGTGTGTGTGTCTTTGTGTGTCCTTGTGTGTGTGTCTTTGTGTCTCTGTGGTTTGTAAATTATTTTAGAACTGCCGGGTCAAAAATTACCCTAAGACAATCTTTGTACACTGGGTGGTGTACAGTTTTCATGGAAATATGAACAAAGTTAATGTTTCACTTTTTCTAATGTTGGGGTCACTCTAGGAAAAGTTATCAAATTTAAAATTTAAAAAATATCATTTAGGGGGTTTTCTCTGCTGTTTAACATAGTGGCGGGTCATTTTTTGACCCTTAAGACAACACAAGGGTTCAATTTATTCTACTGCATGTAGACAGCAGAAGCTCCTTTAGACCCACAGCCAAACTGTCTCTCCCACTCCAGCTCCAGGATATTCTCTCTCTCAACTTTTTGGATGAGATGGGTCCCATTATGTCTGCCAACAACCAAACACTGCATTCCACAGTAAGAACCTCATGCCAACGGTCAAGCATGGTGGTGGTAGTGTGATGGTTTGGGGATGCTTTCCTGCTGGACGACTTGCCTTAATACTGGCATTCCCAAACTGGGGCAATGCCGTCGGGCGAACAAAAAATAAAAATGTGATTCACATTAAAAAATATATATAATTCTTCACATTTTCAAACAATCCATTTATATTTTCCAACGGGGCTATACATTTGGGTGGCGTTTTTCTCTCGCCTGAGTAGCCTCGTTTCACTGCCAAAAATAAAATTAAACCATCTAGTGTTCAGCGAAATAACAGCACAATGTCAAATACAGGTAGCCTAGTCAAATAATTAACATCCAATCACATTAACCGTTACTCTTTCACGGAAATTCCACTAACGATCCATATGTAGCCAAACGTAGCTGCTGCTCATTCCGTTTGCTCGAAAATTGATAAATGGTTAAAAAAAGGGAAAAATGTGCTGCACATGTGAGAAATACATCTGCAAAGTCCATGCACACATACTTGCATACTGTCCTACATGTGCTAATTAGAGTTGATTGATTTATTGTCAAAAACGTATTTGTTTATTATCTATTGTTGTTTATACATCTTGTGGGTGGGGGCAATGGTTAAAAGAATGGGAGAAGACTAGTATTTTGTAGTTGAATTCCTCATTGTACAGTATATAAGAATATATCACTATGTTGCCAAAAGAGTTCAAGACTGTTATTGTTTCCCTTCAATAAAATGCATTCAAAACAACTTTCTTCACATTTCTGCTACTTTCTTAAGCTATACAAGTGCTATCTCTTGCTAAAAAATGCATGTTTACACCTATGCAGTACCTTTAGCAATAATAATAACAATAATAATAAACCTCTACTTTAGTAAAGAAAACAAGTATGACAGGTGGGTTGTAATAATAACGAGTGTCCACTGATTAAATGCCGTCTTTCTGCGATGTGAAGAGGGAAAACCCAGATATTCACAAAGTTTGTCATGAATGACAGGTTGTTGCTTCATTCAAAATAGATTTTGGGGTTTAAAAGTCAATTAAGCTGCTTTATTGCAGGGGTTTAGTGACGGCGGCTCATTTTGACCCTTAGGACAAGGGGAGTACACAAAATGATAAGACTACACAAGGGTTAAAGTGTATTTACTGCCCTTCCAGTATTGGCTTTACACAATTCTTCTTCAGGTATCAAAACATTTGAAAGTAGTCTAAATATAATCAATTCATATTAATTGTGGGTTCTCCTGTAAAATAACAAAATGAAACCTAGATTGTTATGTGGGTCTAATATAAAAGCTAACGACACTGACGTTCGACATAGCTCGGATTGACATAGAGTGCCATATCGCCAGCGACACCAACATTTGTGTTTCTTTGATTCTGTGGTTTAAAAAGAACCATCACTTCTCCTGGTATACATTTGGCACCCACTATTAAGATGTGTGGATCAGTACATCCAGTTGTAGCTAGTCAGCACTGCATGGTGGTACAGTTTGGAGCTGAGTGAGTGGGAGTGGGTGGTGCGGAGATGGACTACTGCTGCAGTGTAGAGTGGTAATATCAATTTAGGACTATTTGTGCTGTGGTAATGGTATCTGTTCAGTACTGTGACTGATGGTCATAGATGATAGATGGATGTAGACACTGAACAGGAGAGAGTTTCTGTGGCTACACAAAACAATGCTGGGTTGTTTGGTTGGCCCACCTGCTGAGTTGCAGGTGTAGGGTCACTTAGTTGGGTTGTTTTCTTTAAAAACTGCTGGGTTATTGATGCTGGGTTATTTGTACTGGATTATTGAGTTATGACTGGAGGCCTAGATTAGTATGGGGCGTGGCATTCAGATAGTTATTTTAGCCACCCATGAAGGCAAATGTCATTCATGTTCATCTGTTCTGTTGCATAGTTGGCACATGTTAAGGATGAACATGGATATTTTTGTTGCTTCAGTGACTCTCTTACATAACTGTATGAGTTTCCTAAAAGCCTATGTAAATCCCATTGTCGGGATACAGCACAGTAAGGTGGTATGTCTTATTATAATATGTAATAAAAACTCTTAATACTAGAGAATGTGTATAACTCATTTTGCATTTGCAGTATGTAAACTTAACATGATGAACAGGAATGATGTTTACTCTCATGGGTGGCCAATAAGATCTAGCTGAGATATGCCCCTAATAAGCCACTCGCCTGAAAATAACATAAGAATTATATTCAAAAGACCCAACTGCTAGGTCAACCCAGCATGAGAGTAAAAAATACCCAAATGATAGTTAAATTAACCCATGTTTGGGTAATCCCAGCAACCCAATTTGATGGGATTTTTCACACAACCCAACTGGCTGGTTCAACATAATCCGATGTGTTCTGTCCACTATTTAACCAGTGCTTGGTTAAGGCGAGCAATACCTCAAGACTACCTTAATATTAGACATCACGCACCAGCTGTTATTGACAAAAAGACACACACCCCCACCCCTCGTCTTACCGGACGTAGCTGTTCTGTCCTGCTGATGTGCGGAAAACCCAGCCAACTGTATATTATCCGTGTTGTCGTGCAGCCACGACTCGGTAAAACATAAGATATTACAGTTTTTTATGTCCCATTGGTAGGATAGTCTCGAACAGAGCTCATCCAGTTTATTCTCCAGTGATTGCACGTTGGCCAATAGAACGGATGGTTGAGCCGGGTTACCCACTCGCCAACAAATCCTCACAAGGCACCCTGATCGGCGCACCTGGGATCTCCTTTTATTCATGTGAATGACGGGGATTTGGTCCTTGTCCAGGAGCAACATTATATCCTTTGTGTCAGACTCATTAAAGAAAAATATTTGTCCAGTTCGAGGTGAGTAATCGCTGTTCTGATATCCAGTAGCTCATTTTGGTCATAAGAGATGGTAGCATCAACATTATGTACAAAATAAGTTAGAAACAATGCAAAAGAACTCACAAAATAGCTCAATTGCTTAGGAGCCCTTAATTCTCTGGGATATGTGGAACGCTAGCGTCCCACCTCGCCAACAGCCAGTGAAATTGCAGGGCGCCAAATTCAAAACAACAGAAATCCCATAATTAAAATTCCTCAAACATACAAGGATTATACACCATTTTAAAGATAAACTTCTTGTAAATCCAGCCACAGTGTCCGATTTCAAATAGGCTTTATGGCGAAAGCACACCAAACGATTATGTTAGGTCAGCACCTAGTCACAGAAAACCATACAGCCATTTTCCAAAGAAGGAGAGGTGTCACAAAACTCAGAAATAGCGTTAGAAATATTCACTTACCTTTGATGATCTTGATCGGAATGCACTCACAGTAATCCCAGTTCAACAATAAATGTTTGTTTTGTTCAATAAAGTCCATAATTTATGTCCAAATACCTCCTTTTTGTTTGCCCAGTAATCCAAATGCTCAATGCGCGATCGCTTAGTTCAGACGAAAAGTCCAAAAAGTTATATTACAGTTCGTAGAAACATGTCAAACGATGTATAGAATCAATCTTTAGGATGTTTTTATCATAAATCTTCAATAATGTTTCAACCGGACAATTTCTTTGTCTTTAGAAATGAAAAGGAACGCAGCTACCTCTCACAGCCACACGCATGATTTAGCTCATGGCATTCTGCCAGACACCTGACTCAAACAGCTCTCATTCGCTCCCCCTCACAGTAGAAGCCTGAAACAAGGTTCTAAAGACTGTTGACATCTAGTGGAAGCTTTAGGAAGTGCAATATGACCCCATAGACACTGTATATTCGATAGGCAATGACTTGAAAAAACTACAAACCTCAGATTTCCCACTTCCTGGTTGGATTTTTTCTCTGGTTTTTGCCTGCCATATGAGTTCTGTTATACTCACAGACATCATTCAAACAGTTTTAGAAACTTCAGAGTGTTTTCTATCCAAATCTACTAATTATATGCATATTCTAGCTTTTGGGCCTGAGTAGCAGGCAGTTTACTCTGGGCATCTTATTATCCAAGCTACTCAATATTGCCCCCCAGTTCCAAAGAAGTTTTAAAACGGCAGCCATCCCCTCCAGCACCATTATTCCCGAAAGTTAACTTACCAGTGTGGACCCAAAACAACAACATTATACACATTTACAAGCTATGTGTTTAAAGTGTTATTACAGCCATGGTGTTCTTTTGTTACTAAAGCTTATATATCTAATAACCTGACAATGATCCACATCATATGGGTAGACAAATAATGTAAGTGTGTTATTCAGCAAAACACAACTATTCTTTTTTTAGGATGCAAATCAGTAATATGAATTAGTGTTGAGCCATCATGTTCTTGTCTAATGAGATTGATTTAGGATTTTCTACGGCCTAGAATTGAGGCCTTTCCCAGTCATGAAGGATGAAGCTAGGCCCCTCTTGGTTCTCATTGGCGAAGACTGAACTCAAGTTAAGGTGTAATATGTCAGACTCTCCTGTACCACTTTGCCCAACATGTTATACCCCAGAGGTTGTAAATAAATAACCCATGGCTTCAGACTGAGCATTTCTCACCGTTTATTGACAGAGAGCAATTTATTTTATTACAGGTAGTGTCCATTTATTTACAGTAGTGTGTTGATTAATAATTGCTTACTTCAGTGGAAATACAGAATATGTATAAATATGCCAAATATACCCGAAGCTAAATCAAGCAGAGATTTACAACTATTTAACCATGCTAATCATTACTGAAACATGCAAACTACAAACATTTAACCATTTAACATGACAACTAAATATAAATATTTTATAAAAAATTATTCATACAAAAGTCAAGAGTTGGCTATACTGTATATGAGTACAAACAAAGTGAGTGTGTGTATATGTGTGTAAGTGTTTGTTTGCGTGTGTGTGTATTATGGCGTGTATTATAATTTCCCATTATAAAATGTATCCCCATTCCCCAATCACATACCTTCATCGATTCTCCAGTTTGGCAACCCTCATAAAATTCGACCTAGCCTTATATTAAATGCATTATGAAGAAAATTGTGTAATGTAGGCTCCACGAACTATGAAATGCCTTATGAAGAGATCGTGTAGACCTACTGTTGCCTACACTAAAAAAAGTGCAACAGTATCCAAAAGTATTAAGTGAAAACAGGCATTCAAAACGGTATTGGCATTAATTAAAAAAACTACAAAGGCTACTATTATATTTCAATTGTTTTGGTGAGCACAAAAAAAGTCAGTATAGAACACCATTGCCCATCATGCATTGCTCTAATAACTTTCAAAAGTGTCACGTCCTGACCAGAGTTCTTATGTGTTTTGCTTGTTTAGTGTTGGTCAGGACGTGAGCTGGGTGGGAATTCTATGTTGTGTGTCTAGTTTGTCTGTTTCTGTGTTCAGCCTAATATGGTTCTCAATCAGAGGCAGCTGTCAATCGTTGTCCCTGATTGAGAATCATATATAGGTGGCTTGTTTTGTGTTGGGGATTTGTGGGTGGTTGTTTCCTGTCTCTGTGTTTGTGTTCTGCACCAGATAGGACTGTCTCGGTTTTCACGTTTGTTGTTTTGTATTGTTGTAAGTGTTCACAGTTCGTTAAATTAAACATGTTGAACACTAACTGCGCTGCATTTTGGTCCTCTCCTTCATCCCAGGAAGAAAGCCGTTACAAAAAGATTGTTCCTCAATTTGCCCCACAAAAATGTATTTTCCTGTAAATGAAGTCGCACAAAAATGTGCATCTTTTCTTACGAATCAAATCTTTTCACACAAATTAAGCCACACAAAAACACAAAACGCAAATATATATATTTGCACAAATTGAGTGTGAGATTGTGTTGATATATTAGATATTACATTTGAAGTAACCGTGAGTTATGGACAGAAAACCTTTACACCATCTTTGACTCTCTACCCCAATTCTCCATTACAACACATATACCACCTCATGTTGTTGCATTGCTTCATCTGGGATTGAATTGCACTGTACACAAAATTGTGTGGTGGACCTGAAAAATGTGACTTTTTCATGTGTCTAATTTGTTTCTATTTAATGATCATTTGTGACGGTGAGTTGGCTAAACTTATACTAATGCTTCTGTCTTACTTATACTTACTTATACTTGAAGAGTTTCATTCCTAAATGCTACATATCCATTTTCAGAAATGTTAGTGGATTAGCTTTTCTTGTTTAAATAAATGATGAAAGAGATTGGTGTATTTTTTTAACTATCTAATCGTGGTATGGGGTTGTTCAATGACAGAAATGTATTTGTTTAAAATCTATCACTTGATGGTTTAATTTCCGAGAGACTAATAAGCATGTTTTTTGCAAAATGCTATATATCAAAGATAAATAAGTAGTACTGTTTTACACAGTCAAATGTAACAAATAACTACATTTTTAATAAAGAACTGTACAAATGATACATTTGTGACATCAATATTTAAATTTAAATGTATAATTTAATTGTGTCGTGTCTTCGCTGTGGATTAACTGATATATGACATACTATTTTATCAAATCAATTCTCTGTAATTAATATTACCTGATTAAACTAACCATGTAAATGTAATTAACTAGGAAGTCAGGGCACCACGTAAGAATGTTTATAGAGCTGTTGTCTTCCGAGTAAACGCTTAAAGATCTGGTAATCTTATATATCAAAAGTAGTCAGTTATCAATCGTCACCTTATTCAGTCTCATCTGAACGTCGTAAAATTCTTGGTTATCTTCACAAACCCTGGCTAACAAGTTGAATCAGCAGTACAACATTTGGTTTAATTATTTATTTACTAAATACCTAAATAATCACACAGAATTTCATATACAGTGGGGCAAAAAAGTATTTAGTCAGCCACCAATTGTGCAAGTTCTCCCACTTAAAAAGATGAGAGGCCTGTATCATAGGTACACTTCAACTATGACTGACAAAATGAGAAAAAAAAATCCAGAAAATCACATTGTAGGATTTTTAATGAATTTATTTGCAAATTATGGTGGAAAATAAGTATTTGGTCACCTACAAACAAGCAAGATTTCTGGCTCTCACAGACCTGTAACTTCTTCTTTAAGAGGCTCCTCTGTCCTCCACTCGTTACCTGTATTAATGGCACCTGTTTGAACTTGTTATCAGTATAAAAGACACCTGTCCACAACCTCAAACAGTCACACTCCAAACTCCACTATGGCCAAGACCAAAGAGCTGTCAAAGGACACCAGAAACAAAATTGTAGACCTGCACCAGGCTGGGAAGACTGAATCTGCAATAGGTAAGCAGCTTGGTTTGAAGAAATCAAATGTGGGAGCAATTATTAGGAAATGGAAGACATACAAGACCACTGATAATCTCCCTCAATCTGGGGCTCCACGCAAGATCTCACCCCGTGGGGTCAAAATGATCACAAGAACGGTGAGCAAAAATCCCAGAACCAAAGTAACAAAGCCTACCATCAGTAACACACTACGCCGCCAGGGACTCAAATCCTGCAGTGCCAGACGTGTCCCCCTGCTTAAGCCAGTACATGTCCAGGCCCGTCTGAAGTTTGCTAGAGAGCATTTGGATGATCCAGAAGAAGATTGTGAGAATGTCATATGGTCAGATGAACTTTTTGGAAAAAATAGAACTTTTTGGTAAAAACTCAACTCGTCGTGTTTGGAGGACAAAGAATGCTGAGTTGCATCCAAAGAACACCATACCTACTGTGAAGCATGGGGGTGGAAACATCATGCTTTGGGGCTGTTTTTCTGCAAAGGGACCAGGACGACTGATCCGTGTAAAGGAAAGAATGAACAGGGCCATGTATCGTGAGATTTTGAGTGAAAACCTCCTTCCATCAGCAAGGGCATTGAAGATGAAACGTGTCTGGGTCTTTCAGCATGACAATGATCCCAAACACACCGCCCGGGCAACGAAGGAGTGGCTTCGTAAGAAGCATTTCAAGGTCCTGGAGTGGCCTAGCCAGTCTCCAGATCTCAACCCCATAGAAAATCTTTGGAGGGAGTTGAAAGTCCGTGTTGCCCAGCAACAGCCCCAAAACATCACTGTTCTAGAAGAGACCTGCATGGAGGAATGGGCCAAAATACCAGCAACAGTGTGTGAAAACCTTGTGAAGACTTACAGAAAACGTTTGACCTCTGTCATTGCCAACAAAGGGTATATAACAAAGTATTGAGATAAACTTTTGTTATTGACCAAATACTTATTTTCCACCATAATTTGCAAATAAATTCATTAAAAATCCTACAATGTGATTTTCTGGATTCTTCTTTCTCATTTTGTCTGTCATAGTTGAAGTGTACCTATGATGAAAATTACAGGCCTCTCTCATCTTTTTAAGTGGGAGAACTTGCACAATTGGTGGCTGACTAAATACTTTTTTGCCCCACTGTACACAGGATGGATCATACATTGATTACTAATTATGTCATACAAGAAAACGTCCCTAGCGGACGGAACCGATATGACGGCTGGTTACACAAAGAAAAGGGGTTGGGTTTGAATGAAAGCACAGGAAGACTGAGGAACAAAAGGATTGGGTCTCTATCGGACCTTATGAAGCAATGCTATCGTAAATACAGAATCTTATGCATTCTAAATAACCGCCCATTTGGAAAAGGAAAATGCAAGAAATATTTACTCTGAGCTGCGCTTCGATAGATTGGTCGAAGATGGAAGGCTGAGTTGCCCTTTGAAGAATATGTATTGGGGTAGAACGCATATGTTGTAGTACCGTTGTTGTGTGGTAGAACGGATACATTGTAGTACCCTGTCTTTCTGAAGAGATTGTCCGTCGTTTCCTAGCAGCTGTTGCTGTTAACTTGACTTCTAGGATGTATCACTTCTTTAGTGAATATGAGTTCAAAGTTCATACCAAGTTGCCATACTATATAATCTCATGCTGTATTCTGGCGGGTATAGTCACATTCATCCTTCCAGCGTGGCGATCTTCACCTCCACGTTGAAATTCGCTCTTCTAAATGTATGGACGTCAGTCCTCACGTCATCGGGAACACAATGTTAATTTTGTTAGGTTGTAGTCATTCAACCATTCGCAACCAGAGCTCACGCTGAGGTTGGCTTAGTTTTGTAGTTGATATTAGCCCTTTTAAACACATGGACAGCAGTCCTCACGTCATCGGGAACACAAGAGGTTGACTTTAGTCAATGGGCTTTTGTAGTGGGAGAGAGAAGGGCGTGTTTCATATTTCACAACCAATGCCTGTTCACTTGGGCAGGGCCACTGAGTGAGCATAGTTCACTTATGAAAACAATTCACTCATTTAGAAGCTAAAATTACATTTAAACTTTTCACAAATAGTTTCATATTTAAACATTTAAATTGCACAACAATTCCATGTGAATCTGATGTGTAGAATGTGTAGACTTTCCGAGATACAGTTTATGCCGTCCTATCATCAGTAATAATGTCTCAGACGACATTTGATCTGACATCATATTCTTTAAGTTCCAACAGATACTTTCAACTGGTTGGATTACCTAAAGATTGTTCTTTTCCCCAATCGTTTGATGTTACAATGCTCTCCCTATGTTAACAAAAGGGCTTTCCAAGAGTCCAGTCTGTAGAGTGGAGAGAAAAAGTGGGAAAGGTATTTATGGGGGGGTCATAAACCTCCCCCAACAGGGTAACGTCAGGACAACCGTAATATGAGATTTGTATGTAAAACATTTACATTTGACATTTTAGACATTATGAAGATGCTCTTATCCAGAGCGAAGTCCATTCATCTTAAGATACTGTAGCTAGGTGAGACAACCACATATCACAGCCAAATAAAGATACAAACATTCCATTCCTGCTAAACAATGGATACATAGCGTTTTGCAAAATAACACATTTTCAAACACATAAAAAATCTATGAATAAAAAAATCTGAGAACTAATATTTTATGAAGCTAACCATAAGCAATAATTCTTGATGAAAAAAAACACAAATTGGTGGATATACAGTAGTGTTTTGGAAATAAACTCTTCACGTATACCCATACCTCTAATGAAAACAACATATTAAATTGAATGCGCAGTGCACACTCAAGGAGGTTGCTACTACCCCTCACAGATAAAGTAGCGAGTGGACATACAGTCCTGATCACTCCACTTAAAATCTCCCTTCTTCGTCGCCATGGCACCACAGTGGTTGGACAGAGGCTGTTCAGGCTGTCTGTACCCCTCCCAATTACTCCACCGCACTGGCATCCCATTGGTCCAGAGCCAAAACCCAAAGAGACGGCTCTGCCTTAGACCCACCCACACAGGACCAGGTACAGGTTTCACACTACGACTCAGTTTCTGCTCAACAATCTTGTGGTCAGCCTCAGACTCCAACCTAAGCAGTCCGTGGTAATTCTTATTGCAATAGTCCAGAGCTTGCTCCCAGGTCTTTGTTTCATTGATTAGGTGGAATGATTCTGAAAGAAACGGACACACAAAGTCTATTTGTTGAAAAATCAGAAGAGCTGTTAATAATAATAATGGCCAATTTATAATTCTCTGTCTAACAATTACGAAAATAATGAGAGAGTTTTCAGGGATTATCGTCATGGCTGAGTAAATCCCACCTCAAGGTGACACCAAAAATACTTTCAAAGATCTTCATTGGACTCTGAACAAATTGCTTAACAAAAATAATTTGAGGACCGTGCTCCCGAATTATTGCCAACACATTCAAGGTTTAACCACTGCTAATCAAATTTAATCAAATTGTATTGGTCACATGCACATATTTAGCAGAAGGTTTGCTGGTGTTTGGCGAAATGCTTGTGTTCCTAGATCCAACAGTGCAGTAGTATCTAACAATTCACAACAATACACACAAATCTCAAACTAAAAGAATGGAATTAAGAAATATATAAATATTCGGACGAGCAATGTCTGAGTGGCATTGACTTAAACAGAAGTTTACAGTATATACTGTACATATAAGATGAGTAAAGCAGTATGTAAAAAATATTTAAACATGATTAAAATGACTAGTGTTCCGTTATTAAAGTGGAAAGTGATTCAAAGTCTATGACTTGTATATAGGGCAGCAACCTCTAAGTGATAGCTTTTTAACAGTATGATAGCCTTAAGATAGAAGCTGTTTTTCAGTCTCTCGGTACCAGCTTTGATGCACCTGTACTGACCTCGCCTGCTGTACCTGTACTGACCTCGCTCCTTGACTTTTTCAAAATGTTGATACATTTCAGCCTTATTCTAAAATGGATTAAAAAAACTATTTTTGCTAATTGATTAAAAATAAAAAACAGAAATACGATATTTACATAAGTATGAGGGTCTTAGGGGCCAAGCCGAATATCTGAAGTTGAAGAGGTGCTGTCGTGCCATCTTCACCACACGGTCTGTGTGGGTGGACAATTTCAGATTGTCAGTGATGTGTACGCCGAGGACCTTGAAGCTTTTAACCTTCTTCACTGTGGTCTCGTCGATATGGATGGGGGTGTGCTCCCTCTGCTTTCTCCTGAAGTGCACGATCAGCTCCTTCATTTTGTTAATGTTGAGGGAGAGGTTATTTTCCTGGCACCACTCTGCCAGGGCCCTGACCTCCCCAAAGTAGGCTGTCTCGTCATTGTTGGTAATCAGGCCAACAAGTGTTGTGTCATCTGCAAACTTGATGATTGAGTTGGAGGCATGCGTGGCCACGCATTCATGGATGAACAGGGAGTATAGGAGGGGGCTGAGCACACACCTTTGTTGGGCCCCTGTGTTGAGGACCAGCGTAGCGGAGGTGTTGTTCCCTTCACCACCTGGGGGTGGCCCGTCAGGAAGTCCAGGACCCAGTTGCACAGGCCGGGGTTCAGACCCATGGCTCGAGCTTAATAATGAGCTTGGAGAGAACTATGGTGTTGAAGGCTAAGCAGTAGTCAATGAACAGCATTGTTACATACAGTGCCTTCGGGAAGTGATCAGACCCCTTGACTTTTTCCACATTTTGTTATGTTACAGGCTTATTCTAACATGGATTAATAAATAAAAAATCCTCAGCAATGTACACACAATACCTCATAATGACAAAGTGAAAACATTTTTGCAAATGTATTAAAAATAAAAAAACAGAAATACCTTATTTACATAATTAGTCAGACCCTTTGCTATAATAGTTGAAATTGAGCTCAACAGGTGCATCCTGTTTCCATTGATAATCATTGAGATGTTTCTACAACTTGATTGGAGTCCACCTGTGGTAAATTCAATTGATTGGACATGATTTGGAAAGGAACGCAAATGTCTATATAAAGTCCCACAGTTGACAGTTCATGTCAGAGCAAAACCCAAGCCACGAGGTTGAAGGAATTGGCCGCAGAGCTCCGAGACAGGATTGTGTCGAGTCACAGATCTGGGTAAGGGTACCAAAAAATGTCTGCAGAATTGAAGGGCCCCAAGATCACAGTGGCATCCATAATTCTTAAATGGAAGAAGTTTGAAACCACCAAGACTCTTCCTAGAGCTGGCTGGCAGGACAAACTGAGCAATCAGGGGAGAAGGGCCTTGGTCAGGGAGGTTACCAAGCACACAATGGTCACTCTGACAGAGCTCTAGAGTTCCTCTGTGGAGATGGGAGAACCTTCCAGAAGGACAACCATCGCTGCAGAACTCCACCAATCAGGCGTAGAGTGACCAGACGGAAGCCACTCTTCAGTAAAAAGGCACATCACATCCCACTTGGAGTTGCCCAAAAGGCACCTAAAGAGAAACAAGATTCCCTGGTCTGATGAAACCAAGATTTAACTATTTGGCCTGATTGCCAAGTATCACGTCTGGAAGAAACCTGGCACCATCCCTACGGTGAAGCATGGTGGTGACAGCATCATGCAGTAGGGATTTTTTTCAGTGGCAAGGACTGGGAGACTATTCAAGATCGAGGCAAAGATGAACGGAGCAAAGCACTGAGAGATCATTGATGAAAACCTGCTCCAGAGCACTCAGGAACTCAGACTGGGGAAGGGGGGTTACCTTCCAACAGGACAAC
Source organism: Salvelinus alpinus (assembly GCF_045679555.1). NCBI lineage: Eukaryota > Metazoa > Chordata > Actinopteri > Salmoniformes > Salmonidae > Salvelinus > Salvelinus alpinus. The sequence goes on along the minus strand of NC_092096.1, from coordinate 43,483,999 downwards.
GACCCTAAGCACACAGGCAAGACAACGCAGGAGTGGAGTGGCTTTGAAAAATAGCTGTGCAGCAACGCTCCCCATCCAACCTGACAGAGCTTGAGAGGATCTGCAGAGAAGAATGGGAGAAACTTCCCAAATACAGGTGTTCCCAAAAACTCCTCAAATACAGGTGTAGCGTCATACCCAAGAAGACTTGAGGCTGTAATCGCTGTCCAAGGTGCTTCAACAAAGTACTGAATAAAGGGTCTGAATACTTTTGTAAATCTGATATTTTTAATTTGTTTTATAATTAATTAGCAAAAATTTCTGAAAACGTGTTTTTGCTTTGTCATTATTTGGTATTGTTTCTAGATTGATGAGGGGGAAAATAACGATTTAATCCATTTTAGAATAAGCCTGTAACCTAACAAAATGTGGAAAAAGTTAAGAGGTCTGAATACTTTCTGAAGGCACTGTAGGTATTCCTCTTGTTTAGATGAGATAGGGCAGTGTGCAGTGCGATGGCGATTGCATCAGCTTTGGATCTATTGGGGCGGTATGCAAATTGAAGTGGGTCCTGGGTATCAGGTAAGGTGGAGGTGAAATGACCCCTAACTTGCCTCTCAAAGCACCTTATGAGGACAGAAGTTAGTGCTATGGGGCGATAGTCATTTAGTTCAGTTACCTTTGCATTCTTGGGTACAGGAAGAATGGTTGACATTTTGAAGCAAGTGGGGACAGCAGACTGGACTAGGGAGAGATTGAATATGTCCTTAATCACTCCAGACAGCTGGTCTGCGCATGCTCTGAGGAAGCGGCTATGGTTGTTGTTTGGGCCGCCATCCTTGAGACGGTTATCACTCTTAAATGTCTTACTCATGTCGGCTACAGAGAACGAGAGCCAACAGTCCTCGGGAGCGGGCCGCGTCGGTGGCACTGTGTTATCCTCAAAGCAGTATAAGGCCCTCTCTCAACTTCAAATCTGACCACGACTCCATTTTGCTTCTCCATGCCTACAAACAAAGACTCAAGAGGGAAGTTCCGGTGGTCAGGTCTGTACAGCGTTGGTCCGACCGATCAGAATCCATGCTCAAAGACTGTTTGCATCACGTGGACTGGCGTACAAAGTTTGGACACACTTACTCATTCAAGGGTTTTTCTTTATTTGTACTATTTTCTATATTGTAGAAGACATCAAAACAATGATATAACACATATGGAATCATGTCGTAACCAAAAAAGTGTTAAACAAATCAAAATATATTTTAGATTTTAGATTCTTCAAAGTAGCCCCCCTTTTCCTGGATGACAGCTTTGCACACTCTTGGCATTTTCTCTACCAGCTTCACCTGGAATGCTTTTCCAACAGTCTTGAAGGAGTTCCCACTTATGCTGATTGTGGAGGCCAGGTCATCTGATGCAGCATTCCATCACTCTCCTTCTTGATCAAATAGCCCTTACACGCCCTGGAGGTGTGTTTTGGGTCATTGTCCTGTTGAAAAACAAATGATAGTCCCACTAAGCGCAAACCAGTTGGGATGGCGTATCGCTGCAGAATGCTGTGGTAGCCATGCTGGTTAAGTTTTCCTTGAATTCTAAATAAATCACTGACAGTGTCACCAGCAAAGCACCCCCACATCATCACACCTCCTCCTCCATGCTTCAGGGTGGGAACCACACATGCGTAAATCATCTGTTCACCAACTCTGCATTTCAAATTTGGGCTCATCAGACCAAAGGACAGGTTTCCACCGGTCTAATGTCCATTGCTCGTGTTTCTTGACCCAAGCAAGTCTCTTTTTCTATGAAGGCCTGATTCATGCAGTCTCCTCTGAAGAGTTGATGTTGAGAGATGTCTGTTACTTGAAATCTGTGAAGCATTTAATTGGGCTGCAATTTCTGAAGCTGGTAACTCTAATGAACTTATCCTCTTTAGCAGAGGTAACTCCGGGTCTTCCTTTCCTGTGGCGGTCCTCATGAGAGCCAGTTTCATCATAGCGCTTGATGGTTTTTGCGACAGCACTTGAAGAAACTTTCAAAGTTCTTGAAATGTTCCTTATTTACTGACCTTCATGACTTAAAGTAATGTTGGACTGTCGAAAAGACCTCATGAAGCTGGTTGATAGAATGCCAAGATTGTGCAAAGCTGTCTTCAAGGCAAAGGATGGCTACTTTGAAGAATCTCAAATATAAAATATATTTTGATTTGTTTAACACTTTTGTGGTTACTACATGATTCCATATGTGTCATTTCATAGTTTTGATGTCTTCACTATTATTCTACAATGTAGAAAATAGTAGAAATAAAGAAAAACACAATGAGTAGGTGTGTCCAAACTTTTGACTGGTACTGTATGTTCCGGGTCACCTCTGAGGATAACATTGATGAATACACCAACTCTGTCACCGGATTCATCAAACAATGCATAGATGATGTGATTCCCATAGTCGTTCAAAATGGACTTGAATCAATAAACGTGGATTGATGGCAGCCTTGTCAGGCAACTGAATGAGAGAGATGTTGCTTATAAAAACGGCAAGGTGACCAGGAAGAATAGAGTGGATAAACAGTAGAACTACGCAGATGAATCAAGATGGCGAAACACAAGTATAGGGAAAAATTGGAGGAGCGATTCAGCGGGTCGTACACGAGGCCTATGTCTCAGCGGCTCCTGACGATCACGGATTACAAAAAGAAAGCAAATGACGCAATCACCATTGCACTGCCCTTACCAATCTCGACAAAAGGAATGCATATGTGAGGATGCTGTTCATCTATTACAGCTTGGCCTTCAATGCCATAGTGGCCTCTAAGCACACCCCAAAGCTCACAGCCTGGGGTCTGAACTCCTCCCTATGCAACTGGGTCCTGGACTTCCTGACGGGCTGTCCCCAAGTGGTGAAGGTAGGCAACATACCTCCTTAACACTGATTCTCAACGCGGGGGCCCCACAAGGGTACGTCCTCAGTCCCCTCCTGTACTCCCTGTATACCCACGACTGCATGGCATCACACAGTTCCAACTCTACCATCAAGTTCGCTGTTGATTTGAAAGTAGTAGGCCTGATTACCAATGAGACGGCCTACAGGCAGGAGGTTGACACTCTGATGGCATGGTGCCAGGTAACCAACCTCAATGTCAACAATGCAAAGGAGCTGATTGTGGACCCTCAGGAGGAACCAGGCTGGGTACGCCCCCAAACTCATCCCCCAACCTCATCAATGGGGCCGCCTTATAGACGGTCAATAACTTTAAATTCCTCTGCGTACACATCTCCAAGAAGCTGAAATGCTAAAATCACATGGACACCTTGTTGAAGAATGCACGACAGCGACTCTTCAACCTCAGGATGCTGAAGAAATGTGGCCTGTCCCCGAGGACCCTCACAGTGTTCTACAAGAGCACCATCGAGAGCATACTATAGCCTGGTATGGCAACTCCATCGCCGCGGATCGCAAGGTGCTACAGAGAGTGGTACGCTCAGCCAAATGTACCATTGGGTGCACACTGCCTGCCCTCCAGGACACATACAAAAGCCATGGCCTGTTCTTCCGTCACGCTGACGCAGGCAGTACAGGAGCGTCATGGCAAAAACTGGAAGACTGGCCAGGAGCTTCCACCACGAGACCATCAGGCTACTGAATAGCCACCACTAGTCAGCTACCTGCTACCTGCTCTCCACCACTAGTCAGCTACCTGCTACCTGCTCTCCACCACTAGTCAGCTACCTGCTACCTGCTCTCCACCACTAGTCAGCTACCTGCTACCTGCTCTCCACCACTAGTCAGCTACCTGCTACCTGCTCTCCACCACTAGTCAGCTACCTGCTACCTGCTCTCCACCATTAGTCAGCTACCTGCTACCTGCTCCCCACCACTAGTCAGCTACCTGCTCTCTCACCCCCCCCCCCCTGGACTTCCTATCCCCCCTGCTGGTCCACCTACGGACATCTTACCCTGCCCCCACCCCACTGGACATTATCATGCTGAATAGCCACCACTAGTCAGCTACCCCCCCCCCCCCACCTGCTGAGATTTACCCTGCCCCCACCCAATTGGACATTTAACATTGTTAAAGTGTTCATATGTATATATTTTATTCCGATTTATATTTATTGTTACTTTTGTTTTTATTTCACTTTGACCTGCATTTTTGTTGGAGCTTGGAGCTTAAGATTTGAATGACATCTGCAACCGTGTACGTGTGACTATTACACTTCTAATCTAACATTGACTATGACAACTTACCCTTAGAGCAGAAAGTGTACGTGTCTTCATTTTCCGGCGGTACAGTCAGCATACCGTTTGGCGTCAGCACTGGTACAGCTTCTCCTGCTTCTGGATAGTAGTAGATATCTGAACTAAGTTTTAATTTGAGCCAGTTTCTGTAGGCTGATCTCCCTCCATCGCCCCATTCCCAGTCATCATACAGCAGGCCGATCCAGTAAGGAGTAGTACTGTTCATCCCTTTATTCTTCACCTCCTCCTTCTCTCCCTCGTTCGTGATGCTGACCAGGTCAGTATAATTCTCTCTGCAGTAACTCTGAGCATCATACCAGGTCTTCATCTCCGTCACCAGAGTGTATCTAAGGGTTGGATCACGGACCCCTAAACACACACACACACACACACACACACACACACACACACACACACACACACACACACACACACACACACACACACACACACACACACACACACACACACACACACACACACACACACACACACACACACACACACACACACACACACACACACACACACACACATGGAATGGACACCCACTCTACACCACATATACAATAATAGTACTACTACTACTACTAATAATAATAATAAGCAATGACCTACCTTTTTTATAACACATGAAGTTTTTCTCTTGAAAACATATCTCCCAGGTTACATTAGGGTTGATTGCTACACAGTTTGGATTTGTGTAATTAGGAGGTGACCATGCAGTGTCATTAACAGGGTCTCCATTAGACCACACCAGACTGGGCTGTGTGCGATGCAGACCTATCCAGGCACGATCGATGTTGTCAGATGTCATTAACTGTATCAGCTGCTCGTAATCCTCCTGGTTGTACACAGTGACTGGATCAGAGGAGTTCTTCTGGCAGTTCGTCTGTGCTTCTGTCGAATTGACCTTCGTCTCACTGAGGATGAACTGTCTGAGGCGGCTGAGTCTGACTGTGCAGAAGCCACCTGAAGACAGAAACAATTTGATTAAGTTCAACGTTAGCATGCACATGACCAACAAAAGAAGCATACATTATAAGAGGTTTACTTCCTGGTTTATGATGTTATACATGTAGCTATGAAATATGTTGTTGTTGACGGGGTTAACTAGATCAAATCAAATCTAGATTATTGTTCACTGTGAACAATCAGCGACAACAATGTATCGTTCCTGTGTTAAGAGTAGGTTGAGAGAATCCTTACCGGCACAGATTAGGAGTAGCAGAGGTGTCATGTCCATGGTGACAGCAGGGTCGGGAGAGACAGAGGAAAGATGATGGGTTGGTGTCCTGTATGAGGATATGTGTCAAATGTATGAGTTTGCATCCATGACACTTTGATCATTAGTATTTTCAATCAAGATCAGAACACGGCCACACTTTCAAAGTTCCTAATTCCAATTCCAAAAATTCTCCTTCTCAACATTATCAATATAAAATTATGAAATCAAGTTCCCAATCTAGCTGTAGCTAGAAAATGTGCTATAATGTTGTCCTTTTGTGTTATATGTATTTAGTAACCTCACAAACTGGTCCAGTGTTATCAATGGCTAAGATACATTTACGTTATGTTTATTTTACCTGCGGTAGTGTGTGTAGATATGACTGGATTTGGTCTGTGTAGTATGATGGGGTCTGATCCTCCAGACTGAAGCAGTGTAGTGGGAACCCAGATATACAGTGGGGAGAACAAGTATTTGATACACTGCCGATTTTGCAGGTTTTCCTACTTACAAAGCATGTAGAGGTCTGTAATTTTTATCATAGGTACACTTCAACTGTGAGAGACGGAATCTAAAACAAAAATCCAGAAAATCACATTGTATGATTTTTAAATAATTAATTTGCATTTTATTGCATGACATAAGTATTTGATCACCTACCAACCAGTAAGAATTCCGGCTCTCACAGACCTGTTAGTTTTTCTTTAAGAAGCCCTCCTGTTCTCCACTCATTACCTGTATTAACTGCACCTGTTTGAACTCGTTACCTGTATAAAAGACACCTGTCCACACACTCAATCAAACAGATTCCAACCTCTCCACAATGGCCAAGACCAGAGAGCTGTGTAAGGACATCAGGGATAAAATTGTAGACCTGCACAAGGCTGGGATGGGCTACAGGACAATAGGCAAGCAGCTTGGTGAGAAGGAAACAACTGTTGGCGCAATTATTAGAAAATGGAAGAAGTTCAAGATGACGGTCAATCACCCTCGGTCTGGGGCTCCATGCAAGATTTCACCTCGTGGGGCATCAATGATCATGAGGAAGGTGAGGGATCAGCCCAGAACTACACGGCAGGACCTGGTCAATGACCTGAAGAGAGCTGGGACCACAGTCTCAAAGAAAACCATTAGTAACACACTACGCCGTCATGGATTAAAATCCTGCAGCGCACGCAAGGTCCCCCTGCTTAAGCCAGTGCATGTCCAGGCCTGTCTGAAGTTTGCCAATGACCATCTGGATGATCCAGAGGAGGAATGGGAGAAGGTCATGTGGTCTGATGAGACAAAAATAGAGCTTTTTGGTCTAACTCCACTCGCCGTGTTTGGAGGAAGAAGAAGTATGAGTACAACCCCAAGAACACCATCCCAACCGTGAAGCATGGAGGTGGAAACATCATTCTTTGGGGATGCTTTTCTGCAAAGGGGACAGGACGACTGCACCGTATTGAGGGGAGGATGGATGGGGCCATGTATCGCGAGATCTTGGCCAACAACCTCCTTCCCTCAGTAAGAGCATTGAAGATGGGTCGTGGCTGGGTCTTCCAGCATGACAACGACACGAAGCACACAGCCATGGCAACTAAGGAGTGGCTCCGTAAGAAGCATCTCAAGGTCCTGGAGTGGCCTAGCCAGTCTCCAGACCTGAACCCAATAGAAAATCTTTGGAGGGAGCTGAAAGTCCGTATTGCCCAGCGACAGCCCCGAAACCTGAAGGATCTGGAGAAGATCTGTAGGGAGGAGTGGGCCAAAATCCCTGCTGCAGTGTGTGCAAACCTAGTCAAGAACTACAGGAAACGTATGATCTCTGTAATTGCAAACAAAGGTTTCTGTACCAAATATTAAGTTCTGCTTTTCTGATGTATCAAATACTTATGTCATGCAATAAAATGCAAATTAATTACTTAAAAATCATACAATGTGATTTTCTGGATTTTTGTTTTAGATTCCGTCTCTCATAGTTGAAGTGTACCTATGATAAAAATTACAGACCTCTACATGCTTTGTAAGTAGGAAAACCTGCAAAATCGGCAGTGTATCAAATACTTGTTCTCCCCACTGTATATACACGACTGAAATAGTATTCTAAGACTTGGTCTGCCTACCTAATATACATATTCATAATGCAAATCCTGGAAAGACTGATGATTGGCATGTTTCCTTTACATTGCAAAACATCGGGACTATTTTAGGCAAAACAGTACGGTAACCACAAATGGCACACTGTCACGTTCCTGACCTTATTTCCTTTGTTTATTCTTTGTTTAGTTGGTCAGGACGTGAGCTGGGTGGGTGTAGTCTATGTTATGTGTCTATGTGTAGGTTTGTCAATTGGCCTGATATGGTTCTCAATCAGAGGCAGGTGTTTTGCATTGTCTCTGATTGGGAACCATATTAAGGTAGCCTGTTTGCACTGTTTGTTTGTGGGTGATTGTTCCTGTTCGTGTGTTCATGTATCTTTGTGTTCCCATGTTCAGGACTGTAGCTTCTTTGGTTTTCGTCTGTTTATTGTTTTTGTTCATGTTGAAAAGTATTCCAATAAATATGGAAACGTACCACGCTACGCTTTGGTCCTCCTCTCCTTCCAACAACGAATGCCGTTACAGAATCACCCACCAAACTCGGACCAAGCAGCGTGGCAACGGGCAGCAGCGGCAGCAGCAGAAGCAGCAGCGATGTCAAGACTCCTGGATGTGGGAGGAAATCCTAGACGGGAGAGGACCCTGGGCACAGCCAGGGGAATATCACCGCCCCAAGGCAGAGCTGGAGGCAGCGAAAGCAGAGAGGCGGCGTTTTGAGGAGCTAGCTCGGCAGCAGAATGTGGACTGTGTTACAACGTGGGATGAGATAGACAGGTGGTCGGTCGACCCAGGGAGAGTGCCGGAGCCCGCCTGGGATTCTATGGAGCAATGTGCGGAGGGATACCGGCGAATGGAGGCAGCACGGCGACGCGGTAGGAAGCCCGAGAGGAAACCTCTAAATTTCTTGGGGGGGCTAAAGGGGAGTGTGGCGAAGTCAGGTAGGAGACCTGCACCAACTTCCCGGGCTTACCGTGGAGAGCGAGAGTACGGGCAAACACCGTGTTATGCGGAAGAGCGCACGGTGTCTCCTGTACGTGTGCTTAGCACGATGCGGTACATCCCAGCTCCACGTATCGGCCGGGCTAGAGTGGGCATCGAGCCAGGTGCCATGAAGCCGGCTCAACGCATCTGGTCTCCAGTGCGTCTCCTCGGGCTGGTGTACATGGCACCAGCCTTACGCATGGTGTCCCCGGTTTGCCAGCACAGCTCAGTGCGGGCTATTCCACCTCGCCGCACTGGCCTGGCTACGGGGAGCATTCAACCAGGTAAGGTTGGGCAGGCTTGGTGCTCAAGAGCTCCAGTACGCCTTCACGGTCCGGTATATCCGGTGCCACTTCCTCGCCCCAACCCAGTACCACCAGTGCCAACACCACGCACCAGGCTTCCTGTGCGTCTTCAGAGCCCTGTTCCTCCTCCACGCACTCGCCCTGTGGTGCGTGTCTCCAGCCCGGTACCACCAGTTCCGGGACCACGCACCAGGCCTACTGTGCGCCTCAGCAGGCCAGAGTCTGCCGTCTCTCCAGCGCCGCCTGCGCTGCCCGTCTGCCCAGCGCCGCCTGCGCTGCCCGTCTGCCCAGCGCCGCCTGCGCTGCCCGTCTGCCCAGCGCCGCCTGCGCTGCCCGTCTGCCCAGCGCCGTCTGAGCTGCCCGTCTGCCCAGCGCCGTCTGAGCTGCCGCCTGCGCTGTCCGTCTGCCCAGCGCCGCCTGCGCTGCCCGTCTGGCCAGCGCCGTTTGAGCTGCCCGTCTGCCCAGCGCCGTCTGAGCTGCCCGTCTGGTCTGAGCCTAGAAAGCCGCCCATCTGTCCTGAGCCTTCAAAGCTGCCCGTCTATCCTGAGCCTTCAGAGCCGTCCGTCGGTCAGGAGCCGCCAGAGCCGCCCGTCGGTCAGGAGCCGCCAGAGCCGCCCGCTAGTCAGGAGCCGCCAGAGCCGCCCGCCAGACAGGAGCCGCCAGAGCAGCCCGCCAGACAGGAGCTGCCAGAGCCGCCCGCCAGACAGGAGCTGCCAGAGCCGCCCGCCAGACAGGAGCTGCCAGAGCCGCCCGCCAGACAGGAGCTGCCAGAGCCGTCAGTCAGCCAGGACCTGCCAGAGCCGTCAGTCAGCCAGGACCTGCCAGAGCCGTCAGTCAGCCAGGACCTGCCAGAGCCGTCAGTCAGCCAGGACCTGCAAGAGCCGTCAGTCAGCCAGGACCTGCCAGAGCCGTCAGTCAGCCAGGCCATGCCAGAGCCGTCAGCCAGTCCGGAGCTGCCCCTCAGTCCGGAGCTGCCCCTCAGTCCGGAGCTGCCCCTCTGTCCGGAGCTGCCCCTCTGACCGGAGCTGCCCCTCTGTCCGGAGCTGCCCCTCTGTCCGGAGCTGCCCCTCTGTCCGGAGCTGCCCCTCTGTCCGGAGCTGCCCCTCTGTCCGGAGCTGCCCCTCTGTCCGGAGCTGCCCCTCTGTCCGGAGCTGCCCCTCTGTCCGGAGCTGCCCCTCAGTCCGGAGCTGCCCCTCTGTCCGGAGCTGCCCCTCTGTCCAGAGGCGCCCATCAGTACAGTGGGGTTATTTTGGTGGGTCGTCATTAGTAGGAGGCCACGGAAGCGGGGATTAATTATGATGGAGTGGGGGCCACGTCCAGCGCCAGAGCCCACCGTGGAGAGACGCCCACCCAGACCCTCCCCTATAGGTTCAGGTTTTATTTCCTTTGTTTAGTCTTTGTTTAGTTGGTCAGGACGTGAGCTGGGTGGGTGTAGTCTATGTTATGTGTCTATGTGTAGGTTTGTCAATTGGCCTGATATGGTTCTCAATCAGAGGCAGGTGTTTTGCATTGTCTCTGATTGGGAACCATATTAAGGTAGCCTGTTTGCACTGTTTGTTTGTGGGTGATTGTTCCTGTTCGTGTGTTCATGTATCTTTGTGTTCCCATGTTCAGGACTGTAGCTTCTTTGGTTTTCGTCTGTTTATTGTTTTTGTTCGTGTTGAAAAGTATTCCAATAAATATGGAAACGTACCACGCTGCGCTTTGGTCCTCCTCTCCTTCCAACGACGAATGCCGTTACACACACAGCCTATACATTATCCATCCCCCTCACCTCTCAGTGAGACAGAAGGAGAGTATTGTTCTTTTGTTGAATTGTATCTCCCGACCCCTCCTGTCTCAGCCTCTCCAGTATTTATGCTGCAATAGTTTTTATGTTCGGGGGTAGGGTCAGTCTGTTATGTCTGGAGTATTTCTCGTGTCTTATCCGGTGTCCTGTGTGAATTTAAGTACGCTTAAATATTGTTTGAAACCATGTCAAATATCTGAAGTATCACACAAATGAAGATTGAAATTAAGATTATGGATAACAAATTACATTAATAATGGCAAGTTATATTGTACAGTATCACTCACCATGAGCTTAAACAATTAGAAGATTGGAAGATTAGTCTGACTAAGGACAATTAAAAAAAAAAAAAACATTGGCAATGCCTAAATACAACATGTCGATCAAAACATGTAGAATTATTCCACCATTTCAGTGTCTTTTGAGAAGTGTAACATAATAAAAAAAACTTTGAATTTCACCTAATTTAATGTTCAACTTCATAAAATCCATGTTTTCCCATCTCAAGAGAGTAAATAAACAAAATGACTGTAGTAAGTGACTATTAAAGGCCCAGTGCAGCCGATTTATATTAATATAATAATTTATGACTTGTTGGATATCTTAACGCTGTCTGGATTCCGATAGAAATTACACATCACTTTACAAGCCAGCGTAATGTGACTTGCAGGCCTGATGTGGCCTGTAAACCTGATGTGGCCTGTAAACCATGAGATTCCTAACACCACTGTGTTAAAAAAAGCTCTTATGATACATGTAATGTATTGTCATAAATAATAATATTTTAAAGGCCAATAAGTAGTAATGGGAAACTGAGGCGTACCTCTTCGACGCTTTCATCAAAAAAACTGTTAATTACTCGAGATTTATTATCTGTTCACAATGCATATTAGTGACATCTAGTGGTCAGCAATAAATAGCAGCATGTGATTATTAGATGTAAAAAAAAATCTGTTTTCCTCAAAACTCCGTGGCACAGCAGTAAGTAGTTGGCCTTAGTAACCTATAATCAGTTTGAATACCCATTACGCATCATGCTTTCCTTTTTTGCCTTTACTAGTTTAATATTTTTCAAAAACTGAATCTGTAGCATTATTTAGGAGGCTTAAGACAGAAGCTTATACAATACTAAATAAAACAAATTATTTGAACAATAGTGCAAAACGCGTGTGAAGTCCGAAGGTTACGTATGTAACCACGGTTATGTGAGCTATTGGATCACACCAATATGGATACATTCCTAGTAATAATTTCATATTAGTCCCGTGTACCAGGGAGTGCTGTGGCTGACCCCCTTAAATAGCTGCCGCCGCACTACTTCCACCTCGTGTCCTTTTCGAGGCGCCATAGATCACCCACAAAGAGGATTGGAGTGATCCAGTAGCTCACATAACCGTGGTTACATACCTAACCATCGCTATTTAGCACTATATTGGATCACTCCAATATGGCATCACAATACCAGATGAATCGATGATCTAGGTAAGGGCCAGACAAAGAGCAAAGTCCCGTAGGACTGAGCTCAGGGCAGTGATAGTTGCTATGTCCCTCCATTCCCACTCAGGGAAGCGGAGACAACCCCCAGCACAGCTGTTCTGACCTCATTGGCAGGGGCAACAATGACTTGATAGTACCTAGAAAAAGGTGCTGGACGATGCCCAACTGACAAAGGCAAAGTGCCCACGATGTAGCTACTCCTCTAGTAGAATATGCCACTACAGCAGAAGGCAGAGGCCGGCTGGCCAGCCGATATGCTGTAGTAAGTGTCCACAGTACAATGTGAGAGTGTTTGTATCAATAGGCTCTGGCCCAGAACTCTCTCACCATAGCAAACGAATAGCCGATCAGACTGTCGTATTGCCTGTGTGTAATGTAAGTGTCCAAGGCCCTGACCCAGGCAGAGCACACTTGGGGGAAAAAACACCCAGCTCACCCGCAGCCGCGGGACAAATGTAAGGGCCGGGTAACGTCTGTCAAACAGGACATTTGGCAAGAATGAGAGGTTAAGATGGAGGGTGCTCACTGAAAAGGCATGAAGTTTACTCACCCTCTTAGTGGAGGTAATAGCCAACAGCAATACCACCTTCATGAATAGGTGCTTCAAAGTCATCAACTCTAAGGGCAGCTTAGCAAGTGCTGACAGCACCACGTCAACGTTCCAGTTTGGCACCGAGCGGGCCATTTCTGGAGACAGACGTCGAACTCCCTTCATAATTTGGAGAGCAACGGCTAGCCAGCCATTGGTTCCTCTTGGCCTCATGGCAGGCCAAGATAGCTTCTAAATACACTCTCAATGTGGATGCCGCTCGGCCTGCATCAAGCAGTGACCGTAAAACCGTTTTCACATATAGCTCTCAAACCAGGTACAAATTATGCCCCACCAAATTTGATATGACGCATATCGGGAGCCCTAAAATCTCTGCAGTGGACTCTGATTAAGCTCACCCCTTTAACAGGAAGGAGCAGAATAGCCACTTTGATAGGGTCCTCATGCACTCATCACCAACAATTGACGGGGTCTGTGATTGTTTTGGGTGCCGTGGGAGTTGAGCCATCGTTTGAATGGCCTAATGGAGAATGCCCAGCGGAACCAACAGTGACGCCACCGTCAGTCGGCCGAGTAACTGTTGGCATTCTAACACCGGCATGGCTCGTCCGAAACGTTTGAGGTAGGATTTTGTTACTTTTACCTGAGGGAGACGTGCCCTCATTAGAGTCGAGTCAATGGACGTCATAAGGTAGATCACCTTCCATGAGGGGTTCAGGTGACTCTTCACCTCATTTAGTGTGAGGCCCATAACTCGAATGTGGTTCAAGAGGGTCCTCGTGTCTGTTGTTGCCTGGATGGGGCAGACTACCCAATCATCCAGGTAAGGCAGTTACTCCTCCAGTAGAATGTGCCACCACAACAAAAGCAAAGGCCGGTGGGCCAGCTGAAATGCTGTAGTAACTGTGTCCACCATGCAATGTGAGAGTCCGGCAGATAGGCCCTGGCCAAAAACTCTCTCACCAGTGTTAACAAAAATTTATAAACTTTCGTATTGCCTGCGGTTGTGAAAAGTGTCCATTGCCCTAGCCGGGCACAACACACTGGGGGAAGCCCGTAGTTTACCCGCAACAGCGAGAGAGGTGTGTGTGGACAACTATAATGGCCAGTTAACGTGTCTGTCAGACAGAACCCTTGGCCAGAATGAGGGGTTTGGATGTAGGTTGACACTCCATCTCAACTCATTCGGAAACCTTCAGTCAACCAGGCTGTCAACACTAAAAGACCCTTAGACATTTGAGGCGCCAAAACGAGAGCGGTGGCCAGCATCGGAATTGGAGTTCGTAGCCTTCCATCACTGTATTCAGTGCCCGTGTGGACTCCACTTGCCTCTCTCAGTTTGGCCTATGGGCCTGTGAGAAGCTGCCAATACCAGCGGCAAGCACCTAAGGGTGACCCTTCTTAGATGCAGTCCGCTGCCTATTGGCAGGGACACCTTGCATTTCTTAAGGCAAAAAGCCATACTTGAAATGGTAGTTTCTCTCTGTGTAAAGAAGAGATGGGTAGTACACCCAGCAGTATAACAAAATAATATGTGACGAACGGCTCGATTCCGTCTTATGTAGCCAAACTTGAAATTGTGCCTTTTACATTGGATACAAGTAGACTCAGCTAGAAAACATTATATCATACACTACAGTTGAGGAACAATGGGAAAGTAATTCTGCTTTGAAAGTTGATAAACTTGCAACCTCCCTTTTGAGAAAATGGCCCTTGAACGGTTTGGTACCTACTGGAGAGTTCTTCTTTGACTGCACCCATTCAGCATCGTTCACACCCTCTTCAGCTTTAGGCCCACCCATCTCTTTAGGATTCACATGTGAGGCTATGTACTAAAGAACCAAAGATTTCAAGACTAAAGGCTGGCTTATACTACGGGTGTGTTCGGAAATGTAATCTTGAGTGCCAGAGTGAGCTCTGGGCATTTGTAAACTCAGAGCGTTGTCAGATTGGCCTTTCGTAAATTCAGAATGTTTCGCTCTCGGAAAAGTAGGGTTGATCCGAGCGATCTAACAACAGCAGTCAAGCACCCAAGCTAACTGGCTAATGTTTGCTAGCTTGCTAGCTACTTCCAGACACAAATGAGAGAACAGCTCACTCTGACCATTTTACTCGCCCTAGCAGAGCTGGTTAGGCAGTTTTATATTATCCAGAGCATTGGTGACTGCAACTGTGCTGCTAGCAACAATTTAAATACGCTTTTTTGCCAACGTTTACACCGGCCATATTCAACTGGTGTTGAACATTTGGAAATTTGTCAGTTATTCTGCGCTCTTTCACACACAGACGAGAGTGCTCTGAAATCGGAGTAGATCGCCAGAGCGAATTTACCAGCTACGTCTCTTGACAGTTGTCGCAATGACAGCATAAACATTCTTTTGAAATAGTTACTTACATAGTGGAGTCTTTTGTCTAGACACGTAGCTAGCGAACTACACAATGAACCATAATCCCAACTCATAACGTTACTACCCTGCATGAATCTACAGGTAGCTAACCAACCAGGTTCAATGTTAGCTAGCTAACATTAGGCTATAACTAGCAATGCAAATGGCTCTGAAATACGAATAATATTACTACACAGATATTACACATAACGTTAGCTAGCTAGCCAGCCAGCTAGCAGTATACTTTAAATGAAAACAACTTTCTGACTAAATTAGAACATAACTATAGTAAACACAGCTACACACAGACAACCTCAGTGTAATAGAGCTGAGATGTGAGTTTCCAAGGGAAACTATGATAGTTACTGTCTGTACCGCCAGAGCAAAACATACACAGTCTCCCGATCTTGCTGGGTAGGCGCGGTCCCCGAACCTAAAGGCTATAACCGGGAGGGTTCCGGTGGACAGACAAGTCACACGGACAACTAAGACAAACACTCAGCGACACAATACTGGTAGACCAAACCGAGTATCGCCCAGGTTGGTACACTGTCACAAGTAATAAAAACAAGACGAAACCCAAACGAGATGGCATAAACCAAAACGAGTGGGGGGACAGCAGAGCACCCTGATGGAGATGCTAGCTAGCTGCTCCAAGCTATTGAATAGCTGCAGGTTTATCTTCTGCACATATACACTCTAACATCGAGCTTTTACCAAGCGAAGAGGTGGAATTAGTATGGCGGGAACTTTTTAAGGGGGTCTGTCGCAGCACTACCTTGTACACAGGACTAATCTGAAATTCTTGCTCGTAATGCTTGCTCCGAGGTGGAAGGTGGATCGCAGTGGAGAAGGTGGAAAGCTTCAAGTTCCTTGGCGTACACATCACTGACAAACTGAAATGGTCCACCCACACAGACAGCGCCTCTTCAACCTCAGGAGGCTGAAGAAATTTGGTTTGACACCTAAAACCCTCACAAACTTTTACAGATGCACAATTGAGAGCATCCTGTAGGGCTGTATCACAGCCTGGTATGGCAACTGCACCTCCCATAACCGCAGGGCTCTCCAGAGGGTGGTGCGGTCTGCCCAACGCATCACTGGGGGCAAACTACCTGCCCTCCAGGACACCTACAGCACCCATTGTCACAGGAAGGCTAAAAAGATGATCAAGGACAACATCCACCCGAGCCACTGCCTGTTCATCCTGCTATCATCCAGAAGGTAAGGTCAGTACAGGTGCATCAAAGCTGGGACAGAGTGACTGAAAAACAGCTTCTGGAAGGATACCATATTGGAGTGATCCAATATAGTGCTACATAATCAGTGGCACATTTGAAGATCAGGGAGTGGCGTTTATGCGTGTAGCCATCGTGCTTCATGGAGGAGTTTTTAAAAACATTTGAGCTACTCTAGGAAATGACGTTGCAGGCTGCGACCAACATTCCATCACATGGAGTGTAGTCCGGCTATCTGCCGGTAGTTTCCAGATTCCATATATTGCTACAATATATAGTGCGCGAGGCTGTGGTGCGAGTCGTGAGCCAAATTTAAATAAATACAGTACATTAACCTGCCGAAATCAAACAGACAAGATCAATTTCATTCGGCCTAACGTTAGCCTTGCCTGCCACCTGCTCTATATATGCTGCAGCCACATCGGCCACAACAGGCACATGCATGTCAGAGTTGATATTAGCTAGCTTGCACTATCTAGTTAATGACAGACCTCTGTGACAAACCTGTATTCATGGGGCCTCCCAAGTGGCTAGAGGCGTATCACAACCGGCCGTGATCGGGAGTCCCATAGGGTGGCACACAATTGGCCCAGCATCACCCGGGAGGGTTTGGCCGGGGAGCCTTTACTTGGCTCATCACGCTCTAATGACTCCTTGTGGTGAGCCGGGCGCCTGCAGGCTGACCCCGGTCGTCTGTTAAATGGTGTTTCCTCCCGACACATTGGTGCGGCTGACTGCCGGGTTACGAGGAAGCGCGGTTTGGCGAATCATGTTTTGGAGGACAAATGACTCAACCTTCACCTCCCTAGCCCATAGGGGAGTTGCAGCGATGAGACAAAATCGAAATTGGGGAGAAAAAAGGAGGAAAATACAATGTTTTAAAAGAACAATTTACTCTATTCATGACTCATGAACATACATGCAACTAGCAAACGTACTGTACAATGCTCCTCATGTCACTCATTATTGAACATCAAATTTGAACATTCATGCTATAGCTAGCATTAGATGCTATCTGTTAGCTAACCATCTTTTAGCATAAGCCTAGCCCTAGATGACACGAAAATAGGATCATCATTTAATTAGATGACAGACTACGATCATGATTCTCCTTGGAATAGCGATTAGTGCAGTTAAATCCTTAACAAGCCATGTCTGCCCTTGCTATCAAAACTGTATCCACTATCCAAAGAACAAACACTGGAAAGTAGTGCGATCATAAAAATAGCTCTGATAGTTTTTATATCAGCCCGTAGGGAAGGAGGAGACTGGAACAGTGTAATGACCATATAATATTCTCTCTCTTCTTCTCTACACAGGATTGTGACGTCAAAACTAGCTACAGGTGGCACCTAAATTATCCTCAACTTCATCTGTGTGCGATTTTAAAGTAATTGGTTCAAGGACATACATCGAGTGAAATAGAAGCAAGTATTCGTGCATGATTGTGTTCTAAAAAAAATTATATCCATGAACATTGACCACAAAGATTACCATACTCCCAGACTAAAATGGGGGATCCTCTTTTCTGGAAACAATTGTGAAACATGAAACGTAAATATGAAATGTCATCTGTGAACATACTAACACCATGTTATGATTACGGACTAACATTTTAGGCTTGAACACATTTTGCGTTGCAATTCTGAGGTACAATAATAGCTTTCAGAGTTTTGGCAGTTTCATCTCACCAACAAAAAAAGTTGTTGGATATCCTAACTGGAAGCGCAAGTCTAGATAGCGCTAGCTGTATTATGCCTACAACAGTGCAGTTTCAGTCCGCTAGGTGTATCTCTACAGCATGGGCATATCTCTGGGTGATGTGGACATCCCCATTCATGCACCTTATCAAAATATGACTCATTCAATATTGGACTCTGTCTGCAATCATAACCAGTTGTATCTACTGTACCAGGAATAATGAAACATAGAATAATAATGGAAGTTTGGTTGAGTTTATGAATGATGTATGACCACTGGAGTCTGCCACTCAAAATATTTTTTATATAGAATATTTTTATTTTTATTTCATCACTAAAAATCTTGCCAAAGCATTTTCTGTAGGACAGGTTCATATGAATGTAAAATAATTTGATATGATTTATATGAACCGAGTCATGAACATAATGTATGGACTTTGAAATGAACAACAGAGAAGTTATGCTATTCTGGCAAAAGCCAGAATTATTCCCACACTTTAGAATAACACTGTTGCAGTGGTTTTAGGTCTCCGTATAGGTTATTCCCTCCATCGCGACACTGCTGCACAGTTGAAGAGCTTGTGATCTCCATGCAGCACCATACGCCTTCGGAAATGCACCCTTCAGACTCAGAAGATGCCCTTCTGGAGGCATGTAGCCATAGAGTCATTATACCCTAACGTAGGCCTATTTGCCTACTAGCCAAATGAAATGCAGAGCATGCATGCTGCATGCAACTCGTCATTCCAACATTGTTCGGCTCCTGCCACACCCTCTACTTCTCATCCTGTGACTCCCTAACCTGCCGCCACTGCCCCAGTGCTCTCTCCCTCTCTCTCTGTGTTGGTGTATGTGATTGTGTGAGTGGAGACAGGTGTGCTGGAGGCAGTGTGGACCCCCTGCAACCTGTTCCATAATCAAGACCTCTACAAATACTCAGCCCTGCCACTTCCACGCTGCCAGATCGTAGCATCTGCTCAGTCAGTCTGCATTTCAAGCCGTTTGTTCCTGCTTAGATCTTGTTATCTTGTTCCGCCAGTTTTTCCCTAGCCTGACGCTGCTTTTCTCTCTGCCACAGTTCCGTCTGCTCTGACTCTGGTCCCTGTCTCCAGTCTCTCGTCTCGTCAGTCCTGCTTCCCTGCCCTGGACCCCCTCTCTACTGCTTCCTTGGATTCTGCTCTGGACCTGCTTACCCTGCCCATACTCCCCTTGCCCCAGCCTCAGCCTCAGTTCTTGGTTCCCTGCTACCCGCCTGAGCTTCCCCTGGCCTGCACCCCCCCCCCCCCCCCCCGCTCTTCAATAAATACCTTAGTTACGTTACACCTGTCTCCTCATTTGAGTCTGCACTTGGGTTCAGCCCCACCTAACAAATACATTTGAACATTTAATTAATCGATCATACAGTTCAGTCAGTCAGTATGTAATCCATTCAATCATTTGTCTGAGTTGCAACAGGAACTAAATCAAAGCGAATAGAACAGTCTTATCCATTTGTTTATTGAAATTATCTAATTTCTCCAAAGTTCTTTAGCCTATCACCTAATGTCATGTTTAATTTAGGCCTATCCAATAGGTCTTCAACTTGTAGGAATTGCAATTCAGGCTATAATTTTGTGTACTGGTGTCTTGCGGAATAATCTTTGAACCCTATTTGTGTTTTATAACATTTTTCATTATAGGGCTCCCCTTAAAAAGATACCCTTGCTGACAGGCCTCTAAATAAAATGTAAGCAAAATAGTTGAGGAAGCATGGGCAGTGGCTGAAAAAAAAGATCTGGCAATAAGAATAGGCTACAGATAGTCTTAACCGTTTGGGAACCCTTGGCTATTTCGCTAAGGACAGGTTATAGCCAAGACTTAATCAATATTTTCTTTTGTCTCATTTATTGATATGGATATAGCCTCTGCGTGATGGGGTTGTGCAACACAAATTTCTATAACAAGCCTACATACAGAGTGGAATTTACTAATACCACAGTCAAAGTGCCTAATATAAGGCCTGCAGTCCGTGCTCACAAAAAACTGTAAAAAGTTATGCAATTATACGGCCATTAAATAACACACAACGGCATGACATATTTAGATAATTGAATAGGCCCAGCCTAAATCATATTTCATTTATATTTTGCAACTCTAGACAAAGGCTCTCCTGTGTCTTCATCATTCTCACACAAGTCATTTGCCGAAGGCCCAAGCCTGTTCTACGCCGTCTACTGGTATAACGCCGTTATTGAATGCAGTTCTAAATCAAACTCTAGACTTTTATTTTGGAAATGAAACCGGAAGCTGCAAAGCAACTCTAACGCCTGGGCTAGAGTTGCTTGATTGACTAGCTTACTTCGACTAGCTACGTTCCGTTCATGTCCTTTGCAGATACCACATTACTGACAAAAGTTTGTATGTATAAAAAAGATTGTTCATTCATAGTCGTATCATAGGGTTTGTACATTTACAGATCTAATTTCATGTTTATGTTTCAATTTTCTTACGATCCTAACAATTTACGTAAGGATTTCCTTACGATCCTAACGATACGTACGTTCAACCTTTTGGCAGCTCTCTCGCTCCATACAATTGCCTGCAGTACCGCAGTCAACCTTGAACTTGAAATCCTCAATGTGAAGGGGCAGTCGTTCTCCTCTTGTGGTTTCACATAAAACTATTTTCAAAAGTGTGCCTTCAATGGGACCCTCCCATCTCTGATTGTTCCATAGTTCCCTACTCTACCTGCTTAACTACCAGTCAGGTGAAATTCTGGTACAAAATCCTAACTGCATATTTGTAAGTACGGTGTCCAGTAGAGGTTGATGTTTGAAAGCAGCTTGGGAATCGAAGAAACCACAACAAAATCAGTGGGATTTCACATTTTGCAACACGCGGTTTGATAAATCACGTCATCAAACGAAGCTTTGGACTTCATGAAATACTTCTGATGAAGTGATACAGAAATCGGCACACTGCTTCGAAGTTGTCTGCTTAGCGATTTCCACACACTACTATTAAGGCTGGTGGAACTGTTCATAGAGGGTTCTATGAAGAACCCTCCAAAGATAAAAGGGTTCTCGGTAGAACCCTTCCTAAGTTATTCTAGGACAAACCTTTAAATGATAACGTGGTTCTTGGTAGACCCTTCATAGAAGGTTCTAGGTAGAACCATATACAGGGGGTTCTTTGACGAACCCTACATAGATGGTTCTAGATAGAATCCTCTGCAACCCTGTGTGTGTGTCTGTGTGTGTGTTCATGTGTGCGTTTGTATTGGAATTAGTATAGCTCCACTTGTTCTGAACACATGTCATTATTGTAGTGATGGTCAGCTCAATGGGCCGTGAACGCAGCCAAGCCCAGCTGTGTGTGTGTGTGTGTGTGCGTACGTGTGCGTGTGTGTGTGTGTGTGAGTCTGTGCCTGTGTGTGCATCCGCGTGCGTGTGTGATGGTGAATGAAAGTACAGTATATTAGTTTGGGTACAGTACATGCTACAGGATAGGAGATCACGTCTGTTGTTTATCTAAAATAGAATGGAGTTTCTAAAATGGTGGCTCTGGATTCAGAGGCCTTACAATACCATATGATGCACTTTATTGTTAATTTGGAGCTTTATTGCCCGCCATCATGAATATGCCATATTGTAAATAGGTAAATATTGTTTGCTGTGTACTGTGTGTTGTATTACAGTTGGCCTTTTCTTGGTCCTCAGAGACAGTTGAGGATACATGGTGTGAAGAGCAGAGGAGGTTTGTTACACCCTGATCTGTTTCACCTGTCTTTGTGTTTGTTTCCACCCCCACCAGGTGTCTCCCATCTCCCCTCATTATCCCCTGTGTATTTATACCTGCGTTTTCTGTTGCCAGTTTGTCTTGTCAAGTCCCACCAGCGTGTTCCTGTGTGCTTGTTTTTCTTAGTCTTCCCAGTTCTGGTCTGCCTGTCCTGATACCGTGTTAGGTTGCTATGGAGGTGTTGTTTTGCATTTCATTTGTGCAATACTCAAGAAAGAATATGATGTTGAACTTAAAATAACTACTTCAAAACCTTAAGAGTATTTGGAGTATAAGTCATGTTGAAAATATTTTCTCAAGTTCTATACCAACTGAACATGACACTTATGTGAAAACACAGGCCTTTACAGTGGAAGTCGGAAG
The DNA here is from genome assembly GCF_045679555.1 of Salvelinus alpinus. NCBI lineage: Eukaryota > Metazoa > Chordata > Actinopteri > Salmoniformes > Salmonidae > Salvelinus > Salvelinus alpinus. Next base: position 43,461,891 of record NC_092096.1, on the reverse strand, counting down.
TTTACATACACCTACATACACCAAATACATTTACACTCAGTTTTTCACAATTCCTGACATTTAATCCGAGTAAAAATTCCCTGTTTTAGGTCAGTTAGGATCAACACTTTATTTTAAGAATGTGAAAGTTCAGAATAATAGTAGAGAGAATGATTTATTTCAGCTTTTATTTCTTTCATCACATTCCCAGTGGGTCAGAAGTTTACATACACTCAATTAGTATTTGGTAGCATTACCTTTAAATTGTTTAACTTGGGTCAAATGTTTCGGGTAGCCTTCCACAAGCTTCCCACAATAAGTTGAGTGAATTTTGGCCCATTCCTCCTGACAGAGCTGGTGTAACTGAGTCAGGTTTGTAGGCCTCCTTCCTCGCACATGCTTTTTCAGTTCTGCCCACAAATGTTCTATAGGATTGAGGTCAGGGCTTTGTGATGACCACTCCAATACCTTGACTTTGTTGTCCTTAAGCCATTTTGCCACAACTTTGGAAGTATGATTGGGGTCATTGTCCATTTGGAAACCCATTTGCGACCAAGCTTTAACTTCCTGACTGATGTCTTGAGATGTTGCTTCAATATATCCACATAATTTTCCTTTCTCATGAAGCCATCTATTTTCTGACATGCACCAGTCCCCCCTGCAACAAAGCACATGATGCTGCCACCCCCGTGCTTCACGGTTGGGATGGTGTTCTTCAGCTTGCAAGCATCCCCCTTTTCCCTCCAAACATAATGATGGTCATTATGGCCAAACAGTTCTATTTTTGTTTCATCAGACCAGAGGACATTTCTACAAGAAGTACGATCTCTGTCCCCATGTGCAGTTGCAAACCGCAGTCTGGCTTTTTTATGGCAGTTTTGGAGCAGTGGCTTCTTCCTTGCTGAGCGGCCTTTTAGGTCATGTCGATATGGGACTCGTTTTACTGTAGATATAGTTACTTTTGTACCTGTTTCCTCCAGCATCTTCACAAGGTCCTTTGCTGTTGTTCTGGGATTGATTTGCACTTTTCGCACCAAAGTACGTTCATCTCTAGGAGACAGAATCCGTCTCCTTCCTGAGCGGTATGACGGCTGCGTGGTCCCATGGTGTTTATACTTGCGTACTATTGTTTGTACAGATGCACATGGTACCTTTAGGCGTTTGGAAATTGCTCCCAAGGATGAACCAGACTTGTGGAGGTCTACCATTTTTTCTGAGGTCTTGGCTGATTTCTTTTTATTTTCCCATGATGTCAAGCAAAGAGACACTGAGTTTGTAGGTCAGCCTTGAAATACATCCACAGGTACACCTCCAATTGACTCAAATGATGTCAATTAGCCTATCAGAAGCTTCTAAGCCATGACATAATTTTCTGGAATTTTCCGAGCTGTTTAAAGGCACAGTCAACTTAGTGTATGTAAACTTCTGACCCACTGGAATTGTGATACAGTGAATTACAAGTGAAATAATCTGTCTGTAAACAATTGTTGGAAAAATTACTTGTGTCATGCACAAAGTAGATGTCCTAACCGACTTGCCAAAACTATAGTTTGTTAACAGGAAATGTGTGGGGTGGTTGAAAAATGAGTTTTAATGACTCCAACCTAAATGTATGTAAACTTCCGACTTCAACTGTAGGTTTGAGTCATGATCATGGTCTTGGCCCTAGGCAGGGCACAGAGGCTTTTATTGCATCCCAAATGGCATCATTTTCCCTATTTAGTGCACTACTTTTGACCAGTGCCAATAGGGCTTTGGTCAAAAGTAATGCACTATAGGGAATATGGTGCCAACTGGGATGCAGGCTCTGTGTATTAGTCTTCTTGTGAAACAAACCTTACTGTATCCAAGCATGTAAATGATTAACCACGAATAGCTGCAGTGAGAACCTGGTAATATATTCTAATAGGAAATGCTGTATACTGATAACACAGACACACTCTTTGTATATGCCCTTCTCTCTTACTGAGGCTTGATGTTTGTTTAAACTGTAAAAATATCCTAGCACTGTACATGAAAGAAAGTGGTGTACTGTACTGTATGTGTTTTCCAATGGTCCAAGCGAGATCAAGATGTCTTACCAAATGTCTTATTTCTCTAACTTATTTGATTAAGACTAAAGAGAGAGGGATGAGGGATGAGAGAGAGAGGGAGGAAAAGAGAGAGAGGGAGAAAGACAGAGAGAGAGAGAGAGCTAAACAGTATTGTTTAGATGTGTATGGTCAGGTGAGGTGTGAGTTGGTCATAACTAGAGAGAGGCCTATTCATCTGAACCAAGGGACACATTTGCATTTCAAATAGCACCTTTGTTTACTTCCAGAGGCAGCTGTCAGTCTCTACACCGTCTGTAGCAGCTAGAGTTTTTATTTGAATTGATTTAGGATCCCCATTAGCCGAAGCCAATGGTGACAGCTAGCAGTGGTGTAAAGTACTTAAGTAAAAAAAAAAAATAGTACTACTTAAGTAGGCTTTTTTAGTATCTGTACTTTACCATTTATATTCTTGACAACTTTTACTTTTACTTCACTACATTCCTGAAGAAAATAATGAACTTTTTACTCCATACATTTTACATGAAACTCAAAAGTACATTTTAAATGCTTAGAAGGACAGGACTAGGGTCCAAATCACATACTTATCAAGAGAACATCCCTGGTCATCCCTACAGCCTCTGATCTAGCAGACTTACTAAACACAAATGCTTAATTTGTAAATGATGCCTAAGTGTCAAGTGTGCCCCTGGCTTTCCAAGAATTAAAAAAACAAGAAAATAGTTGTGACCTATCTCCCGTTTGCTTAATATAAGGAATTGGAAATTATTTACATTTTAAATGATTTATTTATTTTAGCAATTACATTTACTTTTGATACTTACAGTTGAAGTGGGAAGTTTACACACACCTTAGCCAAATACATTTTAAACTCAGTTTTTCACAATTCCTAACATTTAATCCCAGTTAAAATTCCCTGTTTTAGGTCAGTTAGGATCAACACTTTATTTTAAGAATGTGAAAGTTCAGAATAATAGTAGATAGAAGGATTTATTTCAGCTTTTATTTCTTTCATCACATTCCCAGTGGGTCAGAAGTTTACATACACTCAATTAGTATTTGGTAGCATTACCTTTAAATTGTTTAACTTGGGTCAAATGTTTTGGGTAGTCTTCCGGCTGCGTGGTCCCATGGTGTTTATACTTGCGTACTATTGTTTGTACAGATGAACGTCTTGGCTGATTTCTTTTGATTTTTCCATGATGTCAAGCAAAGAGACACTGAGTTTGAAGGTCGGCCTTGAAATACATCCACAGGTACACCTCCAATTGACTCAAATTATGTCAATTAGCCTATCTGAAGCTTCTAAGCCATGACATCATTTTATGGAATTTTCCAAGCTGTTTAAAGGCACAGTCAACTTAGTGTATGTAAACTTCTGACCCACTGGAATTGTGATACAGTGAATTATAAATGAAATAATCTGTCTGTAAACAATTGTTGGAAAAATTACTTGTGTCATGCACAAAGTAGATTTCCTAACCGACTTGCCAAAACTATAGTTTTTTAACAAGAAATTTGTGGAGTGGTTGAAAAATGAGTTTTAATGACTCCAACCTAAATGTATGTAAACTTCCGACTTCAACTGTAAGTATATTTAAAACACAATACTTTTAGACTTTTACTCAAGTAAAAGGAAACCGCAATTGTGTATGAGAGTGTGAGTGTGTTTTTTGAGATATGACTTTTCAGAGAAGTGCTAGATGTCACTTTTATGCCGATGCTCTCTGAGTGGCCAAAGTTGCAAAGCCAGAGGCTTTTTGTGAAAGTGTGTGTGTGTGTGTAGTGTTTGTGTGCATTAATGTGCGTGTGTGTGAGTCCACATTTGCATGTGTATGCACGTACGTTTGTGTGTGTGTGTGTGTGTATGTGCAGAACTCCCAGGAAGGCACGGGGCAGGCTGACCCTGAGTGTGATGATGCAAGAACACAGCAAGCTGAGAGGGATAATGTGGCCTGCCAGGCAGATCCACTCATTATGGGGTGATGCCACTTTAGAGGAAGGTACAAAGACTTAAACTGTGGGTTGCCTTGCCATGCCATCTCAGTTCTGTTCTGCTCTCTAAGACTGCAGGCCTGAAAGCTGTTGATATAACCCCCCACACTGGTGGATGAGGAGGAGAGAGGGGAAATGAGAGTAGAGAGGAGTGTATCTCTCTCTGGGGCTACCTTTCCCCTTGAGAGAGTTTGGGGGACAGGATGTGTGTATGCATACCTTACATTTGTGCATGCGTCTGTCTGTGTATGTTCACGCCTGAGTATGTGTTTCTGTGCATTTGTGTGCGTGGGTGTGTTTGATTGTGTCCATGCTCTTTTGTCTGTGTGTGAGGGCGTGATCCCCCTGATTCAGCTTCAGAGATCAGTCAGGAAATTGAGTCCAGTATAAAGTATTGGATGAGGCTTGGCCCTAGGGGCACATCGAACGTGCCCTGAGTGCTCTGGGTCTCAATGTCAAACACAGGTCTACAGTCAGAACCCTCCCTTATCCAATAGCTCACCGCTTCCTCATTCATTGCATGGATCCAGTGTCTCAGGTCTCAGATAGCTGATGTGGTGTGTGTTTGTGCACATGTGTGTGTTCGCCAAAGTCCGAAACGTGCATATGTGAGTGTGTGTGCGTGCGTATGCCCGTGCTGTGTGTGTGTGTGTTTGCCTGCATGCGCATGTGAGTGTGTGTTTGCAAAGGTGTGTGTGTGAGCCTGCCGTGTGTATGTGTTGTTATGGTGGTGTTTGAACAGTGGAGCAGGAGAAGCAGCTTGCCTCTCCATAGACAAACATTGGCAGTAGAACGGCCTTACCGAAGAACTCAGTGACTTTCAACGTGGCAGCGTCATAGGATGCCACCTTTTCAACCAAGTCAGTTTGTCAATTATCTGTCCTGCTAGAGTTGACCTTGTCAACTGAAAGTGCTGTTATTGTGAAGTGGAAACATCTAGGAGCATCAATGGCTCAGTCGCAAAGTGGTAGGCCGCACAAGCTCACAGAACGGGACCACCGAGTGCTGAAGCGCGTAGCGTGTAAAAATTGCCTGTCCTCGGTTGCAACACTCACTACCGAGTTCCAAACTGCCTCTGGAAGCAAAGTCAGCACAAGAACTGTTCATCTGTAACTTCATGAAATGGGTTTCCATGGTCAAGCAGCAGCTCACGAGCCTGAGATCACCATGCGCAATACCAAGCGTAAGTGGGAGTGGTGTAAAGCTCGCCTCCATTGGACTCTGGAACAGCGGAAACGCATTCTCTGAAGTGATGAATCACGCTACACCATCTGGCAGTTCGACGGACTAATCTGGGTTTGGCGGATGCCATGAGAACACGAACCTGCCCAAATACATAGTGCCAACTGTAAGTTTGGTGGTTGAGGAATAATGGTCTGGGGTTGTTTTTCAGGGTCCGGGCTAGGCCCATTAGTTCCAATGAAGTCAAAGCTTAATGCGACAGCATACAATGACATTCTATACAATTCTTCCAACTTTGTGGTAACTATTTGGGGAAGGCCCTTTTTACTGTTTCAGCATGACAATGCCCCCGTGCACAAGGCGAGGTCCATACAGAAATGGTTTGTCGAGATCGGTGTGGAAGAACTAGACTGGCCTGCACAGAGCCCTGAACTCAACTCCATCTAACAACTTTTGGATGAATTGGAATACCGATTGCAGCCAGTCAGTGTAATCACCCAACATCAGTGCCCACCTCACTAATGCTCTTGTGGCTGAATGGAAGCAAGTCCCCGCTGCACTGTTCTAACATCTAGAGGAAAGGCTTAGCAGAAGAGTGGAGGCTGTTATAGCAGCAAAGGTCCCCACCAACTCCATAATAATGCCCATGATTTTAGAAAGAGATGTTCGACGAGTAGTGTTCACATACTTTTGGTCATGTAGTGTATCTTAAGGTTTTGTTATTTTTGTAGTAACATTAGAGATACAATAGACATATGCACTGAATTTCCATTACACTCACAACATCCAGTATATACAAGACATTAATTTACTGTTATTTAGAGTAGTCATCTTTAATATCCATAATACCATTAATGAAATATATAATGGTACATATTCAGGTAAGTATTTACAGTAGCCTATTACTACAGAGAAAATTGTTGACTAACTTTAACCAATTACCCATCATTACAGGAGTGGAATTGTGATGAATATGTGTAAACTAATGATAAAAGTGTCTGTTAAATGGCATACATATAATGACTAGTAGAGAATATCCTAATTTAAATCACCATCATATATTTTCCGTAGATTATTGTTTTAAACATTTTAAATATCTGAAATATCAAAACATTGTACTAAAATATTACTGATAGCAAGATGTATGTACTGTATAATGACTTTGTACATTTTATGCTGCGAGCTTAAACATGAAAAAAAATTGACAATATGACTTTAATGAGTGAATACGGAAAATATAATGGCCCGCTTGGACAGATCACAGATCACTGACCTGATCACTCCGTTGCCAAAATGAAAAATTGCCTGTGTTGTGACATTGTATTGATTAATGTGACGACTGCTGTTCATCGAATGATTAACTGTTTATAATTACGTGATTAAGTAAATCAGGTAATTATTAACTCAGTAACCTGGGGCACCATGGGAAAGTTTGGTTTTATTGAGTTTCTATTTCCCAAATTAACTCAAATAATATCAGAATATTGATTTTACAACAATTGCTAATTAATCAATTTCCTCTACAGTCTCATGCTGAACGTCGCATAATCTGGGAATCTGCACAAACCCGAGTCACACTAAATTAGTCCGTACCACACCAATTGAGTTGATCATTTATTTACTGACAAGCTAAAATTATAATATAAGATACACATCAACAAACACACAGTCTAGGCTATTGATTAGAATTTAGTACAATGAAACAGGTCCCTAGCGTGCCAACACAATTTGACACGTGTTACACAAAATGGGGATTTAAAAAGAGAGGGAAAGAGAGAAAAGCACACTTGGGTACATTTGTAAACTATGCTTAGTTTATCCCTAATCTTGCCCCGAACTGCCGCTCTTATGGGTCAGAATATAATGATATAATTACGTGTCAAAGGTCTCCGATGGGGTATCTCCTCATGGACCAAGTTCCTGCTTCTCCTCTGATGGTGGCACTTCTGTTGTTACCGGGTGTAACTCTCAGATTGTCCACACGATGTCAATGTCCTTTCTCTTAGTGGTCTGTTTCCTCGCCCTCGTTCTGAAAGGGGGTCTTCTGAGTACGGTCAGCCGTGCAGCTCAAGGCTCCAGCATAGCAATGAAAGCAGTGTAGACACACAATTCCTTGGAGAGTGGTAACCGGGTGGTCCTGCTTGAATTCAAGCTCTTAGGCACAGATACTCATCCGTAGCATAGATTGTGAAAAGGTTCCTTTGTCTTCTTCAACCTCGTGTTGCATTTTTGGTTTGCGACTACCTCAGAGCTTGGCTGTAGCTCGTGGTAACCTAGTCTGATATGTTAATTCTTAACTTACATGTTTTATACCCTCGGGTCAGAAAGGGGTGTTTCCGTCTTTAAGGCAAGTTCTCTGGGCGTCGCTAGTTATGAGGCACGGTCTGGATTTGACTCAGATCCAATTTAGACAACTAACTTCACACTTCGTCTTGACAAAACATTCTCTTTGATCTGGACATTTTCCACAAAACATACGGTATGCGAACATCAGGTACATATTGTAAAAACTCTTCAAGTTACGATGTTTTCGTTATAACGTTGTCATTTAACTTTGAATAGCATAACAAAAACGACATTCATTTTCATATTCCGTCTATCGTTTTGGCTGACGAAATATCAGTCCATTTATTGCATGTTACTGTTCTGAGGTAGATTCTTCATAGGCCCATCATACATTCCATTCCTCCACAGTGAGAGGACAAAGGGATTTTGTCTGCTGCTTTAAGATTTACAATGGGCGTGAGGTCATAAAACCCCCACCTCCATACCTCTCGGTCTCTCCCCCTCAAGTCAAACATCAAATCAAATCAAATCTAATTTTATTGGTCACATACACATGGTTAGCAGATGTTAATGTGAGTGTAGCGAAATGCTTGTGCTTCTAGTTCCAACAGTGCAGTAATATCTAACAAATAATCTAACAATTCCCAACAACTACCTAATACACACAAATCTAAAGAGGTGAATGATAATATGTCATATAAATATATGGATGAGCGATGGCCGAGAGGCATAGGCAAGAAGCAGTAGATGGTATAAAATGCAGTATATACATGTGATATGAGTAATGTAAGATATGTAAACGTTATTAAAGTGCCATTATTTAAAGTGACTAGTGATCAATTTATTAAAGTGTCCAGTTATTGGGACTCAATGCAGTATATACATGTGATATGAGTAATGTAAGAAATGTAGACATTATTAAAGTGGCATAATTTAGAGTGGCATTGTTTAAAGTGACTAGTGATCAATTTATTAAAGTGTCCAGGGATCGGGTCTCAATGTGGGAAGCAACCTCTCTGAGTTAGTGATTGCTGTTTAGCAGTCTGATGGCCTTGAGATAAAAGTTGTTTCTCAATCTCTCAGTGCCAGCTTTGATGCACTTGTACTGACCTCGCTTTCTGGATGATAGCAGTGTGAACAGGCAGTGGCTCGGGTGGTTGTTGTCCATGATGATCTTTTTGTCCTTCCTGTGACATCGAGTGGTGTAGGTGTCCTGGAGGGCAGGTAGTTTGGTCCACTGTCTGTGTGGGTGGACCATTTCTCCACTGCTGACCCCTCGATGTGGATAGGGGGGTGCTCCCTCTTCTGTTTCCTGAAGTCCACGATCATCTCCTTTGTTTTGTTGACGCTGAGTAAGAGGTTGTTTTCCTGACACCACACTCCGAGTGCCCTCACCTCCTCCCTGTAAGCTGTCTCGTCGTTGTTGGTGATCAAGCCCACTACTGTTGTCTCTTCTGCAAACTTGACACCTACCTTTAAACTCAGTGCCTCTTTGCTTGACATCATTGGAAAATCAAAAGAAATCAGCCAAGACCTCATCAAAAAAATGTTGACCTCCACAAGGAAGTCTTTTAATAAACTGCCTTTGACCTGTCGTTTGCATGCTCCTGTTTTAGAGTGTGACTGTATCTGCTCTGTGTAGTTTGATGGGGTCTGATCCTTCAGACTGAAATAGTGTAGAGGTAACTCAGGTATACAGTATATACACTTGAAATAGTATTCTAAAGCTACACTGTCAAACTATGTACTTATTCAAAATACAAAACGCTGACAGGTGAATGATTAACTGAGTGCGCGCTTGCTGTACATGGCCATAATACCGGGGCCGATTTAGGCAAAACTATCACGTTGAAGGTATGACCCAGATGCAGACAGTGTCGAAGAAACAATAGTTTATTTCTAACACAGGGGCAGGCAAAGGCAGGCAGGGGTCAATAATCCAGAGAGGGTGCAAAGGGACCAGAACGGCAGGCAGTCTCAGGGTCAGGGCAGGCAGGGGTCAATAATTAAGTAAGGTGGGGTAAGGTATAAAACGGCAGGCAGGCTCGGGGCCGGCAGCAGGTCAAAACCGGGAAGGGCTAGAAAACAGGGGCAAGAAACAGGGAGGAGCAGGGGAACAAACGCTGGTAGGTTTCAGATACAAAACGAACTGGTACTAGACAAACAGAGAATGCAAGTATAAATACACAGGTGTTAATAGGGAAGATGGGCGACACCTGGAGGGAGGTGGAGACAGTCACAAAGAGAGGTGAAACATATCAGGGTGACACAAAACAGTACAAGTTCTGCCAAAGAGCAAATAGCCATTATATCCATCTAAACAGCACTGTACTCTCAATCAGAGACACACACAACCTGCTTATCGGTAACACTCAGAGAATTACGTGTACATTCAAGATAAAAAAAAAAAAAATGGTGCTACTTGGTAGCACTGTAGATGGGGATTTGGACATTTGATTTTCTTTAGGTGTTTTTGATAAGTATTTTAATAAACTACGTACTCATTAGGTGCATTTCAAATATTGTTGTGTGGTGTCACATTCCAGCATTACTGGGACAATCTAATGCTAACATACACAATCTAAATGTATTTTGCTAGGGCCTGCTGATCCCATTTTAGAAGGTTATTTGATACTCTGGACATGTTGGTGTGAATGATAACTTTTTTCTAGGTGTTGTGATCAGCTGGAGGATAATATCTCAAATCATTGATATACAGTGCCTAGGGAAAGTATTCAGACCCCTTGAATTCTCAAAATGGTGTTAGGTTACAGCGTTATTCGAAAATGTATTAAATACTTATTTTTCCCTCATCAATCTACACACAATACCCCATAATGACTAAACAAAAATAGATTTTTAGAAATGTTTGCTAATTTATAAAAAAATAAATAATTGAAATATCACATTTACGTAAGTATTCAGATCTTTAACAGAGTACTTTGTTGAGGCACCTTTGGCAGCAATTACAGCCTCGAGTCTTTTTGGGTATGACGCTAGAAGCTTGGCACACCTGTATTTGGGGAGTTTAACACATTCTTCTCTGCAGATACTCTCCAGCGTTGCTGCACAGCTATTTTCAGGTCTCTCCAGCGATGTTCGATCAGGTTCAAGTCCGGGCTCTGGCTGGGCCACTCATGGACATTCAGAGACTTGTCCCGAAGCCACTCCTGCGTTGTCTTGGCTATGTGCTTAGGGTATTTGTCCTGTTGGAATGTGAACCTTCGCCACAGTCTGAGGTCCTGAGCGCTCTGGAGCAGGTTTTCATCAAGGAACCCTCTGTACTTTGCTCTGATCATCTTTGCCTCGATCCTGACTAGTCTCCCAGTCCATGCCGCTAAAAAACATCCCCACAGCATGATGCTGCCACCACCATGCTTCGGCGTAGGGATGGTGCCAGTTTCCTCCAGACATTATGCTTGGCATTCAGGCCAAAGAGTTCAATCTTGATTTCATCAGACCAGAGAATCTTGTTTCTCATGGTCTGAGAATCTTTAGGTCTCTTTTCGCAAACTCCAAGCAGGCTGTCATGTGCCTTTTACTGAGGAGTGACATCCATCTGGCGACTACCATAAAGGCCTAATTGGTGGTGTGCTGCAGAGATGGTTGTCCTTCTGGAAGGTTCTCCCATCTCCACAGAGGAACTTTAGAGCTCTGTCAGAGTGACCATTGGGTTCTTGGTCACCTCCAAGACCAAGGCACTTCTCCCCTGATTACTCAGTTTGGCCTGGTGGCCAGCTCTAAGAAGAGTCTTGGGGGTTCTAAACTTCTTCCATTTAAGAATGATGGAGGCCACTGTGTTCTTAGGTACCTTCAATATTTCAGAAATGTTTTGGTACCCTTCCCCAGATCTGTGCCTCGACACAATCCTGTCTCGGAGCTCTACGGACAATTCCTTCAACCTCATGGCTTGGTTTTTGCTCTGACATGCACTGTCAACTGTGGGACCTTATATAGACAGGTGTGTGCCTTTCCAAATCATGTCCAATCAATTGAATTTACCACAGTTGGACTCCAATCAAGTTGGACTCCAATCAAACATCTCAAGGATGATCAATGGAAACTAGATGCACCTCAGCTCAATTTTGAGTTTCATAGCAAAGGGTCTGAATACTTATGTAAATAAGTTATTTCTGTTTTTTATTTTTAATACATTAGCAAACATTTCTAAAAACTTGTTTTCACTTTGTCATTATGGGGTATTGTGTGTATTGCTGAGGAAATTGTTTTATTTTTAATCCATTTTAGAATAAGGCTGTAACGTAACAAAATGTGGAAAAAGTCAAGGGGTCTGAATACCTTCTGAAGGGACTGTATGACAATATGAGGATGAGGATTTCCAGTAATCTCCTGGAGTACTGTAAGTCAAACAGACATTAAACGCAGTTATACCTGTGTTTGTGTGTGTTAAGAATAAGTCTACAAATGCTCTTTCTCATGTTTTGTAAAAACAAAATGTCAAGAAAGAAGAGGAATTTGGAGAAGAGATACAATAGATGACATGTTCTGAGGAAAAACGAACTCAGTGTTTCCCCTACGTGCACAATATCCAGTAGATTAAATACATCACTTAACTATTATTTTTAGTTCCTCTAACATGCATTCTTTTTTCTTAAAAAAAAAAGGTTTTACTGATATCCAGGTGGAGGTCAAGGTCACTGAAATACATGGATATTACACTACATTATATATATATATATATAATATATATATACAGTGGGGAGAACAAGTATTTGATACACTGACGATTTTGCAGGTTTTCCTACTTACAAAGCATGTAGAGGTCTGTCATTTTTATCATAGGTACACTTCAACTGTGAGAGACGGAATCTAAAACAAAAATCCAGAAAATCACATTGTATGATTTTTAAGTAATTCATTTGCATTTTATTGCATGACATAAGTATTCGATACATCAGAAAAGCATAACTTAATATTTGGTACAGAAACCTTTGTTTGCCATTACAGAGATCATATGTTTCCTGTAGTTCTTGACCAGGTTTGCACACACTGCAGCAGGGATTTTGGCCCACTCCTCCATACAGACCTTCTCCAGATCCTTCAGGTTTCGGGGCTGTCGCTGGGCAATACGGACTTTCAGCTCCCTCCAAAGATTTTCTATTGGGTTCAGGTCTGGAGACTGGCTAGGCCACTCCAGGACCTTGAGATGCTTCTTACGGAGCCACTCCTTAGTTGCCCTGGCTGTGTGTTTCGGGTCGTTGTCATGCTGGAAGACCCAGCCACGACCCATCTTCAATGCTCTTACTGAGGGAAGGAGGTTGTTGGCCAAGATCTCACGATACATGGCCCCATCCATCCTCCCCTCAATACGGTGCAGTCGTCCTGTCCCCTTTGCAGAAAAGCATCCCCAAAGAATGATGTTTCCACCTCCATGCTTCACGGTTGGGATGGTGTTCTTGGGGTTGTACTCATCCTTCTTCTTCCTCCAAACACGGCGAGTGGAGTTTAGACCAAAAAGCTCTATTTTTGTCTCATCAGACCACATGACCATCTCCCATTCCTCCTCTGGATCATCCAGATGGTCATTGGCAAACTTCAGACGGGCCTGGACATGCGCTGGCTTGAGCAGGGGGACCTTGCGTGCGCTGCAGGATTTTAATCCATGACGGTGTAGTGTGTTACTAATGGTTTTCTTTGGGACTGTGGTCCCAGCTCTCTTCAGGTCATTGACCAGGTCCTGCCGTGTAGTTCTGGGCTGATCCCTCACCTTCCTCATGATCATTGATACCCCACGAGGTGAGATCTTGCATGGAGCCCCAGACCGAGGATGATTGACCGTCATTTTGAACTTCTTTCATTTTCTAATAATTGCGCCAACAGTTGTTGCCTTCTCACCAAGCTGCTTGCCTATTGTCCTGTAGCCCATCCCAGCCTTGTGCAGGTCTACAATTGTATCCCTGATGTCCTTACACAGCTCTCTGCTCTTGGCCATTGTGGAGAGGTTGGAGTCTGTTTGATTGAGTGTGTGGACAGGTGTCTTTTATACAGGTAACGAGTTCAAACAGGTGCAGTTAATACAGGTAATGAGTGGAGAACAGGAGGGCTTCTTAAAGAAAAACTAACAGGTCTGTGAGAGCCGGAATTCTTACTGGTTGGTAGGTGATCAAATACTAATGTCATGCAATAAAATGCAAATGAATTACTTAAAAATCATACAATGTGATTTTCTGGATTTTTGTTTTAGATTCTGTCTCTCACAGTTGAAGTGTACCTATGATAAAAATGACAGACCTCTACATGCTTTGTAAGTAGGAAAACCTGCAAAATCGGCAGTGTATCAAATACTTTTTCTCCCCACTGTATATATACATCACCTTTATTTAACCAGGTAGACCAGTTGAGAACAAGTTCTCATTTACAACTGTGACCTGGCCAAGATAACTTCTTTGGGCTGCAGGGGCAGTATTGAGTAACTTGGATGAAAGGTGCCCATTTCAAACGGCCTGGTACTCAATTCTTGCTCGTACAATATGCATATTATTATTACTATTGGATAGAAAACACTCTCAAGTTTCTAAAACCGTTTGAATTATATCTGTGAGTAAAACAGAACTCATTTTGCAGCAAACTTCCTGTCAGAAAGTGAAAAATCTTAAATCGAGGCTCTGTTCCAGGGCCTGCCTATAAATGTGCTTGATATCTATTAGTATACATGCACTTCATACGCCTTCCACTAGATGTCAATAGGCTGTGAGAGGTGAAATGGGGTTTCTATGTATTTCTATGGTCAAAAGATAGAGCTTGGAATGACATGACCCCAGAATTCCTTTGTTCAGGAAGCGCATAAAGGTCATAGGTCACCAGTATTGGCTTCTGAAAAGCACTCGCTATAGACGTCTTATATCTCCGGCTTTGATTTTATTTGATAAATGTGACAATATCATCGTAAAGTATGTTTTTTCAATATAGTTTAATCAGATTATTGAAATTTTTTCGGGAGTTTTGGCGTGTTCCGTTCTCTGAGATTGTTGACGATGGAGAGCTTCGCGCCACTTGGCAAGTTTTGCTTGCTAAATCGAGAGGGAAAAAGGCCGTTCTAAAACCAAACAACGATTGTTCTGGACGAAGGACCCCTTGTACAACATTCTGATGGAAGATCATCAAAAGGAGGACCCATTTATGATGTTATTTCATATATCTGTCGAACATGTGTACTATTAGTTTGCGCCCAGATTTTGGGCGCTCTCTCGCCATAACGTAAGCTGCATGTCGTAATGAAGTTATTTTTAGAATTCTAACACGGCGATTGCATTAAGAACTAAGCTATCTTTAATTTGCTGTCCAACATGTATTTTTTAGTAAAGTCTATGAATAGTTATTTGATTAGAATAGGTGAGTGTCAGAAATTTATCCGGACATTCTGGGAAAAAGATGCTAAGTTTTCCTAATGTATAACCATGGATTTCAGCTCTAAATATGCACATTTTCGAACAAACCATATATGTATTGTGTAATATGATGTTATAGGACTGTCATTTGATGAAGTTTGAGAAGGTTAGTGAAAAAATTTATATCTTTTGATGGTTTATTCGATATCGCTAACATGCCTAACGAATCAATGCTGGTGTGTGGTTGGCTATTGTAGTAAGCTAATATAATGCTATATTGTGTTTTCGCTGTAAAACACTTAAAGAATCGGAAATATTTGCTGGATTCACAAGATGTTTGTCTTTAATTTGCTGTACACCATGTATTTTTCATAAATGTTTTATGATGAGTATTTAGGTATTTCAATTTGGTCTCTGTAATTGTTCTAGCTGCTTCGGTGCTATTTCCGATTGTAGCTGCAATGTAAAACTATGATTTATACCTCAAATATGCACATTTTTCGAACAAAACATAGATTTATTGTATAACTTGTTATAAGACTGTCATCTGATGAAGTTGTTTCTTGGTTAGTTTGGTTGGTTCTTGGTTAGTTAGGTTGGTTTTGTGCAAGCTACCTGTGCTGTGAAAAATGTCTGTGCTTTTTTGTATTTGGTGGTGAGCTAACATAAATATACGTGGTGTTTTCGCTGTAAAACAAAAATCGGACATGTTGGCTGGATTCACAAGATGTGTATCTTTCATTTGCTGTATTGGACTTTTTAATGTGTGAAAGTTAAATATTTCAAAAAAATATCTTTTGAATTTCGCGCCCTGCACTTGGACGGGCTGTTGTCATAAGTGTACCGACACCGGGCTGCAGCCATAACAGGATAAAGCAAAGCAGTGCGACAAAAACAACAACACAGAGTTACACATGGGATAAACAAATGTAGTAAATAACACAATAGAAGAATATGTATACAGTGTGTGCAAATGAAGTAAGGAGGTAAGGGCAATAAATAGGCCATAGTGGCGAAGTAATTACAATTTAGCAATTAACACTGGAGTGATAGATGTGCAGCTGAGGATGTGCAATTAGAAATACTGGTGTGCAAAAGAGCAGAAAACAAAACAAATATGGGGATGAGGTAGGTAGTTGGTTGGATGGGCTATATTAAGATGGGCTATGTACAGTTGCAGCGATTGGTAAGCTGCTCTGACAGCTGATGCTTAAAGTTAGTGAGGAAGATATGTCTCCAACTTCAGTGATTTTTGCAATTCGTTCCAGTCATTGGCAGCGGAGAACTGGAAGGAAAGGCGGCCAAAGAGGTGTTTGCTCTGGGGATGACCAGTGAAATATACCTACTGGAGCGCGTGCTACGGGTGGGTGCTGCTATGGTGACCAGTGAGCTGAGATAAAGCGGGGCTTTACCTAGCAAAGACTTAAAGATGACCTGGAGCCAGTGGGTTTGGCGTCGAATATGTAGCGAGGACCAGCCAACGAGAGCATACAGGTCGCAGTGGTGGGTAGTATATGTGGCTTTGGTGACAATACGGCTGGCACTGTGATAGACTGCATCCAATTTGCTGAGTAGAGTGTTGGAGGCTATTTTGTAAATGACATCGCCGAAGTCAAGGATCGGTAGGATAGTCAGTTTTACGAGGGTATGTTTGGCAGCATGAGTGAAGGAGGCTTTGATGAAGATGCACGTGGTGTAGTAAGGGAGATTACCGAGTGTGTTTGGGAATAGTACTAAGTGAATGTGGATGTGAAAGTTGTGTGAGTGTGAAAAGGACATGTTAAGCTGATTCAAATTTGGATGATAAGCTGATTGATTTAAATTTGGGTGTTAAGCTGATTGAAATTTGAACATTTCAAATCAAAATGTATCAGTCACATGGGGGGGGGGGGGGGGGGGGGGGTAGTGCTCGCTGTACCCAAAGAGGGCAACGTCATGACAAATGCGTAATTTTGTAATATTTTTTTTATTACACGTCTCATCAGTGGAGTTTGATGGCGCAACGTTATTATGTGGAGATATGAAAGGAGAAAGTACTATTCCTGATTATGCTATTACTAGAGAACACTAGTGAATTTGTGATGTAACACAAATGTATAATGGGTTACTAGAGATAAAGTAACATAATATTGAGTATAATGGTTTACTAGAGATCTGAGGAAGTAACAATAGAAACAATTATAATAATATACAACTTGCACACCCACGCATAGATGTACCTAAGTGGTGTAAAAAGTATTCATAGAAATGAAAGAATGTATAAAAGTTTCCTAGAGAACACACCATCTACAGGGGACTGATAGACAGTGCCAGCCCAGTTATTGTGAAAGTTGATCCCAGAAAGAGACTCTAGTCTCGAGAGCTACCTTAAAAAAAGAAGCTCCCTCCAAAGTTTGTCTCTTCCCTTCTGAATTGGCAGATTTATTTATAAATTCTGCGCATTAAATGTTCATCTTAAAATAATTGACATTTAGTAAGTGTGAAGCAGAAAGTGTGATCCGAGTGTATTAGATTGAGAAGGTCTTCCTATTAGGAAGGGAGTCCAAGTTGAGGGAAACAAATATGGAGACTAGTGAAAATAACAAAGTGAATGGTAATTGGCTTTCAGGTAACACTCTAATAATGCCATATCTTAGTAATTTGAAGAGTAAATGTTTCAATACAAGGTCACATGACGAACAGAGGGATTGAGCATTGGGACTAAAATTTATTTTCGAGGCCGCCGTCTGGTGTTTGGGTTAGCGATAAGCTTCCTGTGGAACTATAGACAGTGGAGAAATTTGAGACAGAGGTATGAATAATTGCATAAGACACGTTTTTGACAATTTCCAATTATTATTACTACATTCTATAGTTTGGGTAGCACCAGTGATTTAAGTAAGAAGGTAATGTCATCCAAAACAATAATCTGCTTCCATTATGTGGAACTGTGTCCAGAATAAGTAGATCCAAGTAAATGTTTTTAGTACCGAATATTGAGCTGATAAGCCAGCACCAACTTTTTGAAGGTCCTAGCAGATGTGTTAAACAACAGGTTTCATATTTTGACAATTTTTTTGTCACAGGGACAGTTTGTACAGAACTCTATGTCAATGCTACAGGTCAAAATGACAATGATTACAAGAGAGGGGCTCTGGGATTGTTAACTTTACGGGACACTGTATCATCTGATGTGTCTGAAGTATAATTCTGTATACACATGATTTTATCAAGACTTCCTACCCAAGATGCAGTAAACTCAATTAAGATTTAGAATTTTTTGGACTGATTAAGATGTGCAAACTAAGTACATGTTTATTTTCTTTCTTCCAGGACTGATAGAATGTCCGCTACCAAGTTTTTTTTTTACATGTTTATCAATGATTCTGTATCTCTCCCTTGGAAAGGCTTTCTGAGGCAGGTGCCTTAGGAGAGCAGTTAAAGGTACCCGGATCCAGCTGTTAAGGGAGCTCCCAAATTGAGTAAGGCCTGGCCATTTTGTTTGTTTTTACCCTACGATTATTACCACACACACGCCAGCACCCACACACAACCCACATGTTATGACTATTTGATAGTGTTGTTTTGTACAGGGTCTTTTATTTTGGTTTTAGTATGTTTTTCACGGGTTAGAAAGGATGCACCTTATTAAAGGGTACACAAACAAAATTTTCTGAAGTATCTATTGTCAGAGTTTTGGTTGTACACATGTCAATTACATTGATAAGAAATGTACTGAAAAACCCAATGTAAACCTGGTACAATTTTTTTTTGAATTGTTTGAAATTTATTTTAATCATTTCTGAGGTATAGAGAATGGGAAATAAGGGAAATAAACACTCACTTAATGGGGTTGAATGACCTCTGACCTCTGTTCTGACTTCCTGGTGAGGCCTGATCATCCTCACTAGAAAGACTAGAGACATTGAGTGAGATTTAAATGGGCAATGTAAACAATAATAATTAGAGGAAGTATATAATTTATCAATAGTCCTATGTGTGATTTGGAACAAGAGAAGGACAGAGAGAGAGAGAGAGAGCGCTGCCCCTGAATGAGGGACACCTGTCTAGAGTTTATTTAACTATTACTTTAATTACCTCATGGGATACAATTAAGTTAAGATGGAGTTTAAGGGTTGTAATTAAAATTTGATTAGTTATTTTGATTTAACAGTTGGTGTTGTTTTTTTGGACGCATGAATCAGGATGTGAGTCACGTGTCAAAAGGGGGAATTACCAGTCCCCTGGGGCCCTGGCCCTTTGGTAAATATGCAAATAGATTTTGTTCATGGCTGCTTATAAAAGGAAGAAATACACTACTCAAAAAAATAAAGGGAACACTAAAATAACACATCCTAGATCTGAATGAATGAAATATTCTTATTAAATACGTTTTTCTTTACATAGTTGAATGTGCTGACAACAAAATCACACAAAAATGATCAATGGAAATCAAATTTATCAACCCATGGAGGTCTGGATTTGGAGTCACACTCAAAATTATAGTGGAAAACCACAGATCTGCTCTGTGCAGTATGATGAGGTCTGATCCTTCAGACTGAAGGGGTCTAGTGAGAACTCAGGTGTAAATACAGTTGAATTAGTATTCTAAGCTAAGCTGTATTAGTGCAATAAAACACATAGTGGCCGATTCCGACGTAGAATTTTACAGCTTTGCTAAGCATGCCTTTTGTATGCATTCAGTATTTTGTATTCAGACTTACCTTATTCAGTCGCGTAATGGGCTTTGCAGGTGTGGTTCCCTTGCATGCTTAATAAATGTAATTCAACCGAAAACCCTCACACTTGCTGGCCAACAGATTTTCTCGTGAAGTTTTCAGTAAATGTATTTAAAGCCATCCATTTTAACTCGGTGTACCTTTAATTTGAATTTTGTTGACAGACTAAAATATATTGAGAGAACGGGTTCAGAAAATAGAGATCAATGAAGGAATTCCATCTACAGTGGTTCTTCCTGTAAAAGTTGCGTCATACTGCAGCACACCTTGCGGGCTGCGCAGAATTCTATGGCACATTATTTAATTGTCAGCCACTGTTGCCATTAATGCTAGTTAGTGCTAGTTTGACCACCAGAGGGCATCTTTGAGAAGCATTTGATAGTCTTCAATATTGTCTGTCCTAGAGAATTTAAAACCGAAACGGTGCTGAAATAGTTGACCACACGCGGGTAGGCTATTGCTTCAAACTTCAATATGATTTTTAAATAAGTAAGACCTACACCACCTTTAACAGCCCATTACTCAACATTAGTGAGACTCATGTCACCTATGGTAGGCCTACAGTACATCTAAAAGAAAAATAGTCAATGACGTGACTCTTCGCCAATAATTTAATTTAGAGGATTGGAGGATTTGTCAAGGGGTGCGTAACTGGTGGCATGGAAGTCAAACGCAGGAGAGAAGAATTTGGTAAATAGCCGGAGCCTTTTAATGTACATAACTACCGGCATACAAAAGTAACAAAACACATGGTCACAAAAACCCGTATCACACCAGTCACATAAAGCACACGTACTTACAATAAACAATTCCCGACAAGGACATGGGGGAAACAGAGGGAACATATACAACATGTAATTAGGGAATTGAAACCATGTGAGTGCGACAACCAGACAAAACAAATGGAACATGAAAAATAGATCGATGATGGCTAGAAGACCGGTGACGTTGACCACCGTTCACCGCCCGAACAAGGAGAGGAACCGACTTCGGAAGAAGTCGTGACAGGATTCTAAATGAATATCTATGGGGCATTTTTTTGTTAGGGGAAATCTGATCTGAGAGAATATTTAAGGGGCTTTTATATCATTCTAAATGAATTAATAATAAAAATAATCGCTTTGTTTAAAAAAATAACGATATTTTGGAGTTTATTTCATTTTTAAATAACTGAAAGTGAGCGATAAAAAGGCCATTATTGAACATAGGGTGAGAAATTTTTACTAATTTGTAAACAAAGCCAGTTTGTTATTTAGAATGATTTATTTCTGTTTTTGGAGGGAGAGAAACCAAAAGCCCACTGTCATCTCATGGGTCTCCCGGTCGCGGACGGCACTATCGAACCAGCGTCTGTATCAACAGTTTGCACTCCGATGCCTTGTCTTTGACCACTGCACCACTCGAGAGGCTCCGTCCACAAAGTTTTTAATGCTTTAATGCTGATCAATTGCCTTGCACAAAGTATCTATTGTCCTGAAATTAGCCCATAATGGTGCTGTACTACGTGAACGGCCGGGAGTAGGCTACAGTACTACAGTAAGAGCAAAATAATCCTAACATCTCCACACCCTAATTGTAGTCTAAGTTTCTCTTAGAATAAAAACCTTAGTGTAACAACAGTTTTAGTAAGTAATACTGACGAGTAGTAACAAAAAAAAAAGTGTTTTTTTCCAGGTGTGCGCGTGTAGGACAGAAGAATAGCAATTCTTACACTATTGTTCTAAATTCAATCACCTTCTTCATCCTCATCATTCAGATCATTGAAATTCTATTTTGAAGTCGTGCACAATGATCAGTTTCTATTTGGTTTATGTCGCCCATTCATTGTCAGTTAGAGACACATTAGGCATTGGGACCCAAAAGCATAATCAGTGCTCTAACTCCCGCTTGCGCTGGTCTGGAGCAATGAAGCAGTGATGCAGGGTACCGTACTAAACAACAAATGACCTCTTAAGTACAACAGCATAATCTCAAAAGTCCTGCAGCATAGATGGCATTTTTTGGAATCTGTATTCAAATACTTCCAAAGTAACTATTTGTTTCCCAAGGAAAAATAGTTAATTTCCACAAAGCATAGTTACAACATAGATACAACTATATAGTGTACAAGGCGTTCTTTGAAGATCCCTATATAGAGAGTTCTAGATAGAACTGCAAAAGGTTCTACCCAGCACCAAAAAGTGTGCCCCTATGGGGACAAACTGAAGAACCCTATATGGTTCTACTTAGCACTTTTTTTCTAAGAGTCATTTAACACTGTCAGTGTTAGTTTGTTTTTAACACTGTAGAATTTGCAGTGTATGTAACAATTAACTTATTATTGTACTTATTTAAAGAGAAGAGACTACGATGTTACCATTGGTGTATTAAAATGAGAGTTAAGGTGATGTCACCTTGTCCCCTTAGTAATGAAACCAAGTGCTTGACATGGGGGAGGGGACAAGTAACTTCATGATCAACCTTGAGCAATGTAGAAGCAACAGTTATTTTTCATACTTTGATCAGATTTCCTTCAAATATCCTCCAATTTCATGAAAAACATGATTTGTGTAACGCCTGGGTGCAGGAATCAGGCGCAGAGAGCAGAAGGTAGGACAAACGTATTTAATCCTGGTACTGACACGGTCACGCCAACACACTAGGGGCATAAAACCCAGATCGGCCCAAACCAGGACCCACGACAGTACGGCGTAAAAACAACAAATTACAATCCACCACAACCTAACAGAAGGAACAAGCCTGCACAACAGCAAGAGGGCATCGTCAGCTTAAATAGCCCTAATTACAACCAAACAAGGCACAGGTGAAAACAATAAGACTCAACCAACCGAACAGGGAAAAAGGGATCGGTGGCAGCTAGTAGACCGGTGACGACGACCGCCGAGCACCGCCCGAACAGGAAGAGGAACCGCCTTTGGTGGGATTCGTAACAATTTCACTGTTCATGACCTTGAACACTAGATACTTTGCTGTTGTAATAATCACAAAGTTAAAACACATGTATATGACTTCATTTATAAACTATATTAAACTACCTTGAGTATTTGAAAAGTTGGTATTTTCAAATAAACTACAAACTACAACAATTTTCTGCCCAGGTCGAGTGTTTAAGGGGGATTAGTATAGCCCCACTCGCTCTGAGACTGAACACATGCCGTTATTGTAGCGACGGACAGCCCAATGGCCGTGGAATCAAACATGGATGCTACCAACCAAGCCTAGCTGTGTGTGTGTGTGTGTGTGTGTGTGTGTGTGTGTGTGTGTGTGTGTGTGTGTGTGTGTGTGTGTGTGTGTGTGTGTGTGTGTGTGTGTGTGTGTGTGTGTGTGTGTGTGTGTGTGTGTGTGTGTGTGTGCGTGCGTGCGTGCGTGCGTGCGTGCGTGCGTGCGTGCGTGCGTGATAGTGAATTAAAGTATATAAGCATGGGTACAGGCTACAGGGCAGGAGATCCCATCTGTTATTTATCCAGAGTGGAGTTTCTAAAATGGTGGATCTTGACACAGAGGCCTACACTTTATTGTTTGTTTGGAAATGTATTTTCCCCAAGAGGGTTTGATCTTCCAAAGGTGGCACATTCACGAAGATGCCTTATTGTAGATATGTAAATATTGTATATTGTGTAGTGTATGTATTCCAGTTTGGCACTCTCTTGGTCCTCAGAGACAGTTGAGGATACATGGTGCGAAGAGCAGTGGAGGCTGATATAGAGGTGTCGTGTTGGGGGTTAGGGTTCTTCGTATTTTCATTTGTGCATTCATTCCCCATTAAGATAATGCTGAGCTTAATATACAGTAACTACTACACAACCTAATGAATATCTGCTTGCCTTGAATAACTAAGTCATGTTGAAAACGTTTTCCCTGATGTGGAGCAGAGGCCTTTAGGCCGGACTTCAGGTTGGGGCATGGTCCTGGCAGTAGCCCAGCAGTAGCCCAGCACAGAGGCTCGGTGTGCACCCCAAATAGCACCCTAGTCCCTATTTACTTTACAAAACTAGTGCACTATAATAGGGAATAGGGTGCCATGTGGGATGCAGCCTCTGTGTATTGATGTAGGGCTATTGGTCTTCAAATGAAACAAACATTATTGTTTCCAGGCATGTAAATGATTAACCATGAATAGCTGTAGAGAGTACCAGGGAATATATTCAAATAGGAAAGCACAGAGCCATTGCTGTATACTGATAACACTGACTCAACATCTTTGCATATACCCTTCTATCTTACTAAGGCTTGATGTTTGTTTAAACAGTGAAGCTATCCTAGCACTGTGCAAGGTTGTGTACTGTGCTGTTTGAGAGAGCGAGCGAGAGAATCATCCAAACCAAGTGACACATTTGACTTTCAAATAGGATCTTTGTTTACTTTCACAGCCAGCTGTCTAGCTGTTCACTGTCTGTAGCAGCCACAGAGACCGGAGGGGGCTGGGGCATAGTACAAGAGAGGGGAGGACAACTTTGAAGAAATGTAGCATGGGATGAGTCCTAAATGGCACCCTATCCACTATATAGTGCACTACTGTTGACCAGGGCCCACAGGGAATGTGGTGCCATGTGGGATGTACGCATGGGTGGGCAGAGTACTGTACATTTAATGTTGCCTATAATCTGCAATGATGAATGTTGTGACACTTCACTTGAGCCTTGTGGTAATTGATACAAACACGTAGTAAATAGACAAAGGCATTTTGTCTTCGACACACTTGAAAGAGAATTTAGAAAAGGCTCAAATTAGCATAGTCGTTTCTGTAGTTTCTTAACCATTCCATCACGATCCCAGTGTAAATTGTCAGCTGGTATCTTAAGGAATAGACTGTGTTTGTTTTAAAGATGGGCCTGCGGTGCATTGACAGGCCCAACGTGGCTCAAACACCCTTTTCCAAGAAGTGCAAGACGATGCTTTTCAGGCCATGCTTTCTGAGTGGCTAAAGTGGCAAGCCAGAGGGTGTGTGTGTGAGTGTATGTGTGTCTGTGCAAGTGTGAAATGTGTACATGTATGTGTGCGAGAGTGTGTGTGTGTGTGGTGCATGCCTGCATTTTTGCACGTGTGTATGCATTCGTGTGCATGTGTGTGTGCGCCGGCATCTGTGTGTGTATGCACGTACGTTTGTGTGTGTGTATGAGGGCAGAACTCACAGGAAGGCACAGGGCAGGCTGACCCTGAGCGTGATGATGCAAGAACACAGCAAGCTGAGAGGGATAATGTGGCCTGCCAGGCAGATCCACTCATTATGGGGTGATGCCACTTTAGAGGAAAGTACAAAGACTTAAACTGTGGGTTGCCGTGCCTTGCCGTCTCAGTTCTGTTCTGCTCTCTAAGACTGCAGGCCTGAAAGCTGTTGATATAACCCCCCACACTGGTGGATGAGGAGGAGAGAGGGGAAAGGAGAGTAGAGAGGAGTGTATCTCTCTCTGGGGCTACCTTTCCCCTTGAGAGAGTTTGGGGGAACAGTGTGTGTGTGTGTGTGCATAACATATATTCGTGCATGCGTCTGTCTGTGTGTGTTCACGCCTGAGTATGTGTGTCTGTGCATCTGTGCATGTGCGTGAGGTTGTCCATGCTCTTGTGTCTGTGTGTGAGGGCGTGATCCCCCTGATTCAGCTTCAGAGATCACAGTCAGGAAATTTAATCAAGTATAAAGTATTGGATGAGGCTTGGCCCTAGGGGCACATCGAACGTGCCCTGAGTGCTCTGGGTCTCAATGTCAAACACAGGTCTACAGTCAGCACCCTCCCTCTCCCAACAGCTCACCACTTCCCCGCTTCTGCATGGATCCAGTGTCTCTGGTCTCAGACAGCTGATGTGGTTTGTGTGTGTGCACGCATGTGTATACATGTGTGTGTGCGCTTAAGTGCGAACGTGTGTGTGTGTGTGTGTGTGTGTGTGTGTGTGTGTGTGTGTGTGTGTGTGTGTGTGTGTGTGTGTGTGTGTGTGTGTGTGTGTGTGTGTGTGTGTGTGTGTGTGTGTGTGTGTGTGTGTGTGTGTGTGTGTGTGTGTGTGTAAGCCCGTGTTGTGTGTGTGTCCGTGCCTGCATGCGCATGTGTGCGCTTGCAAAGGCATGTGTGTGAGCCTGCCATCTGTGTGTGTATGTGGTGGTGTGTGGACAGTGGAGGAGGAGAAGCAGTTTGTCTCTGGAGGGGGAGTTCACAGTGATCAATAGGACACATTCTAATCAGGGGAGGGGGCAACATCCTGTACATTGGATTGGAATGGTCAGGGGGAGCTGTTTGAGTGTCGCGACTCAATGGCCCCAGTGTGGGAGTGTAGGCCAGTATGTGTGTTTGTCTTTCTTTGTGTGTGTGTGTGCGTGTGTGTGTGTTCTTGCCTGCCTGTGTGTGTGTGTGCGTATGTGCAATCATGCCCATGTACGGGTGTGTGTTCACCCAGGGTTGAGCCTGATCCAAGAGCCACCAGAGCCCCACACTAATGAATGACAATGGATTAGAAGTAGAAAGGGAAGGTGGGTTGCCAGGTTGAGAGGCGAAGGGCTTTAGACAAACGGCCACTTGAGAGAGGCTACAGTTCAGAGACATCGCAGATACACAGCTACAGGCTGTGGGTTAGCTAGAGCAGGACCCTATTCCCTACATAGTGCACTACT
The DNA here is from genome assembly GCF_045679555.1 of Salvelinus alpinus. Lineage (NCBI taxonomy): Eukaryota > Metazoa > Chordata > Actinopteri > Salmoniformes > Salmonidae > Salvelinus > Salvelinus alpinus. The sequence goes on along the minus strand of NC_092096.1, from coordinate 43,435,733 downwards.
TTTTGTCAAAAGGGAATGCCATTTGGGGCACATGCGTTATCTCTGGCGTAATGATAAACACAGGAAGTGTTGGGGACCTGGGAGTCCTGGGCTGGGATAATAAAAGGCCATGGTATCACAGGGCGTTGATCACAGACAGCTACTGTAGCAGCCAGCAGGGTAATCTCAAAGCATGGAGTGGACTGACTGACTCCTGGGGATTGGTACTGGAAAAACTAAGCCCAAATTCTTAAAGGAGGACTGGAAGACTTTGAACTGCTTTTGAAATGGATAACAGTTTAAGGATCCTCAAGTGTGAGTGAGCCTTTGAGAGTCGAAGTCTGTCTGTCTGTCTGTCTGTCTGTCTGTCTGTCTGTCTGTCTGTCTGCCTGTCTGCCTGTCTGCCTGTCTGCCTGTCTGTCTGTCTGTCTGTCTGTCTGTCTGTCTGTCTGTCTGTCTGTCTGTCTGTCTGTGAATGCATATGTGTGTGCGCTTGCGTGTGCACACCTCTCAACGTTGGAGTGTATCATACCGCATAGAGCAGCCGTTTCCCTTCTAGTGAAGCTGAATCCCAGTAGGGGACTGATTGTTTCTCCTTAGGGCAGGCCGGCAGCTGTCAGTGTGTTAGGGGGGGGGGTGGAGTGGTGCCGCTATAAGGTCACCATCCGTAGTCAGTGGGACTGTGAAGTATAGTCTTCATGACTTTCACACTATTAAAGTATGGTGTCAGCAAGAGAAGGAGAACGTATTATCTGAGAGCTCCACCAGAGCAGAGAGCAGGAGAGAGGGGGATAGTGAAAGAGAGACAGAGAGAGAGAGGGAGAGAGAGACAGAGAAAGAAATGAAAAGGGCTGATAGGAAGGTGACAGCAGCACGGATCTTTGAACTCCTAAAGCCTTTGAAAAAAAACGCTCTTTATCTGAACGTCGTCGCACCGCTACACTACGGAGCAGCCCGTGACCAATCCCAGCCCTCGCAATTTGCATTGGTAATGAGGAAGTTTATCAAGAGCGAATTGGAACTTCAGTCAGAGAGTCGAGTGCATTATTATTTCCTCTGTCACATGATGCGTTGTGAATACTAAGTGTAAAGTTATGTCTCCTCCCTTGGTCTTTGTGAATGTAGATTGACTCATGGTTTTTCATGACTGTTTGTCAGATGTCTCTTTCTCTATACGGTCACCTAATAACGGTTCTTACGTGGACCGTCTGAGTTTCTGTTCAATGATTCATCTGTACAGTTCATTTGACAGGTGGTCATTTAAAACATTTGGTAAACCAAGTGCAGCCCTCTATCTGTTTATCTGAATGTTAACAGTGGTTGGTTTCCTATTCTTCTTCTCTCTCTCCCTGCGGAGGCCAGAAAATGCTTCTGACTAGCCCCATTATTATTATTGTTCTCACCACTTCCTGTGCGAGCGGAGCGTTCAAGTGCCCTCTCCCCTGTTAGACCTTTAAATACCGTGTTCAACTGACCTAAGTTGTCAGGCAGCGAGTGTTGCTATGGCAACAGGACGTACTTTTATCTTGGTAGAGGGGTGGTGTGTAGGGTGGGGAGGCTGAATAAGAGACGTTTGTTGGTTTGTGTGCTTGCTTGTTTAAGTGTGTGTGTGTGCGTGTGTTCGTGTGTGCGATTTGACGACTAAGTGCTCTAGCCTTTTGTTGTTTTTAAATTGTCTATTATTCTTTTAAAGCTAAGGAATGCATTTAAAGGCCAGTCCAGTGCCTTCGGCATTAAAACAACAGGACAGGCTAATGTGGAAATCAGGGTAAACTACGGCCACAAGGATATTATGCATTCTGACATCCATTTTACATTTCGCAAAATACGGTATGCTTATAATGTTTTAATGATCACTCCAATTGAGTGGTTTAGGTTGTTCCAAGGTGTTCATTGTTAAAGTTGGGTAAATAATAAAGGTATATTCTAAAAAAAGTATGTATATGCATGTATGTTTATGTATATACACTGCTCAAAAAAATAAAGGGAACACTTAAACAACACAATGTAACTCCAAGTCAATCACACTTCTGTGAAATCAAACTGTCCACTTAGGAAGCAACACTGATTGACAATAAATTTCACATGCTGTTGTGCAAATGGAATAGACAAAAGGTGGAAATTATAGGCAATTAACAAGACACCCCCAATAAAGGAGTGATTCTGCAGGTGGTGACCACAGACCACTTCTCAGTTCCTATGCTTCCTGGCTGATGTTTTGGTCACTTTTGAATGCTGGCGGTGCTCTCACTCTAGTGGTAGCATGAGACGGAGTCTACAACCCACACAAGTGGCTCAGGTAGTGCAGCTCATCCAGGATGGCACATCAATGCGAGCTGTGGCAAGAAGGTTTGCTGTGTCTGTCAGCGTAGTGTCCAGAGCATGGAGGCGCTACCAGGAGACAGGCCAGTACATCAGGAGACGTGGAGGAGGCCGTAGGAGAGCAACAACCCAGCAGCAGGACCGCTACCTCCGCCTTTGAGCAGGAGGAGCACTGCCAGAGCCCTGCAAAATGACCTCCAGCAGGCCACAAATGTGCATGTGTCTGCTCAAACGGTCAGAAACAGACTCCATGAGGGTGGTATGAGGGCCCAACGTCCACAGGTGGGGGTTGTGCTTACAGCCCAACACCGTGCAGGACGTTTGGCATTTGCCAGAGAACACCAAGATTGGCAAATTCGCCACTGGCGCCCTGTGCTCTTCACAGATGAAAGCAGGTTCACACTGAGCACATGAGCACATGTGACAGACGTGACAGAGTCTGGAGACGCCGTGGAGAACGTTCTGCTGCCTGCAACATCCTCCAGCATGACCGGTTTGGCGGTGGGTCAGTCATTGTGTGGGGTGGCATTTCTTTGTGGGGCCGCACAGCCCTCCATGTGCTCGCCAGAGGTAGCCTGACTGCCATTAGGTACCGAGATGAGATCCTCAGAGCCCTTGTGAGACCATATGCTGACACATGCACATTTGTGGCCTGCTGGAGGTCATTTTGCAGGGCTCTGGCAGTGCTCCTCCTGCTCAAAGGCGGAGGTAGCGGTCCTGCTGCTGGGTTGTTGCCCTCCTACGGCCTCCTCCACATCTCCTGATGTACTGGCCTGTCTCCTGGTAGCGCCTCCATGCTCTGGACACTACGCTGACAGACAGAGCAAACCTTCTTGCCACAGCTCGCATTGATGTGCCATCCTGGATGAGCTGCACTACCTGAGCCACTTGTGTGGGTTGTAGACTCCGTCTCATGCTACCACTAGAGTGAGAGCACCACCAGCAGTCAAAAGTGACCAAAACATCAGCCAGGAAGCATAGGAATTGAGAAGTGGTCTGTGGTCACCACCTGCAGAATCACTCCTTTATTGGGGGTGTCTTGTTAATTGCCTATAATTTCCACCTTTTGTCTATTCCATTTGCACAACAGCATGTGAAATTTATTGTCAATCAGTGTTGCTTCCTAAGTGGACAGTTTTATTTCACAGAAGTGTGATTGACTTGGAGTTACATTGTGTTGTTTAAGTGTTCCCTTTATTTTTTTGAGCAGTGTATATATATATGGGTATGTATGTATTTGTATGTATGTATTTGGATATATATATTTACCCCAAAAATATATGGGGGATTGGAAATGATGCAGACAATTACATTGACGGAAGCAACAATCTTTCCGGAATATTAAAGCTGATCCACCCCTTTAATTATTATTTTTTTTAAATAAAGTTGGGTGATCTAACTCTGGCTCATCTCTATATGAATGATCTCAGAGCTCCCGGAAAGTTCTCTCTTTCTCTCTCTCTTTTTTTGTGGTCCAGTTGTTGCTGTTAGCAAGCTCCCAGGTGTCAGCAATCTGTTCCGTCGTGCAATATTCAGAGTGACAAATTGAAATGGCCCCCGTCCAAATGCAGCCTGCGCCTCACCTCTCTCTCCCCTCCTCCCCTCCTTCCCTCCTTCCCTCCTCCCCTCCTTCCCCGCCCCTCTGTCTGACATTTAAGCTTACTTCTCACACTGACTTCAGTGAGGTGGAGGAACTCCAACATGATTAAACAAAGTTTGACTTTCCCTTTATTAATTGTTTTAGGTTGGAGAATGATCTGGATTGTCTCCTGAATCTCTGTGCATGGGAGCCTAAAGCGTTGGGCCTCGGTGGAATCAATACTGTTGAAATCGTTGGTGTAGCCCTGCGAAGTGCTAGTTGATCAGAACAGTTTACTGGTCAGTGTCCTCATAGAGAGATAGAGAGCTCAGGATTGGGAGGACATTTTGGTCTAGTCTGCATTGAATGCAATGTATTGACTTATGTATCATGGACCTTGATGCATATCTTTTCGCAAAAGCATCACTTTCTGTAGCATATCAGCTGGTACCAGAGTGTTTGGTCTGGTATTGTCTTCTCAACAGATGACTAAACCTTGACGGATTCTCTTCTTGAAGAGGGAGAAAGAACTGCATGACTCACAGTTGATGAGTGGCTACAGTGAAATCAAGTGGACTGACTGGTCAGAGGGGTGTGTGATGGTGCGTGGAATAAAGCACCTCTCTCACACACACACACTCTGTCTTTCACTCTCTCTCCCTCAATTCAATGGAGATTTATTGGCATAGGAGACATTGCCAAAGCAAGTGAAATAAACAAACAAAAGTGAGAAGAAACTAATTTAACAACAATGGTGGAAAAAGTAATCAATTGTCATACTTGAGTAAAAGTAAAGATACCTTATTAGAAAATGACTCAAGTAAAAGGGAAAGTCACTAATGGTTCTCGTGGGCTGAAGGAAGAGTGGACCAAGGTGCAGCGTTTAAAGTGTTCATGATTTAATCCAAATCGAACAAAAACAACAAACAGGAGAACGAAAGCGAAACAGTTCTGTCTGGTGCACACACAAAACAGAAAACAACTACCCATAAAACCAATATGGAAAATGGCAACCTAAATAGGCTCCCCAATCAGAGACAACAAGAAACAGCTGTCTCTGATTGGGAACCAATTCAGGCCACCATAAACCTACAATCCCCTAGACCATACCAAATCCCCATAGATAGACAAAACCTCTAGACAAATACAAAAAATAACAAACCACCCTGAGCTAACCAAAAAATTAAGAAAACAAATATAACTAAAGTCAGGGCGTGACAGTACCCCCCCCTTCCCCCCCCAAAGGTGCGGACTCCGGCCGCAAACCTAAAGATATAGGGGAGGGTCTGGGTGGGCATTTATCCGCGGTGGCGGCTCTGGCGCGGGGACCCTTGCCGCCGACCCCGGACTGGGGACCCGTACAGCGGGCCTTGGACAGGAGGGCGACTCTGGCAGCTCCGGACAGGAGGGCGACTCTGGCAGCTCCGGACAGGAGGGCGACTCTGGCAGCTCCGGATAGGAGGGCGACTCTGGCAGCTCCGGACAGGAGGGCGACTCTGGCAGCTCCGGACAGGCTGCAGGCACAGGACTCACCAGGCTGTGGAGACCTACTGGAGGCCTGATCCGTGGAGGAGGCACAGGATAGACCGGGCTGTGGGGGAGCACTGGAGATCTGGTGCGTAGCCTTGGCACCACTCTTCCAGGCTGAATGCCCACTCTAGCCCGGCACGTACGAGGAGCTGGAACAGGCCACACTGGGTCCTCCTGGCGAACTGGGGAAACCCTGCCTAGAGCCGGCACAGGACTCACCGGGCTGTGGAGGCGCACTGGAGGTCTGGAGCGCCAAGCTGGCACAAGACGTGCAGGGCTGGGGAGGCGCACAGGAGGCCTGGTGCGTGGGGCTGGCACAGTCTTCACCAGACGGCTAGCACACACCTCAGGACGAGTATGGAGAGCTGACTCAGGTGACATCAAATCGAGGACACGCTCCGTCGGGCGGATGTCGTGCCTCATGCACCAACACAGCAACTCTCTCATTACTCTCTCCTCCAATCTCCCCATCAACTCCTTCACTGTCTCTGCTTCGCTCCCTTCGTTCACCTCCAATTCCACCCCGACTGGCTCTGGTTCCATCCTCGGCTCCCTACGGTAAGCACGGAGAGTTGGCTCAGGTCTGAATCCTGACTCTGCCACACTCCCCGTGTTCCCCCCCCCCCACACACATTTTTTTGGGGGGGGGCTGCCTCTCGTGTCTGCTTCGTTGCCGTGACTCCTGGTAGCGAAGTTGTTCCTCCCTCGCTACTTCAGCCTGTTTCCATGGCAGGGTCTTGTCCCCTGCCATTACCTCCTCCCATGTCCACGATGTCCTCCATTCTCTCTTCTCCCGGGCCCAGGATCCCTGCTCCTCCTGGCCACGCTGCTTGGTCCTTTGGTGGTGGGTAGTTCTGTAACGGTTGTCGTGGGCTGAAGGAAGAGTGGACCAAGGTGCAGCGTTTAAAGTGTTCATGATTTAATCCAAAAAACCAAATCGAACTAAAACAACAAACAGGAGAATGAAAGCGAAACAGTTCTGTCTGGTGCAGACACAAAACAGAAAACAACTACCCACAAAACAACCTAAACAACCAAAACAACCTGGCAACCTAAATATGCTCCCCAATCAGAGACAACGAGAAACAGCTGTCTCTGATTGGGAACCATTTCTGGCCATCATAAACCTACAATCCCCTAGACCATACCAAATCCCCATAGATAGACAAAAAACCCTAGACAAATTGAAAAACTAAACATACCACCCTTGTCACACCCTGACCTAACCAAAAAATAAAGAAAACAAATATAACTAAAGTCAGGGCGTGACAGTCACCCAGTAAAATACTACTTGAATTAGAGTATTAAGTATTTGGTTTTAAATAGACTTAAGTATCAAAAGCAAATGGAATTGCTAAAAATGTACTTAAGTATCAAAAGTAAAAGTTTGAATCATTTTAACTTCCTTATATTAAGCAAACCAGATGGCACAATTGTTTGGTTTTTTATTTACAGATAGCCAGATGCACACTCCAACACTCATAATTTACACATTAAGCATTTGTACCTAGTGAATCCACCAGATCAGAGAAAGTAGGGAGGACCAGGGATGTTCTCTTGATAAGTGTGTGAATTGGACCATTTTCCTATCAAAATGTGACGAGTACTTGGGTGTCAGGGAAAATGTATAGAGTGAAAAGTACAGTATTTTTTTAAAGAATGTAGTGAATTAAAAGTAAAAGTTGCCATAAATATAAATAGTAAAGTACAGATACCCCAAAAACCTACTTAAGTGGTACTTTAAAGTATTTTTACTTAAGTACTTTACACCACTGTTTAACAACATCAACAACAAACTATTAGAAATTAACAGAACATAGTGGGCACATATCTTGTCTTCTCCTGAAAGCCAGGTCTGCCTATGGTGACGTCTCTCAATAGCAAGGCTATGCTCACTGAGTCTGTACATAGTCAAGGAATTCTGCCACTGTGTACTCTCGGTTTAGGACCAGTTAGCATTCCAATTGCCAGCAACATACAGTACCACCCTGCATCCCACTGCTGGCTTGCCTCTGAAGCTAAGCAGTGTCAGTCCCTGGATGGGGGACCAGATGCTGCTGGAAGTGGTGTTGGAGGGCCAGCTGTAAGCACCATTTCCTCTGGTCTAAAAAAATGCCCTTAGTAGGGGGGTGTTGTTTTTGATGGGACATTAAACGGGTGTCCTGACTCTGTGGTCACTAAAGATTCATCCCTCCTCCTCTCCCCTTTAACCCTCATGTTGTGTTCGTTTCATTTGAATTAATTCTGTGTTCCTGGTCCAAAATGACCGCCCCATTATAGCTGATTATAAATCCATAATAAAACATATATTATCACCTAATGTTGTGGTAGATCTTTTTATCAACTTAAGTTCTTGTGAACATTACAAACTTCTATTTGTTATTTATGACCTGAGCTCATACAACTCGCTTTTGAGGGAAAAAAATGCAAAATTATTTTGACTATGACAAATACTCAGATGAAACACATTGTGCTATTCATCACAGACTACTTTGTGTCAAAGTTTAACAAGGACTCTTTCCTCCTCACCAGTGTCGTGTCTTTGCTATCATTAAATTGAAGACTTATAGTTTATATCAAAGATTCCTGTAATTAGGGATTACGCGATCAACTGAGTAATAACGTAACTAATTAACTATGAATTCGAGGGCACCAGGGAAAGTAGTCAGATTACAAAGTTATAATTTCCCAATATAACCTTTCAGATATTTTCATATCTGATCAATAGTCTTCTGATTAATGATTTATTTATTTTACCTCACGTTAGTCTCATTCCAAACGTCGTAAATTGTTGGTTATCTGCACGACCCCAGTCTTCACTATGAGTCATCCATACATCAATTGTCTTAAATCATTTATTTATTACTAACTAAGTAATTCACAGAAATGCACAAACAAACAAACAAACTTAAAATGGTTACATGAAATGGGAGAAATATGCCCTAGTGGGCTGAACCGGCATGGCGGCTTGTTAGACAAAGGGAAAATTGCGTTCGACTAAGAAGTCACTACAGAGTCCATAATTATAACAATTGACATGCTAATCCTTACACATAAACGCTCACTCATTCGGGAACAATTGCAATCAATATATATATATTTACGCTCGGTGTGTCGTCTTCACCGCTGGAGAAAAGTTAGTTTCTGTTGGAATTCCTTCTGTCTCTGTCCTGGTTATTGTGGATAGTTCAGAGTGACATTCGTTATAGAATGGATGTTTCGGCAGTTGTCTTTCTTCGTGTTCAATGATTCCTAGCTGCAGACTAGTAGTCAATATCAAAGACTTGTTCTTATTCGTCTAAGAGTTTAACCACGTGGTATGGTTAAAGATTCAGCAATGGTACTTAACCTTCGTTCTCCTCCTATGGAGAAAAACATGGTCTCTTGATAATTTCTCAGAGTTGGGCTTTTATTCGGATAGCAGAAAGGGGCTGTCCCAGGATGTCTGACCCTAACTGGGCTCAGGGGCGGTCCTTGGATTTAGTTCAAATCAAAAGGGATTTGTATTTTTCTTCATTAAACAGTCCAAAATCATATTACACAATTATACAAACAGTATCATACTCACTCATTCATTTTATACAACAATCAGATGTAAACCTCATATCTGAGGTTATTATACAAACAGCGGTATGGTAATGTAGCCACCCAGTCTCCCATGAGTTTCCCACATTGGGACAAACGGACATGTTAATAGCTGGACTCTTCACCGATCTTTTATACTTTTTCCGGAACATGAAATCTGTTCGTACCTCAAGTTCTGTGAGGTGGAAGAAACTTCCTTTGTCCTGAAAGTTTACCCTCTCTCTAATACTGTTTGGCCATGAGGAGATTCTCAGGAATTTACGACGTCTCTCTGTGACCACAGCATGGGTTGAAGGAGGAAAGGGGGAGGCAGGGAGAGGGGGATGGGCTTTATGTACCTAAACAGGCAACGTCATGACACCAGTGTCATGATCAAAGATATGATCAAGAGCCTCACATACAGTATATCGTTTGGTTGTTGTGCTGCCACAGAATGAATTGTGAGCAAGGCCTCAAAAAAGCTTTATATACCAGAGCTGCGAGAAAAGTTCGATATATTATTGAAACAATGTTGCAATTGTTTGTAAGAATGCCAACAGGTGTGGTTCCCGTGGGGGAAAGATTTTATTGGGGAAAGGTTCCCGTCAGGGTTGCCATGGAAGCCGAGAAGGGGAGTGAGGTGTGTGTGTGTGCTCACCCATGCATGTGGGGGTCTGGGAGAGGAAGTGTGTCCATCTGATGATTGGGCATGTGCCTGAACAAAATTCTATACACTAATTGTAGTCTCACCAATTCTAATGACCAGTCATTTTTGACAGGGAACACCACAGGTGTAAAAAAGTTAAATAAAACACGCAAAATGTAATGAAAATCATCTAAATGTATTTTGTGTGTTCAGATGCCCTGTGTAGACATGGAACCTTATGACAATCAGATTAAATGATCTACGTTTTTCAGAGAGAAACCTTGTAAATCGGTCCAATTCGACCGGAACACAACAGTAGGCAACTACTTCCCAGGTCCTTTCTGTAATAGAGAATGTGTTCTCAGTCAACTTACCTTAAATGAGATAAATCTCTCTGTAGGTGAGGGTTTTGTGGTGGAATATGTGGGCATCACTTCCTTTTTTTGACGTTGTAGACTTGGGAAAGCTCTTTTCTGGATTTTGATAAGTAGTGGGTATAGTCCTATTTCTGCTCTGCATGCATTGTTTGGGGTTTTGCATTATACACAAAGTATATTTTTCCTGAATTTTGCATGCAGTCTCAATTAGGTGTCTTTCTCTCTCTCCTTCTTCTCCTCCGTCTCTCCTCATACTCTCTCACCTCCCACTTTATGTCCTTCTACTCTCTCTCCTCCATCTTTCTGCTCCCAAAAATTCTCCTCCCTCTCTTCATCCTCTCCCGCTCTACACCCCCCCCCCCCCCCCCCCCCATCTCCTTATCATCCCTCCCTCTATAGGTCACACATCTCTGCAGCGTCATCTTTTCGCGTCTCAGCCCACTGTCCAGTCCTGGCCCATGGGAATCCTCTCTCAAAGCAATCAGTCACTGGTGTGGACTGACGGACCATGGACCGACGGACCATGGACCACAGGTCTGCTCTAGTGCCCTCACCTGGCACCATCCAGCCATTGCACCTGCTCATCATTCTAACCTGAAACCCAGCAGGACAGAGAACAGAAAATAATTAACAATTAACAAGGTTGATGGAAGAAGTTTGGTTTGAACTTTAGAGTAATGGAGGTTCCACACTTTTATTTTTCATTAGAAAGCTGTGTTTCAGTTCTTCATCATCTGCCTTACAAAAATATTAGTACATTTACTTTCAATTCTCTGTAAATTGTCTGCATCTAGCTATCTATTGATTTGATAGGAAAAACCTTGGCTTACCTCTCTACCCTGATAAATTTGTATTTTTGCCTTTAGGTTTTGTAACACCTCAGCTTCCTCCAATTTACAGCTAAGAAACCACAGAAAATGGTTCCTTTAGCGGGATAGTGGGAAAATGTAGATGATAAGTAGCAAGGTTGTTGTCCCTTTTCCAATTTGTAATTTTCTCTCTATCACTCTCAAATGAGCAATTAAGACACCAAACAATTGCGGAGGCTGGCTCCAGCCGCTTCTACTGAGCCCACGGGCTATACCAAGCCCTACCTCTCCATGCTTTCTAAATGTCAGAGTCTGAGAAGTTCTTCAAAAATGGAAAAAAGACCCCATTACCAGTGACATTTATCATGTGTGTCTCTGAGCATAAGACATTCTGTGTGAGGAGAGAGGCAAATGCACAACACGAAATGTCTGAGATTAATTGAGTTATGAGTTATTGTCTCTCCACTCTCAGATGTTGTACTTATTCTCTACTACCAGACATGGGTTCAAATATTATTCACAACCTATCAAATGCTTTATCTGTTTGGTTTATCTTGCCTGGGGCAATGGGACCGATAAAATAATCTAAACAGGTATTCCCAAACTGGGGTTCACTTATATTGGAAGTAGTGCCTTTCCTCAGCCACAGTGTGTTATATGTGCAAAAGCACTATCTCACAACCCGATGAAACCTTCACTCTTGCGCAGACATTTAGAAACAAAACATGCCAATTTGAATAATAAGGAGTTTTTGGAGCGAGAATTAAGGTGACTTTCGAGTAGTAAGACATGTATAAAAGCAACAGATACCATTAATAAGAAGGGGCTAGAAGCATCTTATATGGTCAGGTACCGAGTGGCTAGGACAGGCAAGTCCCATACTATTGTGGAGGACTTAATTCTATATGGCTGGGACAATGCTGTGGAGGACTTAATTCAATGTTGTGGAGGACTTAATTCTATATGGCTGGGACAATGCTGTGGAGGACTTAATTCAATGTTGTGGAGGACTTAATTCGGGTATGGTTGGGACAATGCAGGGGGAAAAGGCCCAAAAAACTATACAGACAATGTCTTCATCAAACAACACTGTTTCACAACGCATCAGTGACATGGCAGGATATGTTTTGAAACAGTTACTGCTTCATATACAAGCCAGTGAATACAGCTGGATGAGTCAACAGACGTGGCGGGCCTAGCACAGCTCCTGGTAAATGTCCATTACGTTTATGGGGGGTCAATTAAGGAAGACATCCTCTTCTGGAAACCAGGACAACAGGAGAGGATATTTTTAAGTACTGGAAAGCTTTGTGACATCAAATGGACTTTGGTGGTCAATATGTGTTCGTATCTGTACTGATGGCACAAAAGCCATGACAGGGAGACATAGTGGATTGGCAACGCGCGTACAAGGAGTTGCTTCCAACGCCCCTTGGGTACACTGCAGCATCCACCGAGAGGCTCTTGCTGCCAAGGGAATGACTGACAGCTTGAAAGACGTTTTGGACACTACAGTGAAAATGGTTAACTTTGTTAAAGCATGACCCGTGAACTATCGTGTATTTTCTGCACTATGCAATGATATGGGCAGGGACCATGTAACGCTTTTACAACATACAGATGTGCACTGGTTATCAAGGGCAAAGTATTGACATGCTTTTTTAAATTGAGAGACGAGCTTAAAGTTTTCATTACTGACCATCATTTTCACTTGTCTGACCGCTTACATGATGACAAGTTTCTCACACGACTGGCCTATCTGGGTGATGTTTTTTCTCGCCTGAATGATCTGAATCTAGGATTACAGGGATTCTCCGCAACTATATTCAATGTGTGGGACAAAAATTGAGGCTATGATTAAAACTTCTTAGGGCTGCAATCCCGGTAACGGGATCGATATGACAACAGCCAGATAAAGTGCAGGGCGCCAAATTCAAAAAACAGAAATCTCATAATTAAAATTCCTCAGACATACATGTGTCTTATACCATTTTAAATGTAATCTTGTTGTTAATCCCACCAAAGTGTGGGAATTTTTCAAATCTGCTTTTCAGCGAAAGCACCACAAACGATTATGTTAGGTCACACTAAACCACAATAAGCACAGCCATTTTTCCAGCCAAAGATAGGAGTCACAAAAAGCACAAATAGAGATAAAATGAATCACTAACCTTTGATGATCTTCATCAGATGACACTCATAGGACTTCATGTTACACAATACATGTATGTTTTGTTTTATAAAGTTCGTATTTATATAAAAAAAATCTGAGTTTACATTGGCGCATTACATTCACTAGTTCCAAAAACATCAAGTGATTTTGCATAGCCACATCGTTTCAACTGAAATACTCATCATAAATGTAGATGATAATACAAGTTATACACATGGAATTATAGATATACCTCTCCTTAATGCAACCGCTGTGTCAGATTTCAAAAAAACGTTACGGAAAAAGCAAACCATGCAATAATCTGAGACGGCGCTCAGAACTATGGTCAAATTAGCCGCCATGTTGGAGTCAACACAAACCAGAAATTACATGATAAATGTTTCCTTACCTTTGATTATCTTCATAAGAATGCAATCCCAGGAATCCCAGGTCCACAATAAATGCTTGATTTGTTCGATAATGTCCGTTATTTATGTCCAATTAGCTACTTTTGTTAGCGCTTTTGGTAAACAATTCCAAAGTCACGAAGCGCGTTCCCTAAAAGCTGACGAAATGTCCAAAAGTTTAGTAACAGTCAGTAGAAACATGTCAAACGATGTATTGAATCAATCTTTAGAATGTTGTTAACATAAATCTTGAATAACATTCCAACCGGAGAATTACATTGACTTCAGATGAGCGATGGAACAGAGCTCCCTCTTATGTGAACGCGCATGGTGAAAGCATGGTCAGGTCATGGCAGACTTGACTAATTCCTCTCTCATTCAGCCCCCCTTCACAGTAGAGGCATCAGACAAAGTTCTACACACTGTTGACATCTAGTGGAAGCCGTAGGAAGTGAAAACTCATTCATATCTCGCTGTAATTTCAATGGGATCTTGGTTGAAAATCGACTAGCCTAATAATTTTCACTTCCTGTTTGGATTTTTTCTCAGGTTTTTGCCTGCCATATTCTGAGTTCTGTTATACTCACAGACATAATTCAAACAGTTTTAGAAACTTCAGAGTGTTTTCTATCCAATACTAATAATAATATGCATATATTAGCAACTATGACTGAGGAGCAGGCCGTTTACTCTGGGCACCTCTGTGCACCTTTCATCCAAGCTACTCAATACTGCCCCTGCAGCCACAAGAAGTTAAGAAGTTGGAGCTCTTCTCTGTCTGCATTAACAAGGACAACACACAGGTCTGTCCATCATTGTGCAATTTTTTGTGTGCAAATCAAGCTTACGGACAATGTCAAATGTGATATAGCGAAGCACCTGAGTGAGCAATTACGCAGGTACTTTCCCGAAAGGGAAGACACAACCAACTGGATTCGTTATCCCTTTCATGCCCTTCCTCCAGTCCACTTACTGATATCTGAACAAGAGAGGCTCATCGAAATTGCAGCAAGCGGTTCTGTGGAAATTAATTATGTTTAATAAATGTATCATATGTATGTGGCAGGCTTACAATGATGGCAATAAACAACATTTGAGAGTGTGCTGACCCTGGTGCTAGAGTGGGTACGCAGCTGGAGGTTGAATGTTTGAAGGAGTACGGGACTATAAAAGTTTGGGAACCACTGATCTAAAAAGTGCAAAATAGTCTAAAAAGTGCTCTCTCGCTCTCTCTCCTCACGCTCGGCCTGGTTTACTAACCCTCCCACTCTCTTACACCGCTGCCATTTGTTACAGTGATTCATGAATACCAATGCCGGTTGCTCATGAGACGTACAGCCCTGCATTGTAAAGGATTCATCTCTCCTTTCACATTCGCCATGTTATCCATTTTCATTTGAAGAATTTATACCCGGCATCGCACAATTGGACTGGTTAAATCTAAAAGATGATTCATAAGTGTCTCAGAAATGCCTGGTTTTCTATATGTTTGTGTTTTATGTGTTTATGATCTCTGCTTGGCATGTTTATCTATGGGTCTGAGGTCCTTCAGTGGTGAGTAAATCTCAGAGGATGACGGTGATGGAAGGAGAATCATGCTTTTGTTTGCGTAGACCTGCGGATGGAAAGACCTGTGTGGACATTCACTCTGCTGCTTAGATCTGATGGAGTGTTATAAACCACACAGTGTAAATCAGTTGGGTTGTGCCCAAAATGGCACTCTATATAGTTATGAGAATTTTGTTATCAATGTTCATTAACTTCAATTAATCTACTCAGTCTGCAAACCAGAGTTTGTAAGATTCTGGTTGAATGAAGCAGACAAGAGTCACAGCTTACAAAAATCAAAGTGTTTATTCACGAGGACGTCCTAGTCCTCGTGAAAACCATCCATTTTATACTGGCTCCTTACGCACATAGCCTCACACACAAACAGTAGGTATCCTACGCACATACTGTATCAATACCCAGCCGACAGTTCCATTCCCCCGAGATTAGGGAGACCTTGAGAAGTACTCCCTGTCCTCTCCCAAATCTCTCAGAGGCCTAGCCAGGTTGGCGCCCGAAGCTACGCCTTGCTCAGACAGTCTGTGTTTTTCCACTATACAGACACATGGTTTAACCTAATTCTGACTAAAACTACACACATCATCAGATTATAATTTTATGATTCTAATCAATTTCATACAATTATAAGGTTTCAGAGTGAATTATTTCATCATTATCTTTCAACATTAAATAATTTTATCAATCCACCTTTAACTTCTCTGCGCTACGGATCCCTTTAGCGGGATCATTTTCCTAAACAACCGCTGAATTGCAGGGCGCATAATATTACTAAAAATATTTATAATCATGCAATCACAAGTGAAATATACCAAAACACAGTTTAGCTTGTTGCTAATCCACCTATCGTGTCAGATTTTGAAAATATACTTTACAGCGAAAGAAATCCAAGCTTTTGTGAGTGTAGCAATCAATGCTACAACAGCTAGCCCCAAATTAGCATGGTCACGAAAGTCAGAAAAGCAATAAAATTAATCGCTTACCTTAGATAATCTTTGCACTGACGAGACTCCCAGTTACACAATAAATGTTATTTTTGTTCGATAAATATTACTTTTATAACAAAAAAACACCATTTGGGTTGCGCGTTATGTTGAGAAAACTACAGCCTGGTTCCGGTCCTGAAAGGAAGAAGAAATCCCCAAACGTATCAGATGAAAAAATATTACTACAAATATTTATAATCATGCAATCACAAGTGAAATATACCAAAACACAGTTTAGCTTGTTGTTAATCCACCTATCGTGTCAGATTTTGAAAATATACTTTACAGCGAAAGAAATCCAAGCTTTTGTGAGTGTAGCAATCAATGCTAGAACAGTTAGCCTTATATTAGCTTGGTTAGCTTGGTCACGAAAGTCAGAAAAGCAATAAAATTAAGCGCTTACCTTAGATAATCTTCGGATGTTTGCACTCACGAGACTCCCAGTTACACAACAAATGTTCTTTTTGTTCGATAAATATCGAACGCGTTATGGGTTGCGCGTTATGTTCAGATAACCAAAGCCTTGTTCCGTTCGACAAATTCCAAAAAGTATCCGTAATGGTCGTAGAAACATGTCAAATGTTTTTTATAATCAATCCTCAGGTTGTTTTTAACAAACATAATCGATAATATTTCAACCGGACCATAACCTATTCAATAAGAGAGAAAAGCAAAATGGAGAGCTCCCCTCTGGCACGCAGGCACTATTCAGAGGACACCTGACTACTTTTGAAAGATCTCGTTCATTTTTCAAAATAAAAGCCTGAAGCTATGTTTAAAGCCTGGTCACAGCCTGAGGAAGCCATTGGAAAAGGAATATGGTTGATACCCCTTTAAATGGAAGAAAGACTGGCCAGGAAACACACAATTTCAAAAAAGAAAATCCCTTCCGGGTTAGATTTTCTCAGGTTTTCGCCTGCAGAATCAGTTTTGTTATACTCACAGACAATATTTTGACAGTTTTGAAAACTTTGGAGTGTTTTCTATCATAATCTGTAAATTATATGCATATTCTACGATCTGGACCTGAGAAATAGCCCGTTTACCTTGGGAACGTTCTTTAAAAAATTTAAAAATATGACCCCTAGCGTCAAGAGGTTTGTCACGTCCTGACCATAGTGCTTATGTGTTTTGCTTGTTTTAGTGTTGGTCAGGACGTGAGCTGGGTGGGCATTCTATGTTGTGTGTCTAGTTTGTCTGTTTCTGTGTTCGGCCTAATATGGTTCTCAATCAGAGGCAGCTGTCAATCGTTGTCCCTGATTGAGAATCATATATACAGTGGGGAGAACAAGTATTTGATACACTGCCGATTTTGCAGGTTTTCCTACTTACAAAGCGTGTAGACGTCTGTCATTTTTATCATAGGTACATTTCAACTGTGAGAGACGGAATCTAAAACAAAAATCCAGAAAATCACATTGTATGATTTTTAAGTAATTAATTTGCATTTTATTGCATGACATAAGTATTTGATACATCAGAAAAGCAGAACTTAATATTTGGTACAGAAACCTTTGTTTGCAATTACAGAGATCATACGTTTCCTGTAGTTCTTGACCAGGTTTGGACACACTGCAGCAGGGATTTTGGCCCACTCCTCCATATAGACTTTCTCCAGATCCTTCAGGTTTTGGGGCTGTCGCTGGGCAATACGGACTTTCAGCTCCCTCCAAAGATTTTCTATTGGGTTCAGGTCAGGAGACTGGCTAGGCCACTCCAGGACCTTGAGATGCTTCTTACGGAGCCACTCCTTAGTTGCCCTGGCTGTGTGTTTCGGGTCGTTGTCATGCTGGGAGACCCAGCAACGACCCATCTTCAATGCTCTTACTGAGGGAAGGAGGTTGTTGGCCAAGTTCTCGCGATACATGGCCCCATCCATCCTCCCCTCAATACGGTGCAGTCGTCCTGTCCCCTTTGCAGAAAGCATCCCCAAAGAATGATGTTTCCACCTCCATGCTTCACGGTTGGGATGGTGTTCTTGGGGTTGTACTCATCCTTCTTCCTCCTCCAAACACGGCGAGTGGAGTTTAGACCAAAAAGCTCTATTTTTGTCTCATCAGACCACATGACCTTCTCCCATTCCTCCTCTGGATCATCCAGATGGTCATTGGCAAACCTCAGACGGGCATGGACATGCGCTGGCTTGAGCAGGGGGACCTTGCGTGCGCTGCAGGATTTTAATCCATGACGGCGTAGTGTGTTATTAATGGTTTTCTTTGAGACTGTGGTCCCAGCTCTCTTCAGGTCATTGACCAGGTCCTGCCGTGTAGTTCTGGGCTGATCCCTTACCTTCCTCATGATCATTGATGCCCCACGAGGTGAGATCTTGCATAGAGCCCCAGACCGAGGGTGATTGACCGTCATCTTGAACGTCTTCCATTTTCTAATAATTGCGCCAACAGTTGTTGCCTTCTCACCAAGCTGCTTGCCTATTGTCCTGTAGCCCATCCCAGCCTTGTGGAGGTCTACAATTTTATCCCTGATGTCCTTACACAGCTCTCTGGTCTTGGCCATTGTGGAGAGGTTGGAGTCTGTTTGATTGAGTGTGTGGACAGGTGTATTTTATACAGGTAACGAGTTCAAACAGGTGCAGTTAATACAGGTAATGAGTGGAGAACAGGAGGGCTTCTTAAAGAAAAACTAACAGGTCTGTGAGAGCCGGAATTCTTACTGGTTGGTAGGTGATCAAATACTTATGTCATGCAATAAAATGCAAATTAATTACTTAAAAATCATACAATGTGATTTTCTGGATTTTTGTTTTAGATTCCGTCTCTCACAGTTGAAGTGTACCTATGATAAAAATGACAGACCTCTACATGCTTTGTAAGTAGGAAAACCTGCAAAATTGGCAGTGTATCAAATACTTGTTCTCCCCACTGTAGGTGGCTTGTTTTGTGTTGGCATTTTGTGGGTGGTTGTTTCCTGTCTCTGTGTTTTCTCTGCACCAGCTAGGACTGTATGCCACACGTTTGTTATTTTGTTATTTGTAAGTGTTCACAGTTTCGTCTTGTTGATTAAATCATGTTGAACACGGAATACGCTGCGTCTTGGTCCGATCCCTGCTACACCCTCTCTTCTCGTGAAGAGAGGGAAGGCTGCCGTTACAAGGTTAACCTCTCTTGGGTACGTGAGACGTTAGCGTCCCACCTCTTCAACAGCCGGTGAAACTGCTGGCGCCAAATTCAAATACAGAAATACTCATTATAAAAATTCAGAAAACAAAACATATTTTACATAGGTTTAAACATTAACTTCTTGTGAATCCAACCACGGTGTCAGATTTAAAAAATGCTTTACGGCGAAAGCATACCTTACGATTATTTGAGAACATAGCCCACTAGACAAATCATTACAAACAGTAACCAGCCAAGTAGAACAGTTACACAAGTCAGAAATAGAGATAAAATTAATCCCTTACCTTTGATGATCTTCATATGGTTGCACTCAGCAGACATTCATTTACTCAATAAATGTTCCTTTTGTTCAATAAAGTCTCTTTATATCCAAAAACCTCTGTTTTGTTTGCGGGTTTTCTTCAGTTATCCACAGGCAGTCAAAACAGGAAGACAAAAAAATCAAAATTGTATCCGTAAAGTTCATAGAAAAATGTCAAACGATGTTTATATTCAATCCTCAGGTTGTTTTTAGCCTAAATAATCGATAATATTTCAACCAGACAATAACGTCATCAATTTAAAAGGTAAACAAGAAACGCAATCTCTCGGTCTCGCGCATGAAAAAGCTCTGTGACACTTTAGGGTCCACTCATTCCGACTGCTCTTACTTCTTAATTTTTCAGAATACAAGCCTGAAACAATTTCTAAAGACTGTTGACATCTAGTGGAAACTGCAATTTGAGTCCTAAGTCAATGGATTGAATAGAAAACTAATTGCATTGAATAGAAAACTACAAAAACAAAAACAAAAAAACTTCCTGAATTGTTTTTTCTCAGGTTTTCGCCTGCTAAATCAGTTCTGTTATACTCACAGACACTATTTTAACAGTTTTGGAAACTTTAGAGTGTTTTCTATCCAAATCTACCAGTTATATGCATATCATATCTTTTGGGCCAGAGAAGCAGGCAGTTTAATTTGGGCATGCATTTCATCCAAAATTCCGAATGCTGCCCCCTACCCTAGAGAAGTTAATGAACAGTCTTCTCTTGTGTTCTGTTAGTATATCTTCAACTTCTATGTCTACCTGTTCTGGTCCCTAACTCTGGAATTGTGTCCGCCAAGTAAGTTGGGAACGCTTCTACCTATTTACTATATCTATTATATAAAAAAAATGTTTTAATTTTTTTAGTTCATTATCCAATAGGCCACAAAGTGTGTCCTAACCGGCTCTAGAACCTGCTCCACTATCCCCCCTGTTGATACATGGTTCTGCCCATGTATCAATATTGCCGCATCTCTAAACAATGACTTAGGTAAGATTAGTAAATTATCCTTATGACTGACATTATCTTGTAGGATCGCCCCTTTCATTTTCCCCATGTCCAATTCTCCCTGGGGCGTTCGTTCTTGGCTATCCTGTAACAATTCTCTGTCAAGTGTCTTATCTTCCTTAAGATTTATCTGTGCTGCTTTGTATGGTTTTAAATGCCTATGTGCTTGTCTGTGTAAATAGTAACCTTTCTCTCCTTTCTTATTTCACAGGCACTAGTCAATGCTACTATTTCGGCCTGTTGTGCAGAATAATTTCTGGGCAATGGTGTGTCTAACACCTTAGTTCCTGAAACCAACTAAGCTTTCATTCCCCTTTTGTCTCCACTCAGTAACTGTTATCTACCCATTCTGTGTCCCTTCTATCTTCTCTCCTCATGCTACTCCCCAACCATCAATGTCTCAGCAGTGCGGAGAGGGCTTCTCCGTCTGCCTTTCCTTCTATCTGTCTGTCGCTCTTTCTTATAACAGTCAGTATCAAATATACGTTGTTTCCAAATATTGACTAAATGTCTCACTGTCTCCCTGTCTGAACTCATGGATTTTAGAAAAATCCACAGGTCTATGGTAGTAATCTCTAAGTGTCAAATTTCTTACACTGCATACAACAACAACCTAAAGGAAAATATAACTTTGCTAGATTTCTAAACATTACTTAAGCCACCTTAAAATCAGTATTACAAATTACCTTAAATTCATTCTCCAAATGGCCCTCCCATGAGGCTGATCAGACCACAAAGGAAAGCCATGATAGAGGTCAAAAGTCATACCACCCTTTCACAGTAATGTTTCTTACTATATTCGACAAATTAAAGAAAAAACATCAAACATTTTCTACATGTTGTATCCCATGTTCCCAGAACATTCCTTTATCAAAAGAATTCACATATTTAATTAAATTTTAACTAAAATTCCATATGTGTGTGTACCCCTTTATTAAGATATCGTCTCTCTGGAAATCTCCTCAAACCCCTAGGTTTAAAACGAACAAAACATTTCCAGACCTTTTCAATTTAGTAGAAATATGCCTCTATCTCACTCGCTCCCTTCAAGATTACAGCCCCCAGAAAACATTTCCGAAGAGAGACAATGAAGCACTCCTTTTCCCAGAAAAAAAACACTTGGTCAGCATTCATTATACTACCCCGATTCAGAAACCCAAACGTTGACCACAAACAAAACCTAATAATAATGATAATTCCATTGTACTTCCTCCAATCATTAGTTTTACATTTCCTCAATGGTTATATGAACTTAATTGAACATGCGCTACCCTTGGATACAATACTGTACTTTAAATCTATGCAATTCCCCTACTTAGCATACTACTTGACTAGTTTGACCCAAGCTTGCTTTGCAACATTAAAACCCATTCAGTCTGTCTGCAAACAGTCTCTCAAAATGCTTGATAGGAATACCCTGCCATTAGACACACACAACTGAGATTAATGTGCACTGTCCCTGCAAAATAAAATTAACTCAACCTGCAATCCACTTTACTGACCTGACATTGTTCCACGTAATGGAAACAGATTATAATGTTAGAATACCTTAACTTCCTGTTACCTAAACAATCTACAACTTTCCCTTCTCTTTCGGCTTCACCCTTATGAATTGTCCCAGACTTAAAAGTAATATGTAAATCGCCAAAATGTATAACCTACATCAGTCAATCCATAAGAATAAAAAACACATTTCTGTGGACACAACTCTATCGCAATTATCTCTCCGCTATTATTTAGAATTCATTAGATTTAGGTAACTGTCTCTTCTATGATTGTCATTTAAGTATGACTCCATTCTCAATACGTTTTTCCCGCAGACCATTTAGGCAAGACAACGTATTACATCGAAATCTTCTCACTATTATTTAGAATGAATTAGTCTTTCAATTTAACCTAAACAAGCTATTAAAACATTTCGTTTATATATTGAATAAACACTAACAACCGTATCTTTCCAGGCAAAACATATCAATAGTTCAACTATCAGAAACCCAGATTTTAGTCAATTGGTGCTTAGGCTGGGATATGAACCACAAATGGTAGGCAAGAATTCTACCGCTGGACCACCAACACTTTTTGAAATGACAGAGACTCCACGCAAATAACTATTTTTATTATTGTCTGTAGTCGTAAAATCAGGCACGTACTACCGAGACAATTCCTAAGAAAATAGCAAAAATTTAAAGGTCCAAGCGTTTCCCCAGCGAGGATTCTCCTTACTCTCTCTCTCGCTCGTTGTCTCTGCCTCTCTCTTTCTCTCTGTATGTCCCGTTATCTTCTCTTTTCCTTTCCTCTCTTGTCACTCTCTATCTCCTACTCAGAATTTAGGAATAATTACTATTGTGACTTTTGATAAGTTATTAGGTCTCACACACACATATTGTTTTCCCTGCTGATATCCTTCTTGTAAATTTCTCTCACCCTTTCTCTACACTTGCCTTTTTGCTCCTACTACTCCTCTCGCTCTCTCATTCGCCTACGTTCCCTTTTCTGTCTATCCCTAAACTGTCTCTGTCTGCTGTTCCTTGGTGGGGCCTTACAATCCTCTGCCATGTGACCTGTTTTATCGCAGGTGCAGCACTTTCTGTTCTCGGGTTCTATCCATTTTCTACTCTCCATGTTTACCCCCCTTCTTTTTAAAATCTTTCCTGCTCTTTCCTGCAATTTCCCCAAGAGTGGCGATAAAATATTCTGCTCCTGTCTGTTCTTTCTTACTTTTCTTTTCCTTAAAGTCTCCTTCATATCTACAAAAGCCTTCCTTCATATCTACAATTATCTCGAGGGGATCTGCTTCTTTCTTTTCTATTCCTCCTCTGAGTCTTCCTGTAGGCGCCTGACCTTTTTCTCTCTGTTCTTGCCTTTGACCCTCTCTCCTATCCTTTCTGTCCTTTTTCTTTCTACAGTCTCGGTGATTGTGGCCCACCTTATCGCAGTGCATGCATGGTTCCTCACACTCCCTAGCCAAATGTCCTGGCTTGCTACAGTTGTAACATTTAACTTCTCTGGGATATGTGGGACGCTAACGTCCCACTTGGCCAAAAGCCAGTAAAAATGCAGAGCGGCAAATTCAAATAAATTACAATAAAATCAAACTTTCATGAAATCACACATGAAAGATACCAAATTAAAGCTACACTTGTTGTGAATCCAGCCAACATGTCAGAATTAAAATAGGCTTTACGACGAAAGCACACCAAACGATTATGTTAGGTCAGAGCCAAGTCACAGAAAAACACAGCCATTTTTCCAGCCAAAGAGAGGAGTAACAAAAAGCAGAAATAGAGATAACATTTATCATTAACTTTTGATGATCTTCATCAGATGACACTCATAGGACTTCATGTTACACAATACATGTATGTTTTGTTCGGTAAAGTTCATATTTATATCCAAAAATCTGAGTTTAGGCGGGACGCTACTGTCTCACTTGGCCAAAAGCCAGAGAAAATGCAGAGCGCCAAATTCAAATAAATTACTATAAAAATCTAACTTTCATTAAATCACACATGAAAGCTACACTTGTTGTGAATCCAGCCAACATGTCAGAATTCAATTAGGCTTTTCGGCAAAAGCAAACGATGCTATTATCTGAGGATAGCAACAGAGTAAACAAAGAGAGAGAAGCATATTTCAACCCTGCAGGCGCGACACAAAACACAGAAATAAAAATATAATTCATGCCTTACCTTTGACGAGCTTCTGTTGTTGGCACTCCAATATGTCCCATAAACATCACAAATGGTCCTTTTGTTCAATTAATTCCGTCATATATATCCAAAATGTCCATTTATTTGGCGCGTTTGATCCAGAAAAACACCGGTTCCAACTTGTGCAACGTGACTACAAAATATCTCAAAAGTTACCTGTAAACTTTGCCAAAACATTTCAAACTACTTTTGTAATACAACTTTAGATATTTTTTAACGTAAATAATCGATAAAATTGAAGACGGGATGATCTGTGTTCAATACAGGATTAAAACAAACTGTAGCTGTAGAGTCAATCACCACCTTCCGGAGACACCTGAAACCCCACCTCTTTAAGGAATACCTAGGATAGGATAAAGTAATCCTTCTAACCCCCCCTCCCCCTTAAAAGAGTTAGATGCACTATTGTAAAGTGGTTGTTCCACTGGATATCATAAGGTGAATGCACCAATTTGTAAGTCGCTCTGGATAAGAGCGTCTGCTAAATGACTTAAATGTAAATGTAAATGTAGCTAGCTTACTGGTCATGCGCCTCTATCTAACAGTACACTTCAAGTGACCCTCGTTCAAGATGGCCGTACTTCTTCATTACACAAAGGATAAAACCTCAACCAATTTCTAAAGAATGTTGACATCCAGTGGAAGCGGTAGGAACTGCAAGAAGGTCAATTAGAAATCTGGATTACCAATGAAAACTCATTCAAAAGAGAGTGACTTCAAAAAAAATAAATCTGAATGGTTTGTCCTCGGCGTTTGTCCTCGGGGTAAATAAGTTCTGTTATACTCACAGACATGATTCAAACTGTTTTAGAAACTTCAGAGTGTTTTCTATCCAAATCTACTAATAATATGCATATCTTATCTTCTGGGGATGAGTAGCTGGCAGTTGAATTTGGGTATGCTTTTCATCCAAACGTGAAAATGCTGCCCCCTATCCTAGAGAAGTTAAGTCCCTCTCTGTCTTCTCTCTTCAGAGGTCTTTGTCTTTTCTCACCTCCATCCTTTTCTACCTCTATCCACTTTCTCAATAAGATTGCTAAATCCTGTCTTCCTTTCTGTGCCTCTTCCTCCTTAGTAACTCCCTTTTTCTTGGCCCCCTCCGCTCTTTTTCTAGCTTCAGCCAGCCAAATACGAGCGGTGTCGAGCCCTTCTGTTTGTTGCTTCTCTATTTTGTCCCCGCAAACCCTATTTATTTGTTTAATCATTGATTCCAGTTTTTCTATATTTAAACGTCCGTCAAATTCGTACTTTTTTCTCCGCCAAAATAGATGTTCCTCCTATCTTTTCCCTGCATATATTTCTCATCTCCCGTTAATTCTGAGATTCCCTTAGAGGATTTACTATCCATGTTTATTCAATTACTATTATTGTTATTATGCTTCTTCTTACAATCTATGTGTATGGGCTTTTTACCGTTATTATCCTTAACCTATGTTGATAAATTCCTCCTGTTAATTTTTCCTAGAATTTTACAATAATTATTTGTTTGAATCCTGATATGTTATTTAGATCTCACACTTATACAACTATAAGTTCTACTTATTCTTAGTTGTTCCTTGTGACTTTTGACTGATAAATATACAGTGGGGAGAACAAGTATTTGATACACTGACAATTTTGCAGGTTTTCCTACTTACAAAGCATGTAGAGGTCTGTAATTTTTATCATAGGTACACTTCAACTGTGAGAGAAGGAATCTAAAACAAAAATCCAGAAAATCACATTGTATGATTTTTAAGTAATTAATTTGCATTTTATTGCATGACATAAGTATTTGATACATCAGAAAAGCAGAACTGAATATTTGGTACAGAAACCTTAGTTTGCAATTACAGAGATCATACGTTTCCTGTAGTTCTTGACCAGGTTTGCACACACTGCAGCAGGGATTTTGGCCCACTCCTCCATACAGACCTTCTCCAGATCCTTCAGGTTTCGGGGCTGTCGCTGGGCAATACGGACTTTCGGCTCCCTCCAAAGATTTTCTATTGGGTTCAGGTCTGGAGACTGGCTAGGCCACTCCAGGACCTTGAGATGCTTCTTACGGAGCCACTCCTTAGTTGCCCTGGCTGTGTGTTTCGGGTCGTTGTCATGCTGGAAGACCCAGCCACGACCCATCTTCAATGCTCTTACTGAGGGAAGGAGGTTGTTGGTCAAGATCTCGCGATACATGGCCCCATCCATCCTCCCCTCAATACGGTGCAGTCGTCCTGTCCCCTTTGCAGAAAAGCATCCCCAAAGAATGATGTTTCCACCTCCATGCTTCACGGTTGGGATGGTGTTCTTGGGGTTGTACTCATCCTTCTATTCCTCCAAACACGGCGAGTGGTTTAGAGCAAAAAGCTCTATTTTTGTCTCATCAGACCACATGACCTTCTCCCATTCCTCCTCTGGATCATCCAGATGGTCATTGGCAAACTTCAGACAGGCCTGGACATGCACTGGCTTGAGCAGGGGGACCTTGCGTGCGCTGCAGGATTTTAATCCATGACGGCGTAGTGTGTTACTAATGGTTTTCTTTGAGACTGTGGTCCCAGCTCTCTTCAGGTCATTGACCAGGTCCTGCCGTGTAGTTCTGGGCTGATCCCTCACATTCCTCATGATCATTGATGCCCCACGAGGTGAGATCTTGCATGGAGCCCCAGACCGAGGGTGATTGACCGTCATCTTGAACTTCTTCCATTTTCTAATAATTGTGCCAACAGTTGTTGCCTTCTCACCAAGCTGCTTGGCTATTGTCCTGTAGCCCATCCCAGCCTTGTACAGGTCTACAATTTATCCCTGATGTCCTTACACAGCTCTCTGGTCTTGGCCATTGTGGAGAGGTTGGAGTCTGTTTGATTGAGTGTGTGGACAGGTGTCTTTTATACAGGTAATGAGTTCAAACAGGTGCAGTTAATACAGGTAATGAGTGGAGAACAGGAGGGCTTCTTAAAGTAAAACTAACAGGTCTGTGAGAGCCGGAATTCTTACTGGTTGGTAGGTGATCAAATACTTATGTCATGCAATAAAATGCAAATTAATTACTTAAAAATCATACAATGTGATTTTCTGGATTTTTGTTTTAGATTCCGCCTCTCACAGTTGAAGTGTACCTATGATAAAAATTACAGACCTCTACATGCTTTGTAAGTAGGAAAACCTGCAAAATCGGCAGTGTATCAAATACTTGTTCTCCCCACTGTATCTGTCTCCTTATTCTATGTGTGTGCTTTTAAATTCAGATTAAATTACTCCTATGTGTCTCACTATTAATGTGTATGTCACTACTCCCTATGTGTGTGCTCCCCCTCTATGCTCACAATCTATGTGTTCTCTTAACTTCTTGACGCACGGATCCCTTTAGCGGGATCCTTTTCATCAACAACCGTTGAATTGCAGAGCGCCAAATTTTTAAAAAATTGCTAAAGAAATGTATATTCATGAAATCACAAGTGCAATATAACAAAACACAGTTTAGCTTGTTGTTAATCCAACTGTCGTGTCAGATTTTGAAAATATGCTTTACAGCGAAAGCAACCCAAGCGTTTGTGTGAGTTTATCGATCACTAGACAAAACATTACAAACACCTAGCAGCAATGTAGATTGGTCACGAAAGTCAGAAAAGCAATAAAATTAATCGCTTACCTTTGATGATCTTCGGTTGTTTGCACTCACGAGACTCCCAGTTACACAATAAATGTTCCTTTTGTTCGATAAAGATAATTTTTATATAAAAAAAACTCAATTTGTTTGGCGCGTTATGTTCAGTATTCCACAGCCTTAGGCAGGTCATCAAGGGTTGACGGAAATTCCAAATTGTATCTGTAAAGTTCGTAGAAACTTGTCAAACGTTTTTAATAATCAATCCTCAGGTTGTTTTTAACATAAATAATCTATAATATTTCAACCGGACTGTAAACTATTCAATAGCATGAACTAATGGAAGGACATCCGTCTATCCACTGACGCAATTTGATAAATCTCGCTAATTTTTCAGAATAAAAGCTTGAAACTATGTCTAAAGACTGTTCACACCCTGAGGATGTCACGTTCCTGACCTTATTTCCTTTGTTTAGCCTTGTTTAGTTGGTCAGGACGTGAGCTGGGTGGGCATTCTATGTTATGTGTTTCTATGTTGGGTTCATTGCATTAGCCTGATATGGTTCTCAATCAGGGGCAGGTGTTTTACGTTTCCTCTGATTGAGAACCATATTAAGGTAGGCTGTTCTCACTGTTTGTTTGTGGGTGATTGTGGCTGTGTCTGTGTTTCACCACACGGTACTGTTTCGTTTCGTTTCGTTCGTTCGTTCGTTTGTTCCTACCTGTTCGTGCGTTCATGTTTTATGTGTTCTCAAGTTCAGGTCTGTTAACGTCGTTTATTATTTTGTAGTTTGTTCAAGTGTTTTTTTTCGTCTTCGTTATTATTATTAAAATTATTATGTATTCAACCCACGCTGCGTTTTGGTCCGATCCTTGCTCCTCTTCAGACAAGGAGGAAGACGAGCGTTACAGAGGAAGCCATAGGAAATGGAATCTGGTTGATATCCCTTTAAATGGACGAAAGGCAGGCAATGGAACAGTGATTTTTCAAAATAAGAGGCACTTCCAGGTTGGATTTCCTCAGGTTTTCGCCTGCAAAATCAGTTCTGTTATACCCACAAACAATATTTCGACAGTTTTGGAAACTTTAGAGTGTTTTCTATCCTACTCTGTCAATTATATGCATATTCTAGCATCTGGACCTGAGAAATAGGCAGCTTACATTGGGAACATTATTTTTCCAAACATAAAAATTCTGCCCCCTAGCTTCAAGATGTGTATTTTTCCTTTCTTGAAACTTTATCTTTCGTGGTGTCTTTCGATCGGACATTAGGTCTCACACGTCTACAACTATAAGCTATTTTCCAGGGGTCGTAAAGCCCTAGTCAGCAGCCTATTTTTCTGTTGTTCCTTGTTCTTTTGACGTTAATATCTCGTATCTCACCCCGCTATATTAGGTTTCCCTTCTTTCTCCATTTTTTTGTACTTTATTTCAGTATTGTCTCTTGAATCGGATCTATGGTTAATTCACTTTTGTTAATTGACCATTTGAGTTATCTTGTTCGCATAGAATTACCGTCCTATCTCACCAAACCTATTTTGTATCCTCGCCTCTTCAATTTAGGACTTTATTTAGGTATGTTTTTTTAATTGGTTCTATGGTTAATTTACCACATGTTAATTAACCATTTAAGTTATCCTATTTGCACAAAATCACCGTCCTATCTCACTGCACCTATTTATATCCCTTGTTAACCTTTTCTCAATATGGGGGCGCTGTTTTCACTTTGTAAAAAGTCGTGCCCAAATTAAACTGCCTCGTACTCTATTCTAGCTCGTACAGTATGCATATTATTATTACTATTGGATAGAAAACACTCTCAAGTTTCTAAAACCGTTTGAATTATATCTGTGAGTAAAACAGAACTCATTTTGCAGCAAACTTCCTGACAGGAAGTGAAAAATCTGAAATCGAGGCTCTGTTCCAGGGCCTTCCTATTAATTTGCCTGAAATCTATGGATATACATGCACTTCATACGCCTTCCACTAGATGTCAACAGGCAATGGGAGGTGGAATGGGGTGTCTAGCTTGATCTGAGGTCGAACAAGAGCTTTTGGAATGACGTGTCTGGAAATTTCATTGTCTTCGAAGGCGCGAGAAGGAACCCCAGATTGCCTTCTGAAAAGCTTTCGGTATACACGGTAGATATCTCCGGCTCTGATTTTATTTGATAGATGTGATAAAAACATCATAAAGTGGTTTTTTTCAACCGAGTTGTATCAGTTTATTGAACGTTTATTGCGAGTTTTGGAATTTTCTTTTCTTTGCGTCCGGTGAAGTTGGGCACGTTTGCGCCACATGGCTAGCTATGGTTGCTAATTCGACAGGAGAAGAGGACATTCTAAAACCAAACAACGATTATTCTGGACCAAGGACTCCTTGTACAAGATTCTGATGGAAGCTCAGCAAAAGTAGGAACCATTTATGATGTTATTTCGTATTTCTGTGGAAAATGTTTAGTTCTATTTTCCGCCCTTATTGCGGGCGCTGTCTCGCTATAACGTAAGCTGTTTGTTATGGTAAAGTGTATCTTTCATTTGCTGTCCAACATGTATTTTTTAGTAAAGTTTATGATGAGTTATTTGGTCAGATTAGGTGAGTGTCAGAAATATATCCGGAGATTCTGGGAAAAAGTTGCTACATTTTCACAATGTATAACCACAGTTTTCAGCTCAAAATATGCACATTTTTGAACAAAACATAAGTGTATTGTATAACCTGATGTTATAAGACTGTCATCTGATGAAGTTGGTCAAGGTTAGTGATTAATTTTATATCTTTTGCTGTTTTTTTGCGATCGCTACCTTTGCGGTGAATGAATGCGGTTGTGTGTTTGGCTATTGTGGTAAGCTAATATAATGGTATATTGTGTTTTCGCTGTAAAACACTTAAAAAATCTGAAATTTGGCTGGATTCACATTCTTTCATTTGCTGTACACCATGTATTTTTCATAAATGTTTTATGATGAGTATTTAGGTATTTCACGTTGCTCTCTGTAATTATTCTTGCTGCTTCGGTGCTATTTGTGATTGTAGCTGCAATGTAAAACTATGATTTTATACCTCAAATATGCACATTTTCGAACAAAACATAGATTTATTGTATAACATGTTATAAGACTGTCATCTGATGAAGTTGTTTCTTGGTTAGTGACTAATTATATCTCTATTTGGTCAGTTTTGTGAAAGCTACCTATGCGGTAAAAAAATTGTGAAAATATGCGGTTGAGTCTTTTGCTATTGTGGTTAGCTAATAGAAATACATATTGTGTTTTCGCTGTAAAACATTTTAAAAATCGGAAATGATGGCTGGATTCACAAGATGTGTATCTTTCATTTGCTGTATTGGACTTGTGATTTCATGATATTTATATGCTAGTATTTACTTGTGGCGCTATGCTAGGCTATGCTAGTCAGCTTTTTACTGATGAGGATGCTCCCGGATCCGGGATGGTGATGAAGTAAAGTTAATAACCTCTCGGCCTTTTCTCACAGACCTCAATTATTAAGCTAGTTTTATTTATGGTAGTGCACAGGTACCTCAGGTCTTTGCGGACCTGATTGATTTCGTTAATACACAACGTATTAGACCGTCCCGGTGAATCTGTTTAGAATACCTAAATTCCTATCCTTGATTAATTCTAGGTGTTTAGAATATCAAGTCCAAGATGTCTTAAAATATTCCCCCAAATTCGTGAATAAAGACTTACTGACCTTGTCTCGTAGGCTGGGAAAAGCAATGTCGGTTAGATTCCGTCACTGTCTCTGTCGACCTTAGAAATATACCGACCTGTTATGGAACCCCAATGTCAGGAGACAGGTCTTTAATTTACGGGTCAACTACCCGCCCCTGCACGGTTTTCTGCGTGTTACCTTCGGACGACAGGGACAGGTATTGGAATCCGGCTCGAAGGACCAAATTGTTATGAGAATTTTGTTATCAATGTTCATAAACTTCAATTGATCTACCCAGTCTGCAACCCAGAGTTTGTAAGATTCTCGTTGAATGAAGCAGACGAGTCCCAGCTTACAAAAGTGTTTATTCACGAGGACGTCCTAGTCCGTTGTACAAAACCATCCATTTTATACTGGCTCCTTATGCACATACCTTCACACACAAACAGTAGATATCCTACGCACATACTGTACCAATATCCAGCCGGCAGTTCCATTCCCCCGAGATTAGGGGGACCTTGAGAAGTACTCCCTGTCCTCTCCCAAATCTCTCAGAGGCCTAGCCAGGTCGGCGCCGAAGCTACGCCTTGCTCAGACAGTCTGTGTTTTTCCACTATACAGACACATGGTTTAACCTAATTCTGACTAAAACTACACACATCATCAGATTATAATTTTATGATTCTAATCACTTTCATACAATTATAAGGTTTCAAAGTGAATTATTTCATCATTATCTTTCAACATAAAATTATTTTATCATACATGTTTGTGTTTTATGTGTTTATGATCTCTGCTTGGCATGTTTATCTATGGGTCTGAGGTCCTTCAGTGGTGAGTAAATCTCAGAGGTCGACGGTGATGGAAGGAGAATCATGCTTTTGTTTGCGTAGACCTGCGGATGGAAGACCTGTGTGGACATTCACTCTGCTGCTTAGACCTGATGGAGTGTTATAAACCACACAGTGTAAATCAGTGGGGTTGTTCCCAAAATGGCACTCTATATAGTAGAGCCCAATGGGCCCTGGTCAAAAGTAATGGACTATGTAGGGAATGATTTCGTGCACCATTCTTGTGTGGAGAGATACAAGGAGTGTCCAGGCTTCTTCAGGTCCAGCACAACAATACTAACACACCTGATTCAACTAATCAACTGCCTCATCAGAACCTTGATTAGCTGGATCAGGTGTGTTAGTACTGGGGTGGAACAATGGCCTGTGCACTCTCCAGGAGGATGGCTGGTAACTACTAGTGTGAGCCAATCCTCTCTTTATTTCACCTGCTAATAGAGAGTAGTGGGCTGGTAAACTTCTGCAGCTCTGTATGTCCGGGGGTTTTACTGTAATGAGTGCAGACCACTCTGACAACAAGGCTTTGTGTTGCATTTATTTTAAGAAGAAGTGACTGGACTGGACTGGGCATAGCTGTGGTATATCCTTGTCACTGTATTCTGCATTACATTTATGGGCTATGTCATGCTTTAATATACTGTATGTATAGGCTTGTTACAGTTTGTTGCAACACATTCTTGAGCAAGAGTACTTATGAAAAGGACCATGTGTTGTGTCCTATTTGCGTATCATGGCTCTGATGAGCAGCCCTACACCTGTGATATATTAAGGGCTTCCTTTATGCAGGATGTCCCCCCCCCCCCCGGGACGCTCCATTTTCTTCTCATTGATTATCCCATTAGAGATCATGATACAAGTCCAATCATACACAGATATACAGTGTGGGATGAATGGGATTCGTTTTACTCATTTACCCTCTGTACACGTGGCCTAGTGTGTTTTATAACCTGCACAACGGATCTTATTGCTGCAATGGTAATGATTTGTTTTCGTTCAATTAACTGAATTTTCTACAACAGCTAAATGCAAAACCTTGATAACGTGAAAGACATTCAGTACAAAGAGATGACTAATCTGCATGTGGTGTGTCTCTGATCAGTCCCTGTTAGAGATGTGGTTTGTCTCTGATCAGTCCCTATTAGAGATGTGGTTTGTCTCTGATCAGTCCCTATTAGAGATGTGGTTTGTTTCTGATCAGTCCCTGTTAGAGATGTGGTTTGTTTCTGATCAGTCCCTGTTAGAGATGTGGTTTGTTTCTGATCAGTCCCTATTAGAGATGTGGTTTGTTACTGATCAGTCCCTATTAGAGATGTGGTTTGTCTCTGATCAGTCCCTATTAGAGATGTGGTTTGTCTCTGATCAGTCCCTATTAGAGATGTGGTTTGTTACTGATCAGTCCCTATTAGAGATGTGGTTTGTCTCTGATCAGTCCCTATTAGAGATGTGGTTTGTCTCTGATCAGTCCCTATTAGAGATGTGGTTTGTTTCTGATCAGTCCCTATTAGAGATGTGGTTTGTTTCTGATCAGTCCCTATTAGAGATGTGGTTTGTTTCTGATCAGTCCCTATTAGAGGTCATCTGCAGCCTGTAAAATGGAAGAAAGGGAAAATGACAGAAGAATGTAGATTGCCAACACTGTAAAAAAATCTAGTTGATTCAACTAATAATTATTTACTAAGTGCTTCCACAGCCTTTTTAGTTTGCTCAACATTTCGGGTAGTGTTACCTGAACTTCACGTTTTCAGTTGGCCAAAACTTAGCTCCAACTTGAGAAAACTTAGGCAGAAATGATTAGGTAAGTGACTCCCCCACACGCAGTGCTTTTATCATACAATGTTTTCAACATACATATTTGACACATGATGGCATTGTGCATGTTCATTCACACTATAATTATTACTCAACATCTCCTTACCTGGGATTTGAACTGTATTCCGCTCTTCCTGCTACGCCATCAAGTCTGTGCCAGTTATCCGTTAACCTGACTATTATCTCATCCTTGATTTGATTGACTTATTTACTTATTTTAGGGTTTATTGTTTGAATGTTACTCCTTAATCA
Source organism: Salvelinus alpinus (assembly GCF_045679555.1). NCBI lineage: Eukaryota > Metazoa > Chordata > Actinopteri > Salmoniformes > Salmonidae > Salvelinus > Salvelinus alpinus. The sequence goes on along the minus strand of NC_092096.1, from coordinate 43,401,483 downwards.
CTATGATGAAAAAAATAGTTTTTCTTGAGTGTACTTTTACCAGAGCTGAGATGTGTAGGAATACAGGTAAATTCAGTCATTGACACAGACACGGTGACGTAGCAGAAAAGGTAAGGCATGCCGCGAACCAAGAGGTTGAATAATTACTGTATAAATGAACATGCACAATGTGATCATGTATGTCAATGTGCCAAATGTTTAAGTTCAAAGCATTCTATGTTAAAAAGCACTATTTGAATTGGTGGATGTCCCTAACATACGTTTTCTCAAGTTGGAGCTAAGTTTGGGCCAACTAAAAACGTTCAGTTCAGGTAACACTTTGACTGAAAAGTTGAGTAAACAAAAAAAGACTGTGGAACCAGTTACTGAATAATAATTTGTTCAATCAGCTAGATTTTTTTTCACGGTGAATTAAGGCAGCAGGGTGGTGGTGGTTTTGCAATCAGTGGTACCCTGTCATTTATCTGGAACTGTCGAGTTCCCCTCTGTGTATCTGTGTGACCTCTGGATGTGGAATTTCTAAAGTTCACCGTTCAAGTTCTTTCTGGATTCCCCCTTCTCTGTTAGTTAGATCCCCAAGGTTGCCACGGAACTCTGATCTTCGGTCAGTTTAGCATTTTCCCACCTAATGGTTAAGGCTAGGATTTGAGGAGGCTAAGCTGATCCTGGATCTGCGCTGAGGAGCAGTTTAACCCAGAGTGACAACCGTTATCTCCAGCCTGTTCAAATGTACAAATGTTCTTATCTCTACAGCTGTGTTAGAGCCTGTTCCTTTTGTTATGGAAATGAGATTAACATGGTATTAATTGTGTCAGACGGACATTCCATTCCATTTCCAGACATCTAACACTCTTGAGTGGCTGTGCAAGATTTACTCTTTTACTTGACTTACTGCCATTGTCGCGTCTTAGAGCAATTGACTTGGTTGAGGGTGTTTCACCCCCCCCCCCCCCCCAATTACACTAATAGGTTTGTAGGATTTATCTTCTGATTAGCATATGGTGTTTGATCAATTTGGAAGATCCTTCTCTGTCGTTGTGTAATCCGTCTCTATCTCTCAGGGGAGATCGTGTCACAATGGATTACGCTAACCGACACGTAGCATACGTGACAAGGACCCTCTTGGTGACAATATCCAGTGTTTGATGTGCTAATAAAAAAACGTGTGTGTGTGAGCGTGTGTGAGCGTGTGTGAGCGAGTGTGTGTGTGTGCGTATGCATGTGTTCAATAATATTACTGCCTCCATAAACGATCTCCTGTGTATCAGGTGCTGTTGATTTCCATCTCAGACAAACAGAAATGCTTTCATATCTCTGTTAGCTACAACTGCTGCTGTTTCAGACTGCCAGCACCTTGGACAGCTCCTCCACTGTGTATTCACCGACAGACACGTTGACAGGTATAATCTGTCTTTGTCCATCTGTCTGTGTATATCGTTCTGAAATACACAATGCTAATATGGCCTTTTGGTGGATGTGTATTGTCGACAACATTTTTAGATCTGTTGAGATCTGAAGACTGAAAGTGCTCTCTCGAAATCATGCAAGGACTGACATTGAATAAGTGATGCTTTTATTGAATAGCTTCTAAGTGTCTGGAGTGAACTTGCGTTGGATAACATCAAACCTTGCAATGAGTGTTTGTTGTGGTGAGAGATCTGTGTGTGTTTGCACGCGTGCGTGTGTGGCTGGCAGTAGGTAGCTCTCACCACTCCTCCTGGTCCCAGTGTCATCCCAATAGTATGACTGTGTGACATTTTTCTGATGAGTCATTTCAATTAGGCCCATCCTTTGCAACACTAGAGCTATTGGCAGTCGCTCTGTTATCGTGTCTGTTGATCCCAGTCCCATAAAGCACAACAATATTGCTCATGCTGAAATAAACACAGGCCATTTTGTTTTGCATTCAGTGGAGGATGCTCTCGATAAAGTATTTATTTGCTTGTTGTCTTGAAAAAAAAAATGTTTTCAAGCCACTGAAAGTACTTGATGTCAGGCAGCAGAATTGCAGATCTGAGGACCGGTGCAAACAATGGGGCTGTGTGTGTCTGAGAGTATGGTTGTTTGTGGCTAATAAAAAAACGTGTGTGTGTGAGCGTGTGTGTGTGTGTGCGTATGCATGTGTTAAATAATATTACTGCCTCCATAAACGATCTCCTGTGTATCAGGTGCTGTTGATTTCCATCTCAGACAAACAGAAATGCTTTCATATCTCTGTTAGCTACAACTGCTGCTGTTTCAGACTGCCAGCACCTTGGACAGCTCCTCCACTGTGTATTCACCGACAGACACGTTGACAGGTATAATCTGTCTTTGTCCATCTGTCTGTGTATATCGTTCTGAAATACACAATGCTAATATGGCCTTTTGGTGGATGTGTATTGTCGACAACATTTTAGATCTGTTGAGATCTGAAGACTGAAAGTGCTCTCTCGAAATCATGCAAGGACTGACATTGAATAAGTGATGCTTTTATTGAATAGCTTCTAAGTGTCTGGAGTGAACTTGCGTTGGATAACATCAAACCTTGCAATGAGTGTTTGTTGTGGTGAGAGATCTGTGTGTGTTTGCACGCGTGCGTGTGTGGCTGGCAGTAGGTAGCTCTCACCACTCCTCCTGGTCCCAGTGTCATCCCAATAGTATGACTGTGTGACATTTTTCTGATGAGTCATTTCAATTAGGCCCATCCTTTGCAACACTAGAGCTATTGGCAGTCGCTCTGTTATCGTGTCTGTTGATCCCAGTCCCATAAAGCACAACAATATTGCTCATGCTGAAATAAACACAGGCCATTTTGTTTTGCATTCAGTGGAGGATGCTCTCGATAAAGTATTTATTTGCTTGTTGTCTGGAAAAAAAAAATGTTTTCAAGCCACTGAAAGTACTTGATGTCAGGCAGCAGAATTGCAGATCTGAGGACCGGTGCAAACAATGGGGCTGTGTGTGTCTGAGAGTATGGTTGTTTGTGGCGACTTCTGAGGTTTTTATTCTCTCTCTCTCTCTCTCTCTCTCTCTCTCTCTCTCTCTCTCTCTCTCTCTCTCTCTCTCTCTCCCTCTCCCTCTCCCTCTCCCTCTCCCTCTCCCTCTCCCTCCCCTGTTTGTGCAAATGACTCTGTCCTCTGGAACCTTGGAGGGACAAGACAGGGGTGAGACAGGGCTTTTGAACTCTGCTCTGTCCATCTTTGCAGCTGCACATATACACAAAAGGTAGCCTGGGGCACTACACCTTCAAGAAAATACAAGCACTATACACACCCCTTTTCTTTTTTACAGAGTCTAGCCAGGTACAGGAGCAGCGCTTGCTTGCTTGTTATATTTATTTCATTCCTCCATTCTCCCTCTCTCTTTCTTTCTGTTCAGTATGAGGGGCCAAGGGAAAACAACAACACAGCCACCTCATTTCAATTTCCTTTCTACGTTACATATCTCCTGTGAGTAGAGTAGAGGAGAGAAAGACAGAGTTAGATCATGGTTCTCCTCAGCAGAGAGGGGGGTGTTGTGGAAGTGCAGCCCGAGGCGGCGCCACCGGTCCTGGGTTTGTTTACTCTCCCTGCTCTGAAGGTGGTCCCGCATGCCGGGTCTGCATGCAGCAACGAGATAACCCTCCTACTCATCAGCACCCCCGGTTACTCCCAGAATCTGGTGCTGTGTTATTTAAAAATTGGTTCTCCCCCGGAATACAAATTGCTATTCTCTGAACTTTTTAAAGGAGGAATAAAAGGAATAAATCAAATTTTAGAGGCCTGACATGGTTACCATGCACTGCGGTAACCTAGAGCTCTTTGTGGTAGGAGCCCATAACAGGAAACTGTGCACTGCTATATACACTCTTTAAAGAAAAGGTGCTAAGTAGAACCATATTTTTCCCCATAGGGGAACCCTTTTTGGTGCTAGGTAGAACCCTTTGCAGATGGTTCTCCCTATAACCCTTTTGTAGGATTTTTCATAGAACACCCTGTATATGGTTCTACCTAGAACCCTCTATGAAGGGTTCTACCGAGAACCCTTTTATCTTTGAAGGGATCTTCCTAGAACCCTCTATGAACAGTTCCACCAGCCTTACTAGCCTTTAAAATTCAATTATTTATGACAATACATTACATATATCTTAAGGCCTTTCTTTGAGGGCCTAGTTATACCCTAACACAGTGATGTTAGGAAACTCCTAGAATCCAGCCAGAGTTAGGATGTCCAACAAGTAGAACATAACAAGTAGGATCACCCACAACCAGCATTCAGAATTACTGCTAGGACGGGGAAGATTGAATACTGAGACTACCTCAATCATCTAAACTGGAAAAAACATTTCAGTATCGGGTGCAATAAGTCATAACTACTAACAGATTGGATTTGTTAGAAAATGTATACTATATACAGTATCTTTGTGTAGCATAACATTAATCAATCAATCAATGTATACGCAAAAACACAGATATTAAAACAGACAATTCTGAAAATCACCCTGCAATAGAGCATGCTGGGAAATATGATATATGGTTCTATGTAGAACCCTTCTTGACTTCCAACGAATCCTTCTTGCCTTGCAAACAATCATCAAATAACTCTTTCTTCCCAAAATGGTTCTGAGGATGTTAAAGGTTCTAGGTAGAACCATTTGCCTTACAACGAACCCTTGTCTTCCAAAATGGGTTCGTCCACTCAAAACAGTTCTTGGTAGAACCCTATTCCTCTGCAAAGAACCCTTTGTTTCTAAGAGAGTAGGGGCTCACATGCATTTTTGCCTATTTAACTAGGCAAGTCAGAACACATTTTTATCTACAATGACGACCTACCCCGGCCAAACCCTCCCCTAACCCTGACGACGCTGGGCCAATTGTGCGCCACCCTATGGGACTCCCGATCACGTCTGGTTGTGATACAGCCCTGGATCGAACCCAGGTTTGTAGTGACGCCTCTAGCACTGTGATGCAGTGCCTTAGAACGCTGCGCCACTCAAGGAAACCCTCATTTCACAGCGGGGTATTGCTGTTGTAATTTCTGCTTGAAATAGCTTTTCATTAGTATTGGTTCTGTGTAAATACTATGACCGGGGATTGAATAGCAGGGATAGAGCAGAAAGGAGGAAATCTTCCCTATTATGATGGGAGACAACATAATACAGATTTATGTTATGGTAATCATAGAAAGGAAACTGTGGAGCAGTCCATTCCTGACAAAATATCTGTTCAACTTTTTTTAGGATATCCACTGATGGCTAGTGATGCAGTTGTACTAAGAATGAATGAATAGTGGAAGAAGACATAGCTGTATTCAGCTGTCATACGTTGATGTGACAGGCTATGACTGGAGAAGGGTTGTGTGACGAGAGCAGACTCAATGCTGTGCAGGCTGAGGATAGGTCTGAAGTTGAGGTTATGTCCGTTTTCCTGCTATAGGTTGCGTCCAAAATGGCACCCTATTCCTTATATTTTGCACTACTTTTGAATAAGGCTTCGCTCAAACATATTGCCTTGTGCTGGGTATACGGTGATATTTGGGATGCAGCTATTGTCTGACAACAGGAATTGTTTCCTCGGGCAACAGACTGTGCAGAGGCTTAAAAACTTCCATAATTAACTGTCACAATGTTTAAAAACGAACAAATGGACTTAATGTCAGCGAGGGCCCATTAATTTACCAGCTCCTCTCGTCGATCGGCCTATTATCTCCATTACTACAGCCCTGGTGTCTGCAGCTTCGCAGCCGCAGCTTCCCTCTCTCTCTCAGAAAAACTCAGCTCCCCTGGGAATGTAGAACGAGCAACGCTCAGAGTACCACTACCCAGAGCTCTGCATCTGCCTTAATAAAAGACAAACATAAGAAAACACATCCACTGAGTTGCATGATAACTTGAGGGGGGACATTTCCATATGTTGAACTACTAAGTACCTCATAGAGAGGATTGGATAAAGAGAAGACGGGAGTGATTTAGCCCGAAGGCATACAGAAAAACATGAGCAGTATGGGAGAATCACAGTATGGTCTGTGATTGCTAGCTACAGTTTACAGTTATTTCTCTGTATATAAGGGACTGAAATGTAATTATTGCAGACTGAGTTTGTGTACATTCTGAGCACTTAAGGGAAGGATGAATTACAATATGCAAAGCTGGATGAATACAGGGAAATGAAAAGTTAATTTAATCTTTGCCATATTCTTAGGCTACAGAGAGGAAATTGTCTTCAAATGAAGATGCTTGAGGCACGGGGGAGGGTCAGCGAAGCCGTGTTTGTGTGTGTGTATGTGTGTGTGTACATGCTACTATTTACTATCATGGTCTAAAACCCTAAACTGACCTTATCTCAGTGCCTACGATGTGAATCCTGAAGAGCTATCGAAGGATTGTTCCATAGGGTTGTGTTTTTAGGAAGTGATATTGATTCTTGTATAATAAGCTTTATTTTCTTCCATATTGTTAGTGTGCTTAGCTTTATCCTTTGAAAATAGGCATGTGAAAAGATTCTGGGGATGAGCATGCACACCTTTAATATGTACCCGTTGTTCCTCTTTAGTGCATTTAACGATATGTCACATGTAAAAGCCCTGGGTGGCAAGTTGATACGATTCCAAGTCAGGAAGGTTAAAATCACCCTCAGACTGTAAAATGTCCCTTTTTATTCTATGAGTTTTATTTTCCCATATAAAACAGTGGAGGCTGCTGAGGTGAGGACGGCTCATAATAATGGCTGGAACAGAGCGAATGGAATGGCATCAAACCATGTGTTTGATGTATTTGATACCGTTCCACTGATTCTGCTCCAGCCATTACTACGAGCCCATCCTCCCCAATGAAGGTGCCACCAACCTCCTGTGGTACACAGTCTGTTATGAGCGGGTATACGTTTTTTAAAAGAATGTCATCGGTGCGGTAATTGGTATTAAGGAGAATAAATATAACACCATGCCTTTCTGAAGAAGTTTGTTCTACCTGTATGATTTATGGGAAGATTATTCTATTTAATTAGATCGGCTTTCATATTGTTGAGGAATGGGATAAAGTTATTTATATGTTTATATATGTGTTGTTTGTTGTAAATTATTAAGAATCCTAAGTATTTAATATTTGTTGTGGTCCTCTTAAGCTGTAGATCATGAGTAAATATTTTTCTTCCATTATTTAGTTTTTTTCCACATACATTTTATATCCTGAAATTTTAGAGTACTATAAATATTTTAAGCAAGGGGGGCGTTGACTTTTTCAAAATTGGTCCGATATATCAGGAGATCATTTGCAAATAAGTTTAGTTTATATTCATGTTTATCAATACTGATATTAGTTAAGTTTGGGTCCTGTCTAATTATTTCTTCAAGTGGTTCAATTGCCAGTGCAAACAGGAGGAGGGAGAGAAGACATCCCTCTCTTGTGCCCCTTTCTAAAGCAATTTAATCAGATATTGTATTTTTTGTGTATATTTTGCTTCAGGAAATTTGTATAATATTTATTATTTATTTATTATTTCAGCTGTCAAAAGCTTCCGAAGTTTTGAATAGATAAGGCCATTAATGATGGTCAAAGGAGTTTTAGGCATCAACAGTCATTATTGATAAATCTCAGTGGTGTAAAGTACTTAAGAAAAAAAACTTTAAAGTACTACTTAAGCAGTTTTTTGGGGGTATATGTACTTTACTTTACTATTTATATTTTTGACAACTTTTATTCCTAAAGATAATAATGTACTTTTTATTCCATACATTTTCCCTGACACCCAAAAGTACTTGATAAGTGCATGGTCAAATTCATGCACTTATCAAGAGAACATCCCTGGTCATCTGTACTGCCTTTGATCTGGTGGACTCACTAAACACACACGTTGCATTTGTAAATTATGTCTGCGTTTTGGTGTGCCCGTGGCTATCCGTAAATAAAATAAAAACAAGAAAATGGTGCCCTGTAGTTTGTGTAATATAAGAAATTACAAAGTATTTATACATTTACTTTTGATACTTAAGTACAGTTGAAGTCAGATGTTTACATACACTTAGGTTGGAGTCATTAAAACTCATTTTCAACCACTCCATAAATGTCTTGTTAACAAACTATAGTCATGGCAAGTCGGTTAGTACATCTACTTTGTGCATGACACAAGTCATTTTCCCAATTGTTTACAGACAGATTATTTCACTTATAATTTACTTTATCACAATTCCAGTGGGTCAGAAGTTGACATACACTAAGTTGACTGTGCCTTTAAACAGTTTGGAAAATTCCAGAAAATGATGTCATGGCTTTAGAAGCTTCTGATAGGCTACTTGACATCATTTGAGTCAATTGGAAGGGTACCTGTGGATGTATTTCAAGGCCTATCTTCAAACTCAGTACCTCTTTGATTGAAATCATGGGAAAATCAAAAGAAATCAGACAAGGCCTCAGAAAAAAAACTGTCGACCTTCACAAGTCTGGTTCATCCTTGGGATCAATTTCCAAACGCCTGAAGGTACCACGTTCATCTGTACAAACAATAGTATGCAAGTATAAATACCGTTGAACCATGCAGCTGTCATACCGCTCAGGAAGGAGATGCATTCTATCTCCTAGATATTAACGTACTTTGGTGCGAAAAGTGCAAATAAATCCCAGAACAACAGCAAAGGACCTTGTGAAGATGCTGGAGGAAACAGGTACAAAAGTATCTATATCCACAGTAAAACGAGTCCTACAGTATATCGACATAACCTGAAAGGCCGCTCAGCAAGGAAGAAGCCACTGCTCCAAAACCGCCATAAAAAAGCCAGACTATAGTTTGCAACTGCACATGGGGACAAAGAGTTTTTGGAGAAATGTCCTCTGGTCTGATGAAACAAAAATAGAACTGTTTGGCCATAACAACCATCGTTATGTTTGGAGGAAAAATGGGGACGCTTGCAAGCCGAAGAACACCATCCCAACCGTGAAGCACGGGGGTGCACAACGCATCACCGGGGCCAAACTACCTGCCCTCCAGGACACCTACACCACCCGATGTCACAGGAAGGCCAAAAAGATCATCAAGGACAACAACCACCCGAGCCACTGCCTGTTCACCCCGCTATCATCCAGAAGGCGAGGTCAGTACAGGTGCATCAAAGCGGGGACCGAGAGACAAAACAGCTTCTATCTCAAGGCCATCAGACTGTTAAACAGCCATCACTAACATTGAGCGGCTGCTGCCAACATACTGACTCAACTCTAGTAACTTTAACAATGGAAAAATTGACGTAATAACTAGCCACTTTAAACAACGCCACTTTATATAATGTTTACATACCCTACATTACTCATCTCGTATGTATATACTGTACTCTAAAACATCTACTGCATCTTGCCTATGCCGTTTCGGCCATCACTCATTCATATATTTTTATGTACATATTCTTATTCATTCCTTTACACGTGTGTGTATAAGGTAGTTGTTGTGAAATTGTTAGGTTAGATTACTTGTTTGATATTACTGCATGGTCGGAACTAGAAGCACAAGCATTTCGCTACACTCGCATTAATTAACATCTGCACATGTGTATGTGACAAATAACATTTGATTTGATTTGATCATGTTGTGGGGGTGCTTTGCTGCAGGAGGGACTGGTGCACGTCAGAAAATAGATGGCATCATGAGGGTAGAAAAGTATGTGGATATATTGAAGCAACATCTCAAGACATCAGTCAGGAAGTTAAAGCTTGGTCGCAAATGGGTCTTCCAAATGGACAATGGCCCCAAGCAAACTTCCAAAGTTGTAGCAAAATGGCTTAAGGACAGCAAAGTCAAGGTATTGGAGTGGTGATCACAAAGCCTTGACCTCAATCCTATAAAAAATTTGTGGGCAGAACTGAAAACATGTGTGTGGGCAAGGAGTCCTACAAACCTGACTCAGTTACACCAGCTCTGTCAGGAGGAATGTGGCCACCAGCTGCATTAAGTACTGCAGTGCACCAGATTTGCCAGCTCTTGCTGTGAGATGTTACCCCACTCTTCCACCAAGGCACCTGCAAGCTCCCAGACATTTCTGGGGGGAATGGGCCTAGCCCTCACGCTCCAATCCAACAGGTCCCAGATGTGCTCAATGGGCTCTTCGCTGGCCATTGCAGAACACTGACATTCCTGTCTTGCAGGAAATCAAGCACAGAAAGAGCAGTATGGCTGGTGGCATTGTCATGCTGGAGGGTCATGACAGGATGAGCCTGTAGGAAGGGTACCACATGAGGGAGGAGGATATCTTCCCTGTAACGCACAGCATTGAGATTGCCTGCAATGACAACAAGCTCAGTCCGATGATGCTGTGTCACACCGCCCCAGACCATGATGGACCCTCCACCTCCAAATCGATCCCGCTCCAGAGTACAGGCCTCAGTGTAATGCTCATTCCTTCGACAATAAACACGAATCCGACCATCACCCTTGGTGAGACAAAACCGCGACGCGTCAGTGAAGAGGACTTTTTGCCAGTCCTGTCTGGTCCAGCGACGGTGGGTTTGTGCCTATATGCAACTTTGGTGCCGGTGATGTCTGGTGAGGACCTGCCTTACAACAGGCCTACAATCCCTCAGTCCAGCCTCTTGTGCGTTCCTGGTGTAACTCGGGCAATTGCTGTTGCCGTCCTGTACCTGTCCTGCAGGTGTGATGTTCGGATGTACCAATCCTGTGCAGGTGTTGTTACCCGTGGTCTGCCACTGCGAGGACGATCAGCTGTCCGTCCTGTCTCCCTGTAGTGCTGTCTTAGGCGTCTCACAGTACGGACTTTGCAATTTATTGCCCTGGCCACATCTGCAGACCTCATGCTTCCTTGCAGTATGCCTAAGGCATATTCACGCAGATGAGCAGGGACCCTGGGCATCTTTCTTTTGGTGTTTTTCAGAGTCAGTAGAAAGGTATGTAGTGTGATTTCCTTGACGGTCCATAGAGGTATTCAAAACCATATTACAATCTCCCACCATAATAATAGAGTCTAATGTTGTTTGTAGAGTTCATAAATTCTTATATACTGTATATGTTCAAGGAAGCTTGGATCATCATTATTTGGACTAAGCTATATCTGTTCATTGCCCAATAACATATTTAAAATAATCCATCTACCTTGAGGATCTGTTTGGACTATTTGAACATTTGGATCAAAATTACTGTTACTTAATATCATCACCCCTTTTTGAATTTCTTTGCCCATGGGAGAAATATATTTCGCCCTCCCAGTCCTTTTTCTAAAATTGTTGAATGAGTTTCCTGTAAAAAATAGATATTATATTCCTTCTCTTTTAGCCAGGTAAATGCTGATTGTCTTTTCTTATTATCTGCTACAATTATAACTGGCTATACTTATTTCAACAATTACCATAATGAGACACAAGTTTCAACTCTATATATCATAGTATATGTTTGTAAACGTACCATTAAAAAGTAACATGATGATTGAGTGTCTATATAGCTGTACCATGATATTTGCATTGCTACTAAGTAAACCTCCAATTGGTCACCACTACTCCACCCGCTAAAACCCCTCCTCATCCCGAGTTGGGTTGTCATCTCAATGCCCGGCAGATCACCCCTGACCCCCCGGATCCCAAGGCCCCGGAGAGACCGGGACCCATCCTTAAAAAAGAGCACACAGTGCCACCCACAGAACAGAAGCAGATCAACCGCCAAAAGCATTTCCATCGCCCTCACCTCAATTTGTATTATACATAGCCATTAAAAATATATATATATTTTAAAAATCCTGTTTATCTTATTTTCCATAATTAGCTATTCATTTTTGTAGTAATGTAGGCAGTTTATATGAAGGATTTTTACCTCTCACCAGTCTCGCCATTATCGAAATTACATCATGGCAAGCAATTATTATTTTAACAAACAATTATTGTGATTCATCCTATATTGTCCATGAAATTTTTTAATCCCTCGCAACAGTTGTAGGAAGAACACACACACACACACACACACACACACACACACACACACACACACACACACACACACACACACACACACACACACACACACACACACACACACACACACACACACACACACTCATACAAACTCGTACACAATCAACCCATTTCCCCCATATCAACAATAGAATAATATTCTCAGCAGTTGCACCATCGCAGAGCTCAACTCAAGAAAGGTCTTGATTTACGAATGTATATACAGTTGCATCTGTATGAGAAGGCCTGCAAAACTGAGCAAACAAATGGGCAGAAATGGGGAGATTTGATTAACCATTGTCACGTCCTAGGAGATGGAGGTCAGATATTCCTCCTTCCCCTGAATCCCTGAAACACCCACACATGGTCCCCCGTAGTGACCATATTCCCAAGCATCTCCGTGCAGTCAGACCTTTGATTTTGTGCCACCATGGCCACAATAATATGCCCCCTCTCTGAATGTCCAAGTGTGACCACCTCATGGGTTACTGCAGCTAGTGTTGCCAGCACTGCCACTGCCTGGGTGGGGGCACACCACCGGAATCCCTACTGGCTAGGTACAAGGTCATCAAGGTTCTCATTAGCAGCTTTGAGAATTTCCTTGTATATTATGCTCTCTCATCAGGGAAAGCACCCGCTGTGAGGGTGTCGACGATGGTCTGCCTCCTGGTCAGTGAAATAGTCCATGGCCGTGAGTACCCAGTGGTTTCCACTGTCTGTGGTGGGGAATGACCCAACTACATCCACTTCCACCCTCTCCATGGGAGCCCCAACTGGGAACTTTTGGAGCTGAGCATGAGAACAGCCTGGAGGGTCCCCCCATGAGTGCTCTTGAGGACAGCCTCCCGCAGTGCTTTTGGGACCACCACTTGCCACCTCTCCTCTCCCGTAGTTGATTCCTTCCATGCCCGCTGTAGCATGTCATCAGCCAGCTGCAGTCTCTCAAACCTTGACCACAACTCTTTGTTCGCGAGTGAGAGCGCTGTCACCTCTTCCCACGGTGGCCTCACCTGCGCCTCTACCCACTGTAGCACTGGCTGTAGGTCTGTGTCCCGTCCCTGCTGCTGCCCCCATTCAGCCATGTCGACAGTCTGCAGCTCACAGCAGACAGGCCCGCTTGCCCGACACACTGTGGCACAGACCCCCTCCTCTGCACACAGCTCTCTCTCACGGCCCTCTCTCCGCTCACAGTGGCGGCACCCATCTGCAGTACTGGGCCGACGGGACATGGCGTCGGCGTTGGAGTGGCGTGCCCCTGCCCTGTGCACCACTGTGAAGTCATAAGGCTGAATCTCCTCCAACCAGCGTGCCACCTGCCCCTCTGGCTCTCTGAAAAACATGAGCTACTGGAGAGCAGAGTGGTCAGTCCTTACGTTAAAGGGCAGGCCACCCAGGTAGTACTTGAAGTGTTTGATGGAAGCCACTACAGCGAGGAGCTCCTGTCAGGTGACACAGTAGCGGCTCTCACGTTTGTTGAATGTTTTGCTGAAGTACGCCACCACTTTCTCCCCCTCTGGCCCCAACTTGGCCAGCACCCCACCCATGCTTACATTGCTCGCGTCTGTGTCCAGGATAAAGGGCAAGGTGAGGTCAGGGGGGGCAAGCACAGGGGCCTCAATCAGTGCACGTTTGAGGGTGTTGAAGGCCTCCTCGCACTCCACTGTCCAAGTGAAGCCTTGTCCTTCGGCAGCAGGCGGTTCAGGGGAGCAGCGACGCTTGAGAAGCCCCGTACAAACCTCCTTTAGTACGAGGCCAGGCCCAGGAAGCTCTTCAGCTGATGCTGGTTGGTGGGTGTGGGCCAGTCTCGTACAGCCCCCACCTTGTCCTCCATGGTGCTGATACCCTCCTTCCCCACTCGGTGGTCCAAGAAGGCCACTCTCTCCTCATGAAGTGGCACTTCTCGGGGTGGAGCTTCAGGCCTGCGGCAGCCACCCTCTCCAGCACACGCCGAAGCACCCCCAGGGCTGAGTGGAAGGAGCTGCCATGTGCCATGATGTCGTCGAGGTACACCAGACACTCCTGACGGGGGATGCCATCCAGCACCCTGTCCATCAAACGTAGCTGGAGAGTTGCACAGTCCGAAGCACAGGACCTTCAACTGCCAGTGTCCTCTGTTAGTGGAGAACGCTGTTTTGGCTCTGGCCGGTGGGGAGACGCACCTGCCAGTAGCCACTGCGGAGGTCTAGTGAGGAGAACCAGGAATGACCCCCTAACCAGGTCCAGTGACTCATCGATACGTGGTATGGGGTATGAGTCCTTCCTGGTTACCTCATTTAGCCACCTGTAGTCCGCACAGAACCTCAGCTTGCTCCCCTTCTTAGGAACCATGACGACTGAAGCCACCCCGGGGCTGTCTCAGTGCTTGATGAAGTCTGCCCGCTGCATCTCCAACACAGCCTTGTCTGCCGCCTCCTGGCGTGCCAGCGGGATACGGCGGGGACGCATCTTGATGGGCCGAGCATCACCTGTGTCGATATTATGCCTGACCAGATGAGAGTGACCTACCTCTTCCTCACTCAGCGCAAAGCTGTCTCTGAATTCAAAGAACAACTGCCACAACCGTTTCTGCTGCTCGGGGTCAAGACCAACACAGTTCCTTCCCCATATCTCCCTCACTGTAGACAGTGTCCTCTCCTCTCCCATCTGGGGTAGCTGGGCTGGGGGGTGCAGCCCGGGCTCACGGAGGGATGTTTCATGGAGGTAGCTGGGGGAATGTAACACACAGCTGTAGGTGACAGAGGGGCAGGAGAAAAGTCACACACAGGTGTGCCACGATGTGCCATGAGTCTCTGTTGCTTTAACTGTTGGAGTAAAGGGGTTGTTGGGTTGTGTGAATGTGAAATTAGGGGGGGCCGGCCCTCCCTGGAAGCTCAGTGTGCCCCCATTTCGGTCTAACTGGCAGCCTGTGCTCCTAAGAAAGTCCAACCCCAGGATACAAGGGTCCTGCACAGCCGCCACCCACACAGGATGCCACACAGTCCTGCACCCTACTGTCAGAGTCATTAATCCCTTCCCTTTCATGGGTGCCAGCTCACCTGTAACTGTGCGCAGCTGCACAGTTGTGGGCTCAAACTGAGTCCAACCTGGCACAATATCCGGCCTCACCAGGGTCACTGGACATGGAGCCTTGCTAACTCGTCTGTGTCGGTGCGCTCCTCCTGAAGACGGTGGTGGTTGGGAAAGAGAGGGGTCCGCACTGCCCCGTTTATGCGGACCCCGAGCTGTTTGCCTGAGCTCTGGGGGACATGGGGCAATACCAGCGTAGATGGCCTGGCTGGCCACAACCCAAGCAGACCCTGGGATCAGGGTGTGTGTTCCGTGCCGCTGTGTGTTTCATGCCATCCTCCAAAATGAGCTAACAGTTCAAACTGAGCATGAAAAGATTCCTAATCCGCCTTACCAGAGTACTTTGGGCTCTTGACAGATACGTACGCAATCGGGAACTGGGCGCCGCCATGTTTATTTACATCCTGAGCCCCAGATTCCTCGTCCCGCAACGTCGACGTCACCCCTTCGGTCCGCCCACCAGAATTCGCGGGAAGCACAGTCGACGAAGCACTCATGCCCGCTTCAGCCGCCATCATTCTAGCTGTCTCCCTCAAGCGGCCTCTGTGCTCCGATGCCCTGGCGATCTCTTCAGCCAGATCCTCCGACATCCATGCACACGCACCTCTTTGGCCATAATTGTCCCCTACCTCCACCTTCACTTTTGGATTCCCTCGAAGCATTTTCAACTCCGGTTCTCACATATAGCTAGCTAGCTGGCTAACTTTTATCTACGTTTTTACTTCTGATACCAATGTAATGACCTGGCTAGATCGTAAAGGAACAATTGTCCGGACAGTTTATTGTGTTTACGAATTCACGGTTTATTAACCCAACTCCACACAAGCTACTGTTTGGCCGTAGCCCACACCAAATAAATGAAAGGTACCCATAGAAACAAACGTGACCTTCTCTTGTGAAGACCAGACATAAGAGAGAGAACAATGGCTAAACATGGTCTTAATGTGCAATGCTCCATCCCTATGCCATCCCTCCACCCCACCCCCACGCCACTCCACCAACCACCGACCGGGATGCCCGGCTTCAGAACATTCCAGGCATTCCCTCAGACCCCGTGAACACTGTGTACTGGTAAGTACAACACAACCAACTAACAGTATAACACACAGCTGTCTGTGTGGGTGGCTACAATATATTTTAAACCAAATATTTTAGACTTTTACAGAAGTAGCATGTCACCGGGTGACTTTCACTTTTACTCAAGTATGACAATCGGATACTTTTTCCACCACTGATGAATCTATATCTTGTTTTTTAGCGTGTTGTATTCAACTAAAACATGTTATTGTATTTGTTTGTTACCGTCTATTTTCAATAAAAACCTGTCTGATTGATTTGCATCAAGTCTGGTAAGACTTTTGAAAGGGGTTCTTTGAGGAACCTTTTTCAACTGGAAAGGTTCTGGTGGTGTAGCAACCCAAAAGATTCTTCCAGGCACCTTTAGTTCTAAGAGTGTAGGGACACTAAATACCCGAGGCTAGCGAAAATCTGAAGCTGCAGGTTTTGTTTTATGAGGCTGCTGTGGGGTCTGTAGCAGTGATCAGTAGTCCTAAGGCATCGATCTGTCATGAGGAATATGGTGGAGGATGTTAAAAGCAGTGATTATGGTGGGCCAAGGCCGCGTTTCCCTTTTCCCTCTGCATTAACTGTCCAGGTTGGGATTCTAATGGATCGTTTGACGTACAGACGCTGGGTGTGGAGGAATCTTACTGTCTCAGCAAAATAACCCATCTCTGAGTTTACCCTGGCATGATCCACAATAGAGCTGTCTGTCACAAGCAGAGATGTCTGTGGAGTGCTAATTTGCTTACTATTTGGCCTCCTATACCATATTGCAGATGATTCTATCCTCATTAGCATAAACATGCAGGTGTTTGTGTCTGTCTCTCTGTCTCTCTCTCTCTCTCTGTGTACGCACACGTGTTTACTCACATTTACGTGACAGTGTATGTGGGTTCGTGCCTCCCCGTGGGTGTCAGAGCTATGGGGTGTATCATATAAATGACAACACCAGGCAGAGATGAAGGACCTATGCAGCGCTAGTGACGGCCTGACCATAATGACTTGATAATAGGCTGATCACAACTAGCCACATGTAGCCTCTTATACCCCGGGGAGAGAGACTGACGAATAGGGGTTAAATGGCAACATTCTTCACACACACATGTACTCACATGCACTCACTCATCCACCACACACGCGCACAGACACACACACAGACACGCACACACAGATGTCACACGTTGAGAAATAGTATGAGCCTCTAGCCAGGCTGCTAAGGGCAGCTCTTCATCTTGCCAACAGCCCTGCTATTGTTTTATTGCCATATACAAAATATTGAAGCAATTACATGCCTGTTGCCAGAAGCAAAGGAGGAGAGGAGAGACACATTGATGAGTGGTGGGGTAGAGCACCATTCAGTGGAACTCTCATTCTCCTTTCCTCCTTTAGTCCGTCTTCCCTCCTTTCTTTCTCTTCTCCACCTTTTCTTTTAAACGGAGCCCTTCAGGAGTCCCTCTGGGAAAGAGACAACTGTCTCTACCTCTCCGCACCCCTCTTTCTCTCTCTCTCTCTCTCTTTCTCTCTCTTTCTCTCCCTCTCTCTCTCTCTTCTCTCTCTTTACTTCTTTCTCTCGCCCTCTCTTCCATCTTCCATCTTCTGAGTGATTGCTCTCTCTTCTCTCTCTGACAGAGGCACAGAAACCCCCTCTGGGTGAGCTCCTCCTGTGAGAAGCAAAATACCAATCCACCTCCCTCCTTCACTCTACTGTTTTTAGTGCCCTTCCTCTCCGCCCCCTCCTCTCCGCCCCCAATCTATTTGCACTTTAACGAGTGTTCCACCTTTCCCTCTCCGGATTTACCCTCCAACATTTCCTCTCAATAGCAAACTTCCGCCTGTGAGCGCAAGTGGAAAATTCCAAATCCCCTAGTCCCATAGAGAGCAGCAACCGCTATACAACATAGAACATTTGAACAAATAACCTTTGCACCTTGGCAGCAAACAACAGAGTGTGAGCAGCCTCGGCAATAGGTGTCAAATAAACAGCTCAGGCAGCTCAGCTGCTAAGTGATGTTTCTCTGTACCGCGTTGAATAATGTATCATGTAGACATTGATCCATGTTCAGTTTTTTATGACACGGTGTGAGGAGTAGCGTGCGTCTCAAATGACACTCTATTCCCCATGGTGCACTACTTTTGACCAGGGCCCATAGGGTGCACTATGTAGGGAATAGGGTGCCATTTGGGATGCAGTCTGTGTGCAGTCAGCTCACCACTGTTGTACAATAAGAGCCCTGTGTGGATGTAGTGTTTCGGTATACAGAGCAAAGTTACTCATATAGTCAAGATGATACAGTGTGTTTGATTGGAGACCATCACCACGGGTTCCTGTGGGCTAGTGACCATGGGGTGCCCATATACTGTATGGACTATAGAATATGTATAGACCTTAACCCTGTAAAGAACTGTAGAATATAGAATGAACAATGGAATACTTACAGCCTTAATCCTGGAAAGCATAGTAGAATACAGTAGATTGTACAGTAGATCACAATAGAATACAGCAGCCTAAATCGGATCTTTTTCCCACTAATTGGTCTTTTACCAATCATTTCAGATCTTTTCACATCAGATATTTTTCAAAGCTTATCTGATTGGTCAAAAGACCAAATAGTGAAACAAATATCAGAATTGTGCTGCCTGTGTAAACGCAGCCGTAGAGTCCTGGAATATGTATAGGCGTTTTACTAGGAAAGACTGAATGGCCAAGTTATTAGTATCTATTCCAGTCTTAGCATACCTCTGACCAGAACAAGTCCTTGTGGCCTGAATCATCGTGTACAGCCATGACTAAAAACATGGTCAACAACATCCTCCATCCATTCATTCCATTTCTTTCTTCACCACAGATCTCATTACAGTGTTGTTTACAGAGTAGTGGTGACTATCCCTGTTAGATTAATCATGTCCTATACAGCTTTTCTGAGCTCTGCAGAAACAACTCAATACTGTAGCCCGCATCACTACTCAATGCCTGCCCTCTTCTGCTCTGAAGTTAATTCTGAAGTTCACTATGGTACTTAGCTTCAATGAAGCTGGCCTCTTGCCTCCGCAGCCTCCCCCTGTCGACAGTGTTGTGTGAATGCTGGAACAACCTTGAAGAGAGTAGCAGAGAGCTGTGGGTGCATTCTGGAGTGACCGTGGAGTGACAAAGTGACTTTTTACTCTGCGGTTTCTGGGCAACGTGTTGCGCTCCAGGAAAATGGCTCTGGCGGACGCGGTTCAAGAGCACCATGCGGTTTCTTCTGTGGACTCGACCTATGCAGCAGAAAGACTTGTGTGAATACTGTGGCAGCTCTTCAAGACTTCAAGTAATAGAAATTGTTATTTTTGACTTTTTTCCTGGAAGAGATTCAAAAAGAGCTTGCCATAAAATCTGACACCGAAAACATAGATATTTACTTTGTTGCAGAAACCCAACACAACATGACACAAAAAGAAAGGAGGACCAAGGAACTCTTCATATAATTAATTAAAATGCCTTTATTTGTATGGCATGTTCAATAGAAACAAAGAAAAAAAAAATCTGACGTGTTTCGGCTGCATGGCCTTCTTTAGGGAGTACAAAGAAATGATAATACAATGTCCTCTGTTGAACAGCTTTTTCAAATCAGCCCTAATTAAAAGAGGGAGTGGTTACCAAATTGATTGGACAACATCTAGTAAGCAATACTATACACATTCAAAAATGAAATTCTGTAGATATGTTATCAAAATGTTTTACTCCAAGCTAGAAGCATCAGAACGCCTAGAAAGGTAGTTCTAACCTTAAATATGACTGGGCAAAGTACCAAGAAAAGGAAAGCAATCTATTCCATAGTACACTAGGACACAGCAAACATGGACAACAACACGACACAACACATTACTCGAAGTAACTCTTTCCTAAACCAACCAACTTTTCCATGAAGTCTAAAATGGTGGCGAGGAAGAAGAGGAGAGTGTGCAGAGAGATTACAGAAAGTTTTGGGGGCTGGATTAGACTCAGGAGTGTTTGAAGTACAGGAGAAAACACAAGCCGCGTTTCAGGGCAAAACTTTGACAAAACTGTCAATCCTGCGGAGAAGCAAAGCCAGCGAGGGAGGATGAGAGACGGGGGAGTAGGAGAGAGAAGGGAAGAGGGAGAGGGAATGAGAGTGCAATGGAAAGAGAGAGAGAGGGGAAGAGAGCAGTGAAAGGGATGAGAGAGAAGGTGAAAGAGGGAGCTGTTGGAGGGGTAAAGGAAGCAAGAACGAGAGATGAGAGGGAGAGAGAGAGAGTTGAAAAGAAGACGGTTTACAGATTTCTCTGTTGTAAAAGAGAACAGGGGAGGATGCTTGGTGGAGATAAGAGGAGGAAGTTGATTAAAGTCGGAGACGAGGAAGAACAGAGGAGGCTGTATTTAGCATTCAGGCAGCATTGTAAAGGCTTATTTTCATGCTCCACTTTATTAAAATGAGGATGTCTGGAGGGTCTCTGTGATGTAGCTGAGCTGAGCTGCATTAGATAGCTGAACACCACTGACTTATGATTAGAGCCACCATGCTCTGTCATATTATCAATCTGCTCACATCTGATTATGCGAGGATCTGACCCAACACTTAAGGGGACAATCTTTAACATTGTTTCAGAGCACATTGACGTTGACAACCCCTTAAAGGTTAAACAAACTATATATGTTTTCGTACAGCTCTCCATGAAGTTAATTTGTAACATCTATATGTAAATAAGAAGAATATCTACTCTGGCCTAGATAATGAAGTTATATAGTCTATGGCTTGACATGAGGATTTGGCTGTAGAATGCTGTAATGCGGCCAGTCAAAATGTGAATTTGTGTGTGCACTTGTGTGTGTGTATGTGTGCAAGTGCTCGAGTGTGTGCACATTTGTGTGTGTGTGTGTGTGTTCAGCTGGCTGGATGTGTTAAGGAGTCTCCAGTCACATTCTGGCTGTTCCTCCTCTCTCTTCACACCACTAATTATTCCCCTGCCTGCCTCCCATTCTCGTACACCTTTAATAGGAACACTACCTTGCCAGCCAGATGTGAGAGGAGAAAGAAAAGGAGAGGAGAGAAAGAGAGAGAATATTATATCAGAAAACACAGAGCAAGCATCCCAAATGGCACCCTATTCCGTATAGTGAACTACTTTTGAGCAGAGCCATATGGGTCCTAGTCACATGTGGTGCACTACACCTTTCAACCAGAGAGTATCTTGTAGTGTACCGTATTGTACATTCCTGAGCACTAATATAAAATATTCATAAAGAGAGTGTGAAGGGAGGTGTGGATAGGGGGGGCTAAAAGCTTAACTGGTTGATACCTTTGGAGTGTGAAGGTAGTGAGTAAAATTAATGAATAAAGTGGGAAACAAGGCGGGTGGAGGGAGAGAGCGGAGCCGCCTGCAGGTCCCCGGGGGTGCTCCCTGCCTTCGTGCGTGCGCCCACTGACTAATGGGCTGCCGTTGCCATGGAAACGCTGTATGAGCGAGCGAGGAGCACCACACCGACGATGGTTACAATGCAGCTTGCTGCCTCTCCTCTCCCTCCTGGCTCGCCCTTACCCAACACCCTCTTCCCCCTCTTCTTCCCATCCCCTACACCTTGAGCCACAGGCAGGCAGGCAATTAGGCAGGCAGCCATCTACCTATAAGGAGAAAGTGGAAGTGTCAGCTGTGTGTTCGCCTCACTCCCCCTTTTTTCTCTCCCTCTCTCTTTCGCTGCCTTTTAACTGCAGGCAGTCACAGTCACATAATGTAGTGGTTTAAAGGGTGAAGATTATTCTATGTTCTGTTATCCCTCCTTTTGAAAGCTCTCGCTGATGCCAATGGTCACAGGTCGGGGTTGGTATATTACAGAGCTCAGTCTCCATATAGTAACGTACAGTAGGTATGGAGAAACACTTGACAGGATTTCTGTGTTTGTTACTCCTTACTGAGTGAAGAGTGGTATTATGAGTAGGGTTGCACAGTTTGGGGAATATTCAGAGGTGGAAACTTTCCGTGGGAATTAGCGGGAATATATGGGAATTAATATTTATACCATTTAAATGTAGATGTTTTTTGCATTGGATATATTTAGCATATCATATGGAGACAGAAACATAAACCTTTTACCTTATGATAAGTAGGTAATCCTTCCAATTGAAATAAAAAAAACAATTTAGTTACGAATTGAACTTTAACTAAATGAGTTGACTCTTCACATGGGATGATTTCACTGAACAACAAAAGAAAGGGAATATTGAATGATCCCCAATGATCCATCGCATCTCCCAAAAACGTTTTCAACATACATCTGTAAAATGATAGTCTAGAAACCAAAGCTTTGGTTGTCTTCCTCTCAGGCTTCAATGTTTTCTCCCTGGACTTCCTCAATGTCCACCTCTTGAACATTAGACTCTGATGCCTCATCTTCACTCTCACTTTCCAACCTTGTTGAGGACGGGTCAGGCTCAAAAAGTCTCAACCCTTGTATTGGTCAGCCTGTTGCGTGCTTTGTTGTGTGTGTTCCAAACAAAGACCAGTTGCGCTTTGGGGTGGCTGATGTTGGAGGGATTTGGAGAATGATGGAGGCAACAGGGGAAGCCTCAGATCCACAAAGTCCCTTCCACCAGGTGGCTGATGAGATATGTTGGCACGACTGCCATATTGAATCTCCATCCCAAAGCCCTTGCTTGGAAGTGTACTTCGCCAGACAGCCAAAAACCTTGCCCTCATCCAGGCCAAGGTGGCGAGACACGGTAGTGATTACACCATAGGCCTTGTTGATCTCTGCACCAGACAGGATGCTCTTGCCAGCATAGTTGGGGTCTGCGGCGTAGTTGTACGCTGCGGTGTGTATGGGCTTCAGGCAGAAGTCTTCAAGCTTTTTGATGTATTTCAGAACTGCAGTTTCCTCTGCTTGGAGCGACAGTGAAGTGGGCAGGGCAGTACGGATTTCTTCTCTTACATCTTCAAGCAGAGTCTGAACATCAGACAGTATGACATTGTCTCCCTCAATCAATGCAATGGCTACCGCTATAGGTTTCAGGAGTTTCAGGCTGCTTACCACTCTCTCCCAAAATACATCATCCAGGAGAATCCTCTTGATGGGGCTGTCCATATTGGTAGACTGTGAAATGGCAAGTTCTTGGAGAGACTCCTTCCCCTCCAGGAGACTGTCAAACATGATGACAACATCAACCCAACAGGGTTTGCTGCAGCTTCAATGTGGTGCTCTTATTCTTCTGACTTCGCTTGGTGAGGTAGATTGCTGCTATAACTTGATGACCCTTCACATACCTAACCATTTCCTTGGCTCTCTTGTAGAGTGTATCCATTGTTTTCACTGCCATGATGTCCTTGAGGAGCAGATTCAATGCATGAGCAGCACAGCCAATGGGTGTGACGTGAGGGTAGGAATCCTCCACTTTAAACCAAGCAGCCTTCATGTTCGCAGCATTGTCTGTCACCAGTGCAAATACCTTCTGTGGTCCAAGGTCATTGATGACTGCCTTCAGCGCATCTGCAATGTAGAGACCGGGTGTCTGTTGTCTCTTGTGTCTGTGCTCTTGTAGAATACTGGTTGAGGGGTGGAGATGATGTAGTTAATAATTCCTTGCCCACAAACATTCAACAACCCATCAGAGATGATTGCAATACAGTCTGCTTTCTCTATGATTTGCTTGACCTTCACTTGACCTCTGTTGAACTCTGCATCCAGCAAATTAGTAGATCATGCATGTCTGGTTGGAGGGGTGTATGCTGGGCGAAGAACTCAGAAATCTCTCTCAATACACAATGCATGTAAGCATCAGAGGTGAACCAGTTGCATACACAGCTTGAGCAAGACATTCATCAGCATTTCTCTGACTGCATTCCTCCATTGAGTCAAAAAGTATTCTGATTCCAGGAGGACCATGAGCTGTTGCTATCAATAAGGTGTCTGATTCATCATTTTCACCTTGAATAGAAGTAGAGGGACCTTTGTCAGAGGTTGCTTGTTGTGAGCACTGAGGGAACTTAATTCACTTGGCCAGATGATTCTGCATCTTTGTTGCATTCTTCACATGATTTGGCACAGTATTTGCAAATGTACACAGCTGTACCTTCTACATTAGCTGCAGGGAAATGTCTCCACACATCAGATAGTGCCCGTGGCATTTTCCTGTAAAGATTAGAAAGGAAATGTGGGAGAAAAAAAATATATACAATTCCATATACAGATAAATAGTTAAGCAGTTAGATTAAACAGCTTCTTTGTAAGACAAATGTTTTAAAGTGAAACATGTATGGAAAAAGGTGAATTAACACTCCTCAGTTAGCAGGAGTGTCCCAGAAACATCAGAAATGGTCCTTTTGTTCGATAATGTCCTTCTTATCCCCAAAATGTCCATTTATTTGGTGCGTTTGATTCAGAAATACACAGGTTCCAACTCGCCCAACATGACTACAAAGTATCCTGTAAACTTGGTCCAAACATTTCAATCAATGTTCCTAATCCAACCTAAGGTATACTAAAAGGTAAATAATCAATACAATTTAACCTCTAACGAGCCTCTACCCCGGGTCCGGGATCACCCCCCACCCCCCCACACACTGATTAGCATAGCTAGCATAGCTTCACAAGTAGATAGTAGCATCTAAATATCATTAAATCACAAGTCCAAGACACCAGATGAAAGATACAGATCTTGTGAATAAAGCCACCATTTCAGATTTTTAAAATGTTTTACAGGGAAGACAAAATATGTAAATCTATTAGCTAAACATGTTAGCAAAATACACAATTTCTTTGTCCACCATTTTTTCTCTCCACCAGTAGCTATCACCAATTCGGCTAAACTAAGATATTGATAGCCAATAACCTATAAAAAACCTCATCAGATGACAGTCTGATAACATATTTATGGTATAGGATAGGTTTTGTTAGAAAAAAGTGCATATTTCAGGTAGAAATCACAGTTTACAATTGCACCGACCATCACAAGACGACTAGAATTACTATAGAGAGCAACGTGTATGACTAATTTACTCTTAATAAAACATTTCATAAGAATAGACAAAGCATAGCAATGGAAAGACCCAGATCTTGTGATTCCAGACAATATTTCAGATTTTCTAAGCGTTTTACAGCGAAAACACAATAAATCGATAAGTTAGCATACCACATGTGAAAACGTTACCAGAGCATCGATTCAAGCCAAAGAGAGCTATAACGTAATCATCGCCAAAATATATTAATTTTTTCATTAACCTTCTCAGAATTCTTCCGATGACACTCCTGTAACATCATTTTACAACATACATATACAGTTTGTTCGAAAATGTGCATATTTAGCCATACAAAACCGTGGTTACACAATGAAAATACTAGGAAATCAAGCCTCAAAATGTCGGACGTCATCTTTCAGAGTGATCTAGTTTAATTGAAAGCTAATCATATACTTGACTAAAAAATACAGGGTTGACAGGAATCGAAAGACAAATTAGTTCTTAATGCAATCGCTGATTTACATTTCTAAAATTATCCTTACTTTCTTATACAGCGTTCGCCAAGAGAAGCTATAACAAACAAAATGGCGTAATATGCGTTTAAAATATTTCGACAGAACAACGATTTATCATATTAAATATTCCTTACTATGAGGTGATTTTCCATCAGATTCTTGGGCAATGTATCCTTTCTTGGGTCTAATCTTCTTTTGGTCGATAGATGTCCTCTGTCCTTCGAAATATCCACTAACGATCGAACGGGACCCCGAAACGTGCCCAAAGTTTCAGAGTGCACGACAAAGAAATTCCTCAAAATCGCACTAAACGGATATAAATTGCTATAAAACGGTTCAAATTAACTACATTATGATGTTTTTAACAACTATAACGACTAAAAACATGACCGGATAAATATCACTGTGTAAACAACCATTTGGAAGGAGGCAGGTCTGATGTCCATTTTGCGCAAGACGCATGCAGGAAGAGAGCGGTACTTCCACGTTTTCGTGTTTTATAGTGGCTCTGATTGCGCAATCGAATCCATTCAAAGCGTGATGACGTACTGACACCCAGAGGAAGACGTAGGCAGTGTCGGTTTCTCCATAGCATCTACTGGCACCTTAAAACCGATCCCAGATCAGGGGTAAAAATTTCTGAAATCTGACTCCCTGTCAGGAAAAGTGCTGTAGAAGTAGTTCTGTACCACTCAGAGACAAAATTCCAACGGCTATAGAAACTAGAAAGTGTTTTCTATCCAATAATAACAATAATATGCATATTGTACGATCAAGAATTGAGCACGAGGCAGTTTAATTTGGAGACCAAAAAATGCTAATGCGGAACAGCACCCCCTATAGTTGCAAGAAGTTAATACGGGATAAAGTGTTTCCAATACCGGATAAAAACAACGTGGAGCACGTTCCAGTTAACACGCACCAAAATACTAGAGACCTTCAGAGTGATACTTACAAAGAACAGCCATACTTCTTCATTTCTCAAAAGAAAAACATCAACCAATTTCTAAAAACTGTTGACATCTAGTGGAAGCCATAGGAACTGCAACCAGGTTCCTATTAAATAGGGCTTCCCATAGAAACCCATTGGGAAATACTATGACCTCAATTTCTTTCCCCCTGGATCAGTTCAAATCAGTTCTGTTATACTCACAGACATTATTTTAACAGTGTTTTCTATCCAAATCTACCAATTATATGCATATTATAGCTTCTGGGCCAGAGTAACAGGCAGTTTACTTTGGGCATGCTTTTCATCCGGACGTGAAAATACTGCCCCCTATCCCTAAGAAGTTTTAAATGATTTATAAAATTTACTTTAACTTTTGATATTTAAGTATATTTTAGCATATACTATTTATTTTTATACTTAAGTATTTTTTAAACCAGATACTTTTCGACTTTAACTGAAGTTTTATTTTACTGGGGGACTTTCACTTTTAACTTGAGTCATTTTTGATGAAGGTATCTTTACTTATACTTAAGTATGTCAATTGGGTACTTTTGCCACCACTGCACATAGTCATGGAGAGTGCACACACGTATGTGTGAACATGCACAAACGCACGTATACACATACACATATACACACACACACAAACATGTGCATGTACACACAAGCACACTCCCACATAAACAAATGTAAATGCAGTTTTTGCTACTAAATTGAATGTGGTCAGAGTGGAGTGTGACAATACTAGAGACAGAGGCCATCTCACACTCTTACCTCTCACTCTGGTCACAGTAATGTGTGTTTGTCCACTTCCACAGTGCTGCACCTTGGTATCTAAGTCGCTTACCCAAAGGTCAGAGTCTCTCCATTACATCTCCACCATCTGTCCAGAATGGTAGACTTTCTATTTATGAGTTGATAAACAACACATGGAAAATACAAGATTGGTTACAAATGTCACCCGTTGAAATATCAATGCAGTGAGAATAGGATCGATACCAGGCATGTTGTTGATAAAGTCCTGCTGCTCTTTCTAAAGAGCTGTTTGCGTCATCATAGACTCCAAACCATTATTTTGTACCATGTGACCAACACCAGTATGGGGAGGGAAGAGTTCAGCATGGAACCTTTCTGTGTTGAAACGTTTTACATTAATCTCTCTCTCGCTCTCGCTCTCGCTCTCTCTCTGTCTCTCTCTCTCTGTCTCTCTCTCTCTCTGTCTCTCTCTCTCTGTCTCTCTCTCTCTCTGTCTCTCTGTCTCTTTCTCTCTCTCTCTCTGTGTCTGTCTCTGTCTCTCTCTCTCTCTGTCTCTCTCTCTCTGTCTCTCTGTCTCTCTCTCTCTGTCTCTCTCTCTCTGTCTCTCTCTCTCTGTCTCTCTCTCTCTGTCTCTCTCTCTCTGTGTGTGTACTACAGGGCCGGTAGTCCTTTGTCTAGATGGATGACATTTAATGGATGTCTCTCATCAGAATGTTAAAAGAGCCCCGTAGCCAAACAGGAGGGAGGGAAAGAGAGAGTGGAGAGGGGGGCTGAGAGAGATAGCAATAGAGAGTGACTGGAAGAGGGAAGGAGGAAAAGGGCTTCAGCGAGTGAGAGAACGATGGTAGGTAAGAGAGGAGATAGGGAACTCCATTGTTTTAATTACGAGAAATTTGTGTATGGAAAAAAATCTGATATGCCCCTGTCTCGTTAGTGTCTTTCAGCTCTGTATAATGGACTTCCTTGCACAAGCATTGCATACAGAAGTCAACTCTTAATGGGTTACATATATATATTTAAATACTGAGGAGGCTGGTTTTCTTTATTTCCTAAAGAGCTTTCTGACAATGCAGTTGCAGTGAAATACTTCGTGAAGATAAGGGCCATATACAATACCTCTATTCAGACAACATCGCCTCGGCTCTGCATTCATCTCGGTTTTGCATTCACAGCTTCTGTATAGGAAGGCAAGGATGTTTTCTCTGGCAGGTGTAGTAATGCATTTCCTAGAAGTAGGGTTGGAGAGTGGAATGGAACGGTAACTGTATGTAGTCCAAGGTGCTGACTCACTATTCCAACCCTCTCTCCCTCTTTTTCCTCACTCTCTCTCTTCCTCTCTTCCTTCCCTGCATCAACTTCACCCTCTCCTCCCTTCTCCCTCTCTTCCCTTCCTTCTTTATTGACCATGTTGTCCAGTAATGTATTTATTTATTGGATGAAAAGTCCCCTCTGAGCGAACAGGGGTGTTTTCTTCCCGCCAACCAATACTTGCTCAGCGTGAATATTGATTGGTTTAGACCATGAGACAATCCCGTAGCTTGCTCGCTCTTACCTGCAGGCCAACTGGCAGGACCATAGCTGCAGCGCTCACACTCTAACACATCTTATCCTGTATTCTGAGCTGATGTTGAGAGAGAGAGAGGCCGATACCCGCTAATTATCAAAATCCAGAAAAGAGACGTTAAATTCTACAACCACCTAAAAGGAAGCGATTACCCAAACCTTCCATAACAAATCCATCACCTACAGAGAGATGAACCTGGGGAAGAGTGCCCTAAGCCCGCTGGTCCTGGGGCTCTGTTCACAAAAACAAACAGACCCCACAGAGCCCCATAACCAAATAATGAGAAAACAAAAAGATAATTACTTGATACATTGGAAAGAATTAACAAAAAAGTAGAGCAAACTACAAAGCTATTTGGCACTAAACAGAGAGTACACAGTGGCAGAATACCTGACCACTGTGACCGACCCAAACCTAAGGAAAGCTTTGACTATGTACAGACTCAGTGAGCATAGCCTTGCTATTGAGAAAGGCCGCCGTAGGCAGACCTGGCTATCAAGAGAAGACAGGCTATGTGCACACTGCCCACAAAACGAGGTGGAAACTGAGCTGCACTTCCTAACCTCCTGCCCAATGTATGTATATAAAGGGTTATCATCATCAATGCTTGTTAC
Organism: Salvelinus alpinus; assembly: GCF_045679555.1. Taxonomy (NCBI): domain Eukaryota; kingdom Metazoa; phylum Chordata; class Actinopteri; order Salmoniformes; family Salmonidae; genus Salvelinus; species Salvelinus alpinus. The sequence continues at coordinate 43,372,109 of NC_092096.1, read as the reverse complement.
TGAAAATACTACTATCAGCAGAGATTACTTAAAGAGTCAATCAGCTTGGCTCTCAACTTGAGTTTTAAATGTGCTGCTAAAAAGCCTTTATTATGCCTGAATTAGAGATGTCTCTGTGGAGTAGGTATTAATATTTGACACGTTAATATATGTTTTCTATCAGCACAGTATGTGAATAATGTAAAATGCTTGAACTGAGGATTGGCACACGGCGTTCTTTGTAAACTGTATTCCTGATTGTTCTCTGAATGCTGTTATTTTCCCCCAGTGGCCTATTGTATTAGTGTTTAGGCATACTAGTGGAGGAAATTAGTGTAGCAGTTACTACAGGTAGCTAGTAGCATCTTTGAGCAGGACAAGGGGTTAAAATATGTCATATGGCTGCAAACACTTCATGCATATCGAGGGAGATGCTGTATTGTGGCTACAGGGTATCCAGTAGCATTGTTAGCATTATCGCTAACTCCTACACTCATATCGTCGAGGCATGGTGAATCAGGGGTTAACACTGTAACGTCATATGCAGATGACAATAGGTAGGATGGGGAATAAAGTAAGTAGGCTAAGTAATTGCCACGCTCGGAGGGATTTTATGCAGTGGTAATTTACATAATCATCATAATAATACATTAATTCCATGCTTTAACCTTTTGTGCCGTCACGAGCGCTAATTATCATCATTATAGACCAGAGAACAACTTTATTTTAGTGGTGCTTGCTCGCTAATGAATCATGATATTTTGTTTGCATTGATGCATCGTTTTATTTATTGTGATCCGTGTAGCTACCCACTCCTTTGACCTGTTCTTAAATGGAGAGACTACTCATCTTAATTAATTAATTAATTAATGTCTCCTTATAGTACAGGTTCCTTAACAATCCTCTTTGGCCATAGTGTCATTGACCCACATTTTGGTTTGTTAATGTACAATTTATCAATAATTTGCAGACGTGTTGCTGTGCGTTTTGTTGCTGTGCGTTTTGCTGCCAACTTTACTTTACTTTGCTAGCTGACAACTTTACGTTTTTTGTTTTGTTTTTGTTTTTAATTACCGTTTATATTTTTAGTTTTTCCATCGCAACTTTTTTCCCTCATTCAACTTTTTCACTCCGGACGCTTTATCTGGACATGGTTCGTCAACACCTTCAACAGCCGAAGCTAAGTAGTAACATTAACATGATGTCTTCTAATTGCAGTCGCTGTACTCATAATATACAGGAGAACGATCGCCTTACGGCGAGAATAGCTGTGCTACAAGCCCAGCTTCAGACGCAATCGTTAGGCAAGGGTAATTTCAGTGTAGGAAAGGAAGAAACAGCGTCTGTGCCACCAGTAAGTACAGATAGTAACGTTAGTATAAATCCCCCCGCACAGTCCCCGCAGCCGGACAACTTTCTCATGGCTTCTGGAGGGAAATGCTGTTGGAATGCTCAACCGGTGTCGCTCATTCAGCCGACAGAAACTTTCAACCGGTTCTCCCCATTATGTAGCGAGTCGGAGTCTGAGTCTGAGTCTTCTCTTGTCTCTACTCATCCCGTTACGGGGTCTGAGACGCCGAAGGCTCCCACCATTAGCTCTGACAAATTGAAAACCCTAGTCATTGGCGACTCCATTACCCGCAGTATTAGACTTAAAGCGAATCACCCAGCGATCATACACTGTTTACCAGGGGGCAGGGCTACCGACGTTAAGGCTAATCTAAAGATGGTGCTGGCTAAAGCTAAATCTGGCGAGTGTAGAGAGTATAGAGATATTGTTATCCACGTCGGCACCAACGATGTTAGGATGAAACAGTCAGAGGTCACCAAGTGCAACATAGCTTCAGCGTGTAAATCAGCTAGAAAGATGTGTCGGCATCGAGTAATTGTCTCTGGCCCCCTCCCAGTTAGGGGGAGTGACGAGCTCTACAGCAGAGTCTCAGCACTCAATCGCTGGTTGAAAACTGTTTTCTGCCCCTCCCAAAAGATAGAATTTGTAGATAATTGGCCCTCTTTCTGGGACTCACCCACAAACAGGACCAAGCCTGACCTGCTGAGGAGTGACGGACTCTATCCTAGCTGGAGGGGTGCTCTCATCTTATCTACCAACATAGATAGGGCTCTAACTCCTCTAGCCCCACAATGAAATAGGGTGCAGGCCAGGCAGCAGGCTGTTAGCCAACCTGCCAGCTTAGTGGAGTCTGCCAATAGCACAGTCAGTGTAGTCAGCTCAGCCATACCCATTGAGACTGTGTCTGTGCCTCGACCTAGGTTGGGCAAAACTAAACATGGCGGTGTTCGCCTTAGCAATCTTATTAGGATAAAGACCTCCTCCATTCCTGCCATTATTGAAAGAGATCGTGATACCTCACATCTCAAAATAGGGTTACTTAATGTTAGATCCCTCACTTCAAAGGCAGTCATAGTCAATGAACTAATCACTGATCATAATCTTGATGTGATTGGCCTGACTGAAACATGGCTTAAGCCTGATGAATTTACTGTGTTAAATGAGGCCTCACCTCCTGGTTACACTAGTGACCATATCCCCCGTGCATCCCGCAAAGGCGGAGGTGTTGCTAACATTTACGATAGCAAATTTCAATTTACAAAAAAAAAAATGGCGTTTTCGTCTTTTGAGCTTCTAGTCATGAAATCTATGCAGCCTACTCATTCACTTTTTATAGCTACTGTTTACAGGCCTCCTGGGCCATATACAGCGTTCCTCTCTGAGTTTCCTGAATTCCTATCAGACCTTGTAGTCATAGCAGATCATATTCTAATTTTTGGTGATTTTAATATTCACATGGAGAAGTCCACAGACCCACTCCAAAAGTCTTTCGGAGCCATCATCGACTCAGTGGGTTTTGTCCAACATGTCTCTGGACCTACTCACTGCCACAGTCATACTCTGGACCTAGTTTTGTCCCATGGAATAAATGTTGTAGATCTTAATGTTTTTCCACATAATCCTGGACTATCGGACCACCATTTTATTACGTTTGCAATCGCAACAAATAATCTGCTCAGACCCCAACCAAGGAGCATCAAAAGTCGTGCTATAAATTCTCAGACAACACAAAAATTCCTTGATGCCCTTCCAGACTCCTTCTGCCTACCCAAGGACGTCAGAGGACAAAAATCAGTTAACCACCTAACTGAGGAACTCAATTTAACCTTGCGCAATACCCTAGATGCAGTTGCACCCCTAAAAACGAAAAACATTTGTCATAAGAAACTAGCTCCCTGGTATACAGAAAATACCCGAGCTTTGAAGCAAGCTTCCAGGAAATTGGAACGGAAATGGCGCCACACCAAACTGGAAGTCTTCCGACTAGCTTGGAAAGACAGTACCGTGCAGTACCGAAGAGCCCTCACTGCTGCTCGATCATCCTACTTTTCCAACTTAATCGAGGAAAATAAGAACAATCCAAAATTTCTTTTTGATACTGTTGCGAAACTAACTAAAAAGCAGCATTCCCCAAGAGAGGATGGCTTTCACTTCAGCAGTAATAAATTCATGAACTTCTTTGAGGAAAAGATCATGACCATTAGAAAGCAAATTACGGACTCCTCTTTGAATCTGCGTATTCCTCCAGGGCTTAGCTGTCCTGGATCTGCACAGCTCTGTGAGGGCCTGGGATCGGGAGAGACACTTAAGTGTTTTAGTACTATATCTCTTGACACAATGATGAAAATAATCATGGCCTCTAAACCTTCAAGCTGCATACTGGATCCTATTCCTACTAAACTGCTGAAGGAGCTGCTTCCTGTGCTTGGCCCTCCTATGTTGAACATAATAAACAGCTCTCTATCCACCGGATGTGTACCAAACTCACTAAAAGTGGCAGTGATAAAGCCTCTCTTGAAAAAGCCAAACCTTGACCCGGAAAATATAAAAAACTATCGGCCTATATCGAATCTTCCATTCCTCTCAAAAATTTTAGAAAAAGCTGTTGCGCAGCAACTCACTGCCTTTCTGAAGACAAACAATGTATACGAAATGCTTCAGTCTGGTTTTAGACCCCATCATAGCACTGAGACTGCACTTGTGAAGGTGGTAAATGACCTTTTAACCTCTAACGAGCCTCTACCCCGGGTCCGGGATCACCCCCCCACCCCCCCACACACTGATTAGCATAGCTAGCATAGCTTCACAAGTAGATAGTAGCATCTAAATATCATTAAATCACAAGTCCAAGACACCAGATGAAAGATACAGATCTTGTGAATAAAGCCACCATTTCAGATTTTTTAAATGTTTTACAGGGAAGACAAAATATGTAAATCTATTAGCTAAACACGTTAGCAAAATACACCACTTTTCTAACTCCATCAGTTTCTTACTCCATCAGGTGCTATCACCAATTCGGCTAAACTAAGATATTGATAGCCACTAACCAAGAAAAAACCTCTTCAGATGACAGTCTGATAACATATTCATGGTATAGGATAGTTTTTGTTAGAAAAAAGTGCATATTTCAGGTAGAAATCACAGTTCTACATTGCAGCTGCAATCTGAAATAGCGTTGGAAGCAGCCGGAATAATTACAGAGACCGACGTCAATTACCAAAAGAATCATCCTAAAACACTTCAGAAAAATCGACAGCCTACAGCAATCGAAAGACACAGATCTTGTGAATCCAGAGAATATTTCAGATTTTCTAAGTGTTTTACAGCGAAAACACAATATAGCATTATATGAGCGTACCACAATAGCCAGAATCACAACCGCATTTACCAGCTGTAAATGTTAGCGATCGTAACAACCCAACAAAAGATATATAATTTGACTAACCTTGATATACTTCATCAGATGACAGACCTGTAACATCATATTACACAATGCATATAGCTTTTGTTCGAAAATGTGCATATTTAGCAGCATAAATCGTGGTTATACTATGTAATCACTACAAACATTGCATGTATTCTGGCCGGCGCCATTTTGGATTAGCGCCTATTCTTATAAAAATACTATTCATAAACTTGACTAAAAAATATAAGTTGGACAACAATCGAAAGATAAATTAGTTCTTAATGCAATCGCTATGTTAGATTTTTAAAATTAACGTTACTAGACATATAGTGTGCGTTGCAGCCAGACCAGTGCCTGCAAAAGTGGCGCGCAAACACTATGACATTTTTCTACATAAATACGTAATAACATCATAAATAGTTCCTACTTTTGGACGAGCTTCCATCAGTATCTTGGGCAATGTGTCTTTTCTTCAAAAGAATAGTTGCTTTGTTGTAAAACGTCCTCTTCACCTTTGGAACTAGCTGCTACCATTAGCTATGTCGCACACACATGTCCAAATCCTCAAACTAGATACAAAGGAAATTCAGAAAAATAGCACTATACTCGCATAAACTGATATAAATCGGTTTCAAATAACATCGTTATGATGTTTCTAACACCTATATTTAATTAAATTACAGACGGATACATCTCTGGTCGATAACTGAGCGTTCCAAAATTTCATCCTGACTTCTTGCCAGGCGCCATGACGAACGAGACAAAGAAAGGTACTCTCGTTCCATCCGGCTTTATAACCTCGGACAGCTACGTAGACAGACCATTCCACTTCTCATTGGTTACTGACATCCAGGGGAAGGCGGGTGCAGTTCAATTCCAGCCATAGGATATACACAGGCTTTAAAACTGAACCCAGATCAGAGGATAATTCTCAGACCTTCGCAAGTCATGTCAGGATTTTTGCTGTAGAGGGAGTTCTGGGTCACCCACAGACATAATTCAAACGGTTTTAGAAACTAGACAGTGTTTTCTATCCAATATTAGTAAGGATATGCATATTGTACGATCAAGAATTGAGCAATAGGCCGTTTAATTTGGAGACCAAAAAATGCTAATGCGGAACAGCACCCCCTATAGTTGCAAGAAGTTAATGGCGTCAGACCGAGGCTCTGCATCTGTCCTCGTGCTACTAGACCTTAGTGCTGCCTTTGACACCATCGATCACCACATTCTTTTGGAGAGACTGGAAACCCAAATTGGTCTACACGGACAAGTTCTGGCCTGGTTTAGATCTTACCTGTCGGAAAGATATCAGTTTGTCTCTGTGAATGGTCTGTCCTCTGACAAATCAACTGTACATTTCGGTGTTCCTCAAGGTTCCGTTTTAGGACCACTATTGTTTTCACTATATATTTTACCTCTTGGGGATGTTATTCGAAAACATAATGTTAACTTTCACTGCTATGCGGATGACACACAGCTGTACATTTCAATGAAACATGGCGAAGCCCCAAAATTGCCCTCGCTAGAAGCCTGTGTTTCAGACATAAGGAAGTGGATGGCTGCAAACTTTCTACTTTTAAACTCGGACAAAACAGAGATGCTTGTTCTAGGTCCCAAGAAACAAAGAGATCTTCTGTTAAATCTGACAATTCATCTTGATGGTTGTAAAGTCGTCTCAAATAAAACTGTGAAGGACCTCGGCGTTACTCTTGACCCTGATCTCTCTTTTGACGAACATATTAAGACTGTTTCAAGGACAGCTTTTTTCCATCTACGTAACATTGCAAAAATCAGAAATTTTCTGTCCAAAAATGATGCAGAAAAATTAATCCATGCATTTGTTACTTCTAGGTTAGACTACTGCAATGCTCTACTTTCCGGCTACCCGGATAAAGCACTAAATAAACTTCAGTTAGTGCTAAATACGGCTGCTAGAATCCTGACTAGAACCAAGAAATTTGATCATATTACTCCAGTGCTAGCTTCCCTACACTGGCTTCCTGTTAAGGCAAGGGCTGATTTCAAGGTTTTACTGTTAACCTATAAAGCGTTACATGGGCTTGCTCCTACCTATCTTTCCGAGTTGGTCCTGCCGTACATACCAATACGTACGCTACGGTCACAAGACGCAGGCCTCCTAATTGTCCCTAGAATTTCTAAGCAAACAGCGGGAGGCAGGGCTTTCTCCTATAGATCTCCATTTTTATGGAACAGTCTGCCTACCCATGTGAGAGACGCAGACTCGGTCTCAACCTTTAAGTCTTTACTGAAGACTTATCTCTTCAGTAGGTCATATGATTGAGTGTAGTCTGGCCCAGGAGTGTGAAGGTGAACGGAAAGGCTCTGGAGCAACGAACCGCCCTTGCTGTCTCTGCCAGGCCGGTTCCCCTCTCTCCACTGGGATTCTCTGCCTCTAACCCTGTTACAGGGGCTGAGTCACTGGCTTGCTGGTGCTCTTTCATGCCGTCCCTAGGAGGGGTGCGTCACTTGAGTGGGTTGAGTTACTGACGTGATCTTCCTGTCTGGGTTGGCGCCCCCCCTTGGTTTGTGCTGTGGTGGAGACCTTTGTGGGCTATACTCGGCCTTGTCTCAGGATTGTAAGTTGGTGGTTGAGGATTTCCCTCTAGTGGTGCAGGGGCTGTGCTTTGGCAAAGTGGGTGGGGTTATATCCTTCCTGTTTGGCCCTGTCCGGGGGTTTCTTCGGATGGGGCCACAGTGTCTCCTGACCGCTCCTGTCTCAGCCTCCAGTATTTATGCTGCAGTAGTTTATGTGTCGGGGGGCTAGGGTCAGTTGGTTACCTGGAGTACTTCTCCTGTCTTATCCAGTGTCCTGTGTGAATTTTAAGTATGCTCTCTCTAATTCTCTCGTTCTCTCTTTCTCTCTGAGAACCTGAGCCCTAGGACCATACGTCAGGACTACCGGGCATGATGACACCTTGCTGTCCCCAGTCCGCCTGGCCTTGCTGCTATTCCAGTTTCAACTGTTCTGCCTGCGGTTACGGAACCCCTACCTGTCCCAGACCTGCTGTTTTCAACTCTTAATGATCGGCTATGAAAAGCCAACTGAGATTTATTCCTGATTATTATTTGACCATGCTTGTCATTTATGAACATTTTGAAAATCTTGGCTCTCTCTAATTTTCTCCTTCTCTCTTTCTTTCTCTCGGAGGACCTGAGCCCTAGGACCATACGTCGGGACTACCGGCCGTGGTGACTCCTTGCTGTCCCCAGTCCGCCTGGCCTTGCTGCTATTCCAGTTTCAACTGTTCTGCCTGCGGTTATGGAACCCCTACCTGTCCCAGACCTGCTGTTTTCAACTCTTAATGATCGGCTATGAAAAGCCAACTGAGATTTATTCCTGATTATTATTTGACCATGCTTGTCATTTATGAACATTTTGAAAATCTTGGCTCTCTCTAATTTTCTCCTTCTCTCTTTCTTTCTCTCGGAGGACCTGGGCCCTAGGACCATGCGTCGGGACTGCCGCCCGTGGTGACTCCTTGCTGTCCCCAGTCCGCCTGGCCTTGCTGCTATTCCAGTTTCAGCTGTTCTGCCTGCGGTTATGGAACCGCCACCTGTCCCAGACCTGTTGTTTTTCAACTCTTGATGATCGGCTATGAAAAGCCAACTGAAAATTATTCATGATTATTATTTGACCATGCTTGTCACTTATGAACATTTTTGAACATCTTGGCATAGTTCTGTTATAATCTCCACCCGGCACAGCCAGAAGAGGACTGGCCACCCCTCATAGCCTGGTTCCTCTCTAGGTTTCTTCCTAGGTTTTGGCCTTTCTAGGGAGTTTTTCCTAGCCACCGTGCTTCTACACCTGCATTACTAGCTGTTTGGGGTTTTAGGCTGGTTGTCTGTACAGCACTTCGAGATATTAGCTGATGTACGAAGGGCTATATAAAATAAAATTGATTGAAAAATAAAATAAAAAAATTGATTGATTGATCAAGATTGTTGACTGTAGATTACTTGGTAGATGGTAATTGGTGGTAGATAGCTCATAGTGATGAATACGTTCCAAATAACAAACAAAATCATCAGCCTTAATATCCAATGTTGTGTGGTGGTGGCCGCTGCTGTATCCAAGGCTGGCGAAGGGGTTGTTTTTAACACAGTGTAGTAATACCCTAACTCCCCAAATCAAACACAGAAAATATGTTTGAGCGCCATACATAACTACTTTACAGAATTTTAAAATGGATTTTAGTGGAATACAACACAATATGTGTGAAAAACGTGTGTCTAGTTAGGGACGACACATGTTCTGTTAGTTTTAACATAATCAGTGTGTTGATAAATTTGCACAAATCATGTGTGTGCCAACACAGTGATTGTGTCAAAAGTAACACAACATGTGTCGTCCCTAACTAGACACAGAGAAGTGTTAAAAAAAGAACACCACAAGTGTTGTTTTTAACACATCTGTTTGAATGTCTGCAGCAGGCGTGAACCAACCAGAACTCACAGAGTTCTATACAGAGTTCTATATCTCCCATAGCTACAGCATCTCAGTAACTTCATGAATAACTGTGGGCTGAATTTTAGGTATATTTTTAACTTTGCTTATACACTCCATGGATAGTAATTTGTATAGGTGTTTGGTTTGAATTGTTATAATTATATTCTGCTATTAAAGTATTAATTAAAATGATTGATGTAATTAAAGTTAGGTCTATCCCCCAAAAGTCAATTATAAGGATACACTATCATCTATATTCAAGTAAACAAGCAAACCTTATTATGGTGACTCGTGAATTTGTGTTTTTCCTATACCCAATATTTGGGATTAAATTATAATTTATAGTCTCTTTGATTATGCACTTCCTGTTCATGCTCTTGATTTTATTGAATTGTGGATTGAGTATCCTCTTTCTTGTAGTGTTTTGTGAGGTTCTTCACCTCATTTAGCGCCATAAAGTATTCACACCCCTTGATTTATTCCACATGTTGTGTTACAGCCTGAATTCAAAATGGATGAAATCGTTTTTTTCTTCTCACCCATCTACACAATACCCCTTAATGACAATGTGAAAACATGTTTTTAGAAATACAGAAATATCTAATTTACATAAGTATTCACACCTCTGAGTAAATACTTTGTAGAACCACTTTTGGTGGCGATTACAGCTATGAGTCTTTCTGTAAGTACTGTATCTAAGAGCTTTCCACACCTGGATTGTGCAACATTGGCTCAATATTATTTTGAAAATTCTTCAAGCTCGGTCAAATTCGTCGTTGATCATTGCCATACAACCATTTTCATGTCTCACCATAGAACTCAGCCACTCAGGAACATTCACTGACTTCTTGGTAAGTAAGCCCAATGTATATTTGTCCTTGTGTTTTAGGTTATGGTCCTGCTGAAAGGTGAATTCATCTCCCAGTGTCTGATAGAAACAGACTGAACTAGGTTTTCCTCTAAGATTTTGCCTGTGCTTAGCTCCGTTTCTTTTTATCCTGAAAGACTTCCCAGTACTTAACGATTACAAGCATACCGATAACATGATGCAGCCACTACTATGCTTGAAAATATGGACTGGTACTTAGTAATGTGTTGTATTGGATTTGCCCCAAACATAACACTTTGTATTCAGGACAAAATGTTAATTGCTTTGCCACATTTTTTGCAGTATCACTTTAGATCCTTTTTGCAAACAGGATGCATGTTTTGTATTTTTTTAGTTCTGTACACACTCCCTTATTTTCACTCTGTCAATGATTAGGTTAGTATTGTAGAGTTACTGCAATGTTGTTGATCCATCCCCAATTTTTTCCTATCACAGCCATCAAACTCCGTAACTGTTTTAAAGTCACCAATCCCTGATCGGTTTCCTTCCTCTCTGGCAACTGAGTTAGGAATCTTTGTAGTGACTGGCTGTATTGATAATCCAACCAAAGGATAATTAATAACTTCACGATGCTCAAAGGGTTATTCAATGTCTGCTTTTTTTTGTACCCATCTACCAATAGGTATCCTTCTTTGCAAGACATTGGAAAACCTCCATGGTCTTTGTGGTTGAATCTGTGTTTGAAATTCACTTCTAAACCGAGGGACCTTACAAATGTTTACTCCTGAACTTATTTAGGCTTGCCATAACAAAAGGGTTACATACTTAGTGAGTCAAGACATTTCAGCTCTTCAGTTTTTATTGGTTTGTAAAAACATTGAAAAACATAATTCCACTTTTACATTTTGGCCTATTGTGTGTAGACCAGTGACAAAACAATCTCCATTTAATCCATTTTAAATGTGGGCTGTAGCACAACAAAATATGGTAAAAGTCAAGGGGTGTGAATACTTTCTGAAGGCACTGTGTAAAGGTGCATGAGGGTTCTTAGGTGGCATTCCTGTTTGATGCTGAAGTACTGATGTAATAGCGTTCTTGACCTGATGAGTCAAGTCTAATTGAACCCTGTTAGCAGGTGGCTTAGCAGTCTTAGCTAGAGTGGTACTTTAAGAAGAAAACATATTGGTTTGAATTTAAAACAGTTTCAGTGGGGTCCAGAATTATTGACACCTTTGATAAATATGAAAGATAATTACTGTATAAAATAAATAACTAAAATACTGAGCTATACTTTATGCAAATATTTTGGGGAAAATAATATAATTTTAACTAATACAATTGCTCAGAGAAATGTATTTATTTGAACAAGCGATATTATATATATTTTTTTAATGTAGGCGTCAAAATTGACACCCCTGTTTTTAATACCTTTCAATACCTCACCTTGCAAGGATAATGGCATTGAGCCTTTTTCCGAAATGTTTTATTAGTTGGAGAACACATATGGAGGGATCTAAGATCATTCCTCCATACAGAATATTTCCAGATCATTAATATCCTTATAGACTGCCATCTTCAATTCAAACCACAGGTTTTCAATGGGTTTCAGGTTCGGAGACTGAGATGGCCATTCCAAAATGTGTAATGTGTATGCGTGGTTATTTTATTGCTGGAAGATCCACTTGCGGCAAACTTTTAGCCTTCTGGCAGAGGGAACCAGGTTTTTGGCTAAAATATCCTGGCCCTACACTGATATTGGATAAAGTTTATGAGTACATTCTCCTTTCGACGCAAAGAGCTCTAATTTCATGTCATCCAACAAACGTAAACGCCTGGACTGGTGCTTTGGTCAGATGACATGAAAAGTAAGCTCTTTGGTCATGCACACCAGTGGTGGGTTTGGCGTCAACATTTCTGCGTTAGCAGAAATTAACCCCATACCTACTGTGAAATATGGCGGTGGATCTTTGACGTTATGGGGCTATTTTTCTTTCGCTGGCCCTAGGGCGTTGTTAAGGTCAACAGCATCATTAACTTTATCTGGTATCAGTACATTTTAGCCAAAAACCTGGTTGCCTCGGCCAGGAGGCTGTAACTTGGCCAAACGTGGATCTTCCAGCAAGACAATATCCCCAAGCACACATCAAAATCCACAAGGAAATAGTTTGCCACAAAATGAATGGACTTGAAACCCATTGAAAACCTGTGGTTTGAATTGAAGAGGGCAGTCCATAAGCGAGGGCGGTTTAAGATCCCTCCTTATGTGTTCTCCAACTCATTAAACATTTCAGTGCCGTTATCCTCATAAAGTGAGGTATTGAAAGGTCTTGAAAACAAAGCGTCAATAGTTTTGACCCCTACCTTTTTTAAGATTTTTTTTTATTACTTGTTAAACAAAACCTCTTTCTCTGAGCAATTGTTTTAGTACGAAATATATAACTTCCCAATTTTTTGGAGCATACAATACAGAATAGCTCAGGTTTTTTTTATAGTAATTCTTGCTCATATTTATCAAGGGTGTCAATAATTTCGGATGTGACTGTAAGTGACATGAAGCATAGATAGAAGAATTCTAGAAGAATTACATCATTGCACCAAAGACATTCCATACTTTATGTTCATGCTGTTTTTTACATGACAGCTTTTGACTAGGGATTGAAGTTGTAACAATGGTAACAATGCTATGGTAAAGCTCTGAGGACCTCTGCTATGGGACCACAGTACTACAAACACGACCTAGAGTGTTTTCAGAGTGCAAGAGAAGAGCTGTGTTCCTGTCATGTCTGTCAGATGTGTGAGTGCGTGTGTGTGTGTGTTCATGTGTGTGTGCATCTGTGTTGCGTATCTGCAACTGAGGGACAGTGGGTCTCTATGCACCAGTGACTTTAAACTTTACCGTACATAACTACACTGCACATTTTCCACTGTTAAATGTAACACTGGTCCAGTGTCTACACGGGTCCACACTTATCAGAGTTAAATTAACACACTGCTTAGTGTAAAGCCTTATTTACATTTTTTCCCAGAGTACCTCGCCTTTATTTGTTAGTGACATGGTTTTTGCAGTCAGTCTTTTTTTCGTTTTTTTGGGGGGGGGGTCCCCCTTCATCAAGTGAGCGCTAAGCTAATATATTGAAATACAAATTATTTAATAGTGATGGGCAGTCTGAGTCTTTTTGGTGAGTTGGTTCAGTTCATGTAATAGAGCTGGCTCATTTGGCTTCCAAACGGCTATTTGTTCAAAATGCTTAAGAGTTGATCAAGAACCATGAAAAAAAGTATTATTATCCAATGTAAAGGCCAAAAGATAGGTGACATTATGTCAGAGTGTGGAATGCGCGTTCAAATAAAATGTTACCTGGCCAAATGATTAGATGGACTGCACTACAAACTGAAAAAATCTGCATTTACCAGATTGATTGACTTGCTCTCCCCACTATTTATTTTTTCTGCAGTGAAGATTCACCTTCTAGGTAATTATTTTGAGGGCCTTGTTTTACCCTAAAACAGTGGCCTGAAACTGATGGTTTTCAGGACTGCAAGTCACATTATGATGGCTTGAAAAGTGATGTGTAAATCCCATTGGAATTCAGCCAGAGTGGGGATATCCAACATTTGGAATTTCTATTCAACCAGAACCTGCATTCAGAATGACTGCTGGGTTGCAAAGATGAAGATATGAGACTACCGTCCTAAACAATCTAATCTGGATCAACCATTTTAGTAATGGGTGCAATAAATCCAAGTAATAGATTAGATTTGATTAGAAAATGTATGTTATTTATACTTCTGTAGCATAAGATTAATTAATCAATCAATGTAAATGCAAAAACATAGATATTGAAACAAACAATTTTAAAGAATCAACCTGCAATAATGCCTCCTGGGAAATATGATAATGATGGGCCTGGTTTTGGTTAAACACTGGTTATTAACACCAAGACTCTGGTTATTTTACACCAATGAGTGTTAATGTAATACTTTCAGAGTTAGTTAAACACCTGAATCAACACTGAAACGTTACGTTGAAAAATCAACACTAGGTAACACTGACCAACTTGCTTTGTATCAGTGGGTGGAACCGAGGCTGGGGAGCCTGTCTGATTGACAGCTGAGCGCTGGACCTCGGGAAAGCAGCATAAACGGCCATGAAAACACACTCAGTACTGTGCAATATTATGAAATGCCTGCCTGGCAGAAGTGTGAGGCTGCGTCTCAAAAGGCACCCTATTCCCTATATAGTGCACTACTTAGGAATAGGGCTCTGGTCAAAAGTAGTGCACTATGTAGGGGATAGGGTGTAATTTGTGATGCAGACAGAGACCTCTGTCTGAGAAAAGGCTGTAGCTGTAGTAACGCTCTGGTAAGCAGATACTTCCCCCCCAGGTGTTTCCTGTCAGTGTTCAGACTACGTGCCAGTGTAGAGGTGCTTTGGTCAAGTACATGTTGATGTTGTTACAATGTGCGTTATGGCCGAAGGCAGAACCATGTATAGCTGGTTGAATCGGTAAGCCAATATGACTGTTAAAAAAGTATAGGATGGCGTGAAGTTTATTGGTGGTGATATCTGTGATGAAGCTCTGTGACAAAGATGTTTTGACTCCAGACAATCACAGATTATAAAGGGAAAGCTAGCCACATAGCAGACACCAATGCCTTGCTCCTGGACAACTGATTGAAAGTAAAAGGATCTTGGTGAACAAATGCCGTGGTCAAAGCTACAATGGCGCCAGTGCAATGAGTGAAGTTCACCCAGGTGTTTTAAAAGCTCATATCAGACCAAGCCTAAAGTTTCTTATGTTGTTCTTTATGAGTTTTAGTTTAGAAAACAATAATCTTTATGCAGAAGTGACAGTTACAGGGATGGTAAAAAGAGTTTAATTACTTTAGCAACATCTGGAAAACTGTGCAGAAGGGAGTGGTGATTAAAATACAGCAGTTTTACAGTTTTAGTTTTATCTTTAATTGAGCCTCTCATTCTCCGTAATTGCTGGCCTCAGCACGTTACGGAAACATATTAAGTGTATAGGACGCTCTGTGACAAGTTATCTGCAGATGCAAACAGATCGTCTTTAGTGGACACCGGTTATTGAGGGCTCAAACTAAAAAAGTGGCTTTTGATTTTCGTTCATACTGGTGAACCGGTGTTTGAGTTGTGTGGTTGCAATATCAACAGTCCCCGATCTCTGGAATATCTTGGCATGCATAATTCAAGACCTAAGTTTAAATTGTGTGCAGCAAAATAGACACAATGCATAATGTCTCAGGAGGACTTCGGAAGACCAGAGGAATTTCTACACTGGATTTAATTACATTTACCTTGATTTCAGCCCGTTTGTGGAGACTATTAGCCAGACAAAACCTGATGAGTTCAACAGTAAATAGTGGTTAAGTGTATCCTCAAGCCGACTCCTATTTTCCTCAGTGTTAAGCTATTTGATGGGTAATTTTAATTAAAACATTTATAAATAGCAGCTAAATAGCAGGTAAATACTGTATTAGGATACAATGCATAATAAAACAATCCCTATCATTTGGCATTAACGGACTGGTTTTACTCACAACAACGTTCTATCCAAGCTGAGAGAGAGCATGGGGACGGCTCATATCATGCAGGTTCAGGTAGCCTATACAGGACAGTTGTATTTTATTGTTTTATCTATTGGTTTCTGATTAGTACGCTGTTGTTTTGAACATTTAATTTACATTCTGCAGTGTTTTAATTTACAACTTTAATTACTGAAAAAGTAATTACGTTATTGCCGCCAGCCAACAGTCTAAATCATGGCAGCCTTGCAACACTGTGTATAGCTTCGTGAAATATTAAGCTTAACATGATACAATTACAACCAAATAGGCCTACCAATAAACATTTATCCATTAGCTAAAGCAAAGCTATGGGATACAAGCCCTGGCACCACAGAAAGCCTGTCATAGATTCAATAGCCAGCAGCATAGTCACAATTTCAGCACCATGGGGAGGGGGCTGAACTCCGACCTTGTGCGGGAGATCAGAGGAACTACGTTAAGCCAGTGTAGGTAATACTGGTCAATTTTCTGTGTGTACTCAACCAATAAACGTTCTCTTTCCCCGCTGCTCTAGCATGCATACAAAAACCCACATTCTGACAGACAGTCATAGTGTGCATAGGTGCTATTCACATCTTTGTTCATATTACTTCTTAGACTAGAGTAAAATACTAATATTCACTGTGAACTCAGAACAGTGGTTGCCATAGAAATGCAGCGTGCGTATCCTAAGGCCTGGGGGTTTATAGGAGTTGTGTTGGTGTTTGTGTGTGTGCGTGTGCGTCAATTGTGTGTCTGTGAGTACTGTGAGTGTGTGGCTGCGCCTGTGTGTGCGTGTGTGTAGTGATGCTGGAGTTCTCAGATAAGACTGGTGTCTCCATGGCTGAATAAAGGACTTGCAGCGTTGCTCCACTGAAAGCGGCCGACACAGTTATCAAGGAGTATGGGGAACCATACAAGACAGAGTACTGGAATCAAAACACAACCAGGGAGAAGGACAAGAGAGAAAGAGACCTAATAACACATTCATTAGACTACAAACCCTCCCTGGAGACATTTCACAGGCTTTCAATGGACCTTCAATGGACCATTCACAATGGTGTTGGTCTCTTATCGTAAAAAAACGCACATTAATTTCCGAGGGCTTGGATGTGTGAATGTCTGTGTGTGTAATAATTATTCAAAATTCATGGCAGAGCTTGTTATATGTCATAAAACATTAGGCCGTGAAAGGGTATTTTCTTATTGTTTGGTCCATTACTGAGCTCCAGCATCAGATAGACTTGTAATTAAAATGCAATATTCACACGGACATCAAACAAGCCATTATTACATTATTTGTTTATTGTCTTTTTCCTAATTAGTTCCTTTCAATTGGCAAACACTCTCTTTTCATTCTATAAGTTAATCACTAATACTATTTATTTATTTGCCAGTTTATTTGTAAAACCCTGTTGAATGTGTTTTCATTTTAGCCAAGCCTTCTGCTGCATTCAGCTGATGGAAATGGGAGCTGTGTGTGTGTGTGTGTTTTTTTTTTGCTCGTCACTGCATGTGCGAGTATTCGGGTGTACGTGCGTCATGTGTGCATATGTGTGTGTGCATGCATATGTAGTTGCTTGTCCGCGTCAGACAGGTTTACAGATGACCGCCTGCCTATGCTCTGCAGCTGCTGTGGGTCAGTAGGCATTGTTTGGGAACATAATAGAAATCAATTAGAGGTTTGGCTGCCAGACTGCCTGGGCAGAAACCTGCTGTGTATGCCTGCGGCAGTGCCACTTTCACGAGCATCCAGATTGGCAGAGCTAATCACACACTGCCCCAAGCCCTCAGCTGGGAGGGCCAATGCAACTGCAATCCTGAAAGGCTGCATACTTGTGATATAGAAATTATGTTTATTTATTTGATATTAATGGTTAACATTTATATTTAACTAATAGTAATACATTTCTGTCATGTTAGTGTCTGTGATGTCATGGGCTCCACTCTAGTTCCCTGCAGCTAATCTGGGCGTATGGTCACTGGAGATGGCTTGAGCTGACAAAGGAGTTAAAGACTGCATTACTTAGACAGGAATGTGTTTTACTAGAGATAGCTTAGGAGTAGAATAATCCCTCATTGTCTCAAAATCCTCCTTGCATCCGTGAAACTAAGCCAGGGTGGGGTTATGACAACAACCCATGTGAAGATAACGACAGGATGAACCCAGAGTGTCTTATGATGCTCCTTGGTCTGCATAAGGGGGTTGAACCAACCATGACTGAGCATTGTTAGTGTCAGCTATAGTACCCTGCATTTGTGTGAAGTTTAGGTTACTCGATCCAGCACTCAAGGGTCGGGGGTCGACCAGCCTCATTATATCAATAATTAATCAATATTAAATAAGATGATCGTTTGAAGAAATGACCAAGTCTCTCTCAGTACTGAATTTCCACAACATACTGTACTGGCTTAGGGCAAATGTATTCTGAATGCAGGGTTAATAAGAAAGAGCAGGCTGTTAGGGCTGTGAGTGAGTACAGGCTTAAGTTTTTAGCCGTGGACTAACACACCTTACTCATCTAATCAAGCTGACAGTGAGATGTTGATTAGGGGAAGCATGTTGTCTCTCCTCCATCTCAATAATCTAAATTGTCCTCTCTCCCTTGTCTCTGTGAAAACCTAAAAATTGCGGCTTAAAAGACTCACTCTCCCCACTTACAAGATGACATACTGACAGCGTATGTACACTGCAAATTGGCCAGTGCTACCTAGTGTTGATTTTTCAGTGTAACCTTTCTAGTGTTGATTCAGGTGTTAAAAAGTAAACGAAACCACGCCCATCATTATCATATTTCCCAGGATGCGCTATTGCAGGTAGATAAAAAACAAAAAAAATTGTTTCAATATCTATGTTTTTGCATGTACATTGATTGATTAAATATCTTGTGCTTCTCAAATATAACATACATTTTCCCAAACGAATCCAATCTGTTACTTGGATTTATTTCACCCATTACTACATTTACATTACATTTAAGTCATTTAGCAGACGCTCTTATCCAGAGCGACTTACAAATTGGTGCATTCACCTTATGATATCCAGTGGAACAACCACTTTACAATAGTGCATCTAACTCTTTTAAGGGGGGGGGGGTTAGAAGGATTACTTTATCCTATCCTAGGTATTCCTTAAAGAGGTGGGGTTTCAGGTGTCTCCGGAAGGTGGTGATTGACTCCGCTGACCTGGCGTCGTGAGGGAGTTTGTTCCACCATTGGGGTGCCAGAGCAGCGAACAGTTTTGACTGGGCTGAGTGGGAACTGTACTTCCTCAGAGGTAGGGAGGCGAGCAGGCCAGAGGTGGATGAACGCAGTGCCCTTGTTTGGGTGTAGGGCCTGATCAGAGCCTGAAGGTACGGAGGTGCCGTTCCCCTCACAGCTCCGTAGGCAAGCACCATGGTCTTGTAGCGGATGCGAGCTTCAACTGGAAGCCAGTGGAGAGAGCGGAGGAGCGGGGTGACGTGAGAGAACTTGGGAAAGTTGAACACCAGACGGGCTGCGGCGTTCTGGATGAGTTGTAGGGGTTTAATGGCACAGGCAGGGAGCCCAGCCAACAGCGAGTTGCAGTAATCCAGACGGGAGATGACAAGTGCCTGGATTAGGACCTGCGCCGCTTCCTGCGTGAGGCAGGGTCGTACTCTGCGAATGTTGTAGAGCATGAACCTACAGGAACGGGTCACCGCCTTGATGTTAGTTGAGAACGACAGGGTGTTCCCCAGGATCACGCCAAGGTTCTTAGCACTCTGGGAGGAGGACACAATGGAGTTGTCAACCGTGATGGCGAGATCATGGAACGGGCAGTCCTTCCCCGGGAGGAAGAGCAGCTCCGTCTTGCCGAGGTTCAGCTTGAGGTGGTGATCCGTCATCCACACTGATATGTCTGCCAGACATGCAGAGATGCGATTCACCACCTGGTTATCAGAGGGGGGAAAGGAGAAGATTAATTGTGTGTCGTCTGCATAGCAATGATAGGAGAGACCATGTGAGGATATGACAGAGCCAAGTGACTTGGTGTATAGCGAGAATAGGAGAGGGCCTAGAACAGAGCCCTGGGGGACACCAGTGGTGAGAGCACGTGGTGCGGAGACAGATTCTCGCCACGCCACCTGGTAGGAGCGACCTGTCAGGTAGGACGCAATCCAAGCGTGGGCCGCGCCGGAGATGCCCAGCTCGGAGAGGGTGGAGAGGAGGATCTGATGGTTCACAGTATCAAAGGCAGCCGATAGGTCTAGAAGGATGAGAGCAGAGGAGAGAGAGTTAGCTTTAGCAGTGCGGAGCGCCTCCGTGACACAGAGAAGAGCAGTCTCAGTTGAATGACTAGTCTTGAAACCTGACTGATTTGGATCAAGAAGGTCATTCTGAGAGAGATAGCAGGAGAGCTGGCCAAGGACGGCACGTTCAAGAGTTTTGGAGAGAAAAGAAAGAAGGGATACTGGTCTGTAGTTGTTGACATCGGAGGGATCGAGTGTAGGTTTTTTCAGAAGGGGTGCAACTCTCGCTCTCTTGAAGACGGAAGGGACGTAGCCAGCGGTCAAGGATGAGTTGATGAGCGAGGTGAGGTAAGGGAGAAGGTCTCCGGAAATGGTCTGGAGAAGAGAGGAGGGGATAGGGTCAAGCGGGCAGGTTGTTGGGCGGCCGGCCGTCACAAGACGCGAGATTTCATCTGGAGAGAGAGGGGAGAAAGAGGTCAAAGCACAGGGTAGGGCAGTGTGAGCAGAACCAGCGGTGTCGTTTGACTTAGCAAACGAGGATCGGATGTCGTCGACCTTCTTTTCAAAATGGTTGACGAAGTCATCAGCAGAGAGGGAGGAGGGGGGAGGAGGGGAAGGAGGATTCAGGAGGGAGGAGAAGGTGGCAAAGAGCTTCCTAGGGTTAGAGGCAGATGCTTGGAATTTAGAGTGGTAGAAATTGGCTTTAGCAGCAGAGACAGAAGAGGAGAATGTAGAGAGGAGGGAGTGAAAGGATGCCAGGTCCGCAGGGAGGCGAGTTTTCCTCCATTTCCGCTCGGCTGCCCGGAGCCCTGTTCTGTGAGCTCGCAATGAGTCGTCGAGCCACGGAGCAGGAGGGGAGGACCGAGCCGGCCTGGAGGATAGGGGACATAGAGAGTCAAAGGATGCAGAAAGGGAGGAGAGGAGGGTTGAGGAGGCAGAATCAGGAGATAGGTTGGAGAAGGTTTGAGCAGAGGGAAGAGATGATAGGATGGAAGAGGAGAGAGTAGCGGGGGAGAGAGAGCGAAGGTTGGGACGGCGCGATACCATCCGAGTAGGGGCAGTGTGGGAAGTGTTGGATGAGAGCGAGAGGGAAAAGGATACAAGGTAGTGGTCGGAGACTTGGAGGGGAGTTGCAATGAGATTAGTGGAAGAACAGCATCTAGTAAAGATGAGGTCAAGCGTATTGCCTGCCTTGTGAGTAGGGGGGGAAGGTGAGAGGGTGAGGTCAAAAGAGGAGAGGAGTGGAAAGAAGGAGGCAGAGAGGAATGAGTCAAAGGTAGACGTGGGGAGGTTAAAGTCACCCAGAACTGTGAGAGGTGAGCCATCCTCAGGAAAGGAACTTATCAGGGCGTCAAGCTCATTGATGAACTCTCCAAGGGAACCTGGAGGGCGATAAATGATAAGGATGTTAAGCTTGAAAGGGCTGGTAACTGTGACAGCATGGAATTCAAAGGAGGCGATAGACAGATGGGTCAGGGGAGAAAGAGAGAATGTCCACTTGGGAGAGATGAGGATCCCAGTGCCACCACCCCGCTGACCAGAAGCTCTCTGGGTGTGCGAGAACACGTGGGCAGACGAGGAGAGAGCAGTAGGAGTAGCAGTGTTATCAGTGGTAATCCATGTTTCCGTCAGTGCCAAGAAGTCGAGGGACTGGAGGGAAGCATAGGCTGAGATGAACTCTGCCTTGTTGGCCGCAGATCGGCAGTTCCAGAGGCTGCCTGAGACCTGGAACTCCACGTGGGTCGTGCGCGCTGGGACCACCAGGTTAGAGTAGCAGCGGCCACGCGGTGTGAAGCGTTTGTATGGTCTGTGCAGAGAGGAGAGAACAGGGATAGACAGACACATAGTTGACAGGCTACAGAAGAGGCTACGCTAATGCAAAGGAGATTGGAATGACAAGTGGACTACACGTCTCGAATGTTCAGAAAGTTAAGCTTACGTTGCAAAAAATCTTATTGACTAAAATGATATAGTACTGCTGGCTGGTGAAATAGGCTAGCTAGCAGTGGCTGCGTTGTTGACTTTGTTTGAAAGTGTAGCTGGCTAGGTAACCTCTAACTGGCTAGGTAACCTCGACAATTACTCTAGACTACACAATTATCTTGGATACAAAGACGGCTATGTAGCCAGCTAAGATCAAACAAATCAAACTGTTGTACTGTAATGAAATGAAATGTAATACTACCTGTGGAGCAAAGCGGAATGCAACTACTCGCTCCAACCCGGAAGTGCGTATCGTAGAGGGAGAGGCAATAGAAGTGTTGTTTCTTGTATTATTGTCTTTTGTGTCTTTAGAGGACTGCTTCACCTTAATGTCCCCTTTCCCTTTTCTTCTGTCCTTATTTTGTCCCACTTTGTCCCTTCTTTGTCCCTTCTTCTCTTCTGCCAACTAGACACTCCTTGTTAGCTAGCTAGCTTCTTCCAGGAATGTTCCTAGCAACTGCCTAGCAACAGGTAAACAACTTAGCTAGCTAAGAAAACTGTATAATTTTATGAAAAATTGTTACTTTTTCAAAAGCCTTTCTTCTTTGTTTGCTGCTTGTTTGGTCTCCTATTCAGTTTGCAGTTTTCTTTTGATTTTTTTTCGATGTACTTTACTCTAAAAAAAACATTTAAATTTCAATATTTGTAGGAGCTCATCTTTTCAGCTGCTGCTGCTTAATTTGGAACTCCAAAATCAAAACGCATGAACAGTGATTAAGTGTTTATAGATGTCATAATTTGAAAACAGAAAACACATGAAACGGGAATAATGGTTCGATACAGGTCTTCATATGCCTAGTTTAGAATTCAGTAGTTACTCAATTCCTTTAATAATACTAAAATGCTTGTTCCAGTTGAAACGGTTTCGGTAGTCATATCTTAGTCTTCCCAACCGGACAGTCATTCTAAATGCCGGTTGCGGGTGAATAGAAATTCCAAATGATACACTCTGTCTGGATTCCAATAGGAATCACACGTCCCTTTGCAAGCCATCAAAATGTGTCTTGTAGGCCTGAAAACCTTGAGTTCCAGGCCACTGTTTTATTGGAAACTAGGCCTCTCAAAGACTTGGTATATTGTGTAAAATAGTTTGAATTTAATGATAACATACTCACCTAGGATCTCACTTGGAGAAGGCCACAGGCCTTGAAAATGGATGAAAGCAAGAATCATGTCTCTGTCACTGACAAATAGTCATGGGTGGTAACTTTGCAACTCACTTGAAAAGCAAAGCACTCTTGAAATATGCAAAAAAGGCTTTACACTAAGCAATATGTTAATTTAACACTGAAAAGTGTGAACCCGTATAGACTCTGGACCAGTGTTAAATTTAACACTGTCAGTGTTGATTTAAAACTGGATAATTTGCTGTGTAGTTGGATCACAATCATTGTGAGGAAACATGCACTACATGGTCAAAAGTTTGTGGACACCAATGTTCCCTCTAAACTTGAACATTGTGAGAATTTTGTGCAACTTCCGCGTTTACAGTGAACTCTGAGGCAGTACACTTACCCTTTTAGATAGTAGCTAATAGGCTATTGTGGCTATTTGAGCATAATGTAGGCCTACCAACAAAGCCAATGGAGAAAATACCATATTATTCTCACATGAAAATAGTTATTGATTTATATGATATAGCCTACAGTAGCCTGTAGTGTTCAGTGCAGCCTACATTGAATGAGACTTTTAAAAAGTTTTTACATTATGAAGGGCTTGACATAAATTCATGATTTTTTACTTGGTCTGTAACACCATGGGCCAAATAGGTGCCTGTAAATTGCATGGCACTGTGTTGTATGATGCAAGAAACCACTCTACAAAATAAAATTTATTATTATTACCAGAGAATTAGATAATGTAGGCTAACCCTATGCCTATTGGCCTATTTGCATATTCAAGCCTGTCTCAAAAGGCAACACTGCCCCTTTAATTAACTGGCTTTTTCCCTGACTGGCTTTTCAAATAGAGCTTGAAATGTAGCCTACACGTTTTGTGCTCTTGTTAGAAGCAGTAACTCCCCATTAATGACCTATACTTATATTTAACAGCGCTAATAACTCGCTAACTAGCAAAGAATATCAGCAACGGTCACACTCGCGGCTCTGCGCTCTGATGTGAACTGATCTGAAAAGCGAAATCACTTGTGGGTGATTGAAAGACCGCTCGTGGGCAATCGAGGTAATGTTGGTTTTATATTCACACATTCAGACATTCAACAGACATTCAACACACATTCATCAGACATTCAACAGACATTCGCCAAAAGCCATTTAAAAATGTATAAATCAATAACTAATTCACTGTTTGTCACAGAATCATCAAGTTAGATATAATTTGTTCTATAAATCTCTAGCATACTTTTACAACATTTGTTTTGAGTAGAAATTCCAGTTTTGACTTGATAGAAATACATAAAATCAATAAAATGACATTGTAAAGTGGTATAAATCAATAACTAATTCACCATCTGTCACAGAATCATCAAGCTAGATATTATTTATTCTATAAATGACGAGCATACATTTACAACCTTTGTTTTGAGTAGAAATTCCAGTTTTGACTTGATAGAAGTACATGAAATCTATAAAAAGCCATTTAAAGCCGTGAAAATAAATAACTAATTGTCACGTCCTGACCTTAGTTCCGTTTTTGTGTCTCTATTTTAGTTTGGTCAGGGCGTGAGTTAGGGTGGGCAGTCTATGTTCTTTTTTCTAGGTTGTTTTTTTCTATGTGTTTGGCTTGGTGTGGTTCCCAATCAGAGGCAGCTGTTTATCGTTGTCTCTGATTGGGAGCCATATTTAGGTAGCCTGTTTTCCATTGTGTGTTGTGGGTGATTGTTTCTTGTTTTAGTGTTTGTTTCACATTTCAGGACTATTTCGGTTTTCGTTATCATTCACTTTGTTATTTTTGTATTTTGTCGTGTTCAGTTTTATTAAAGTATCATGGACACTTATCACGCTGCGTATTGGTCCGATCCTTCATACTCCTCGTTACACTAATTCACCGTTTGTCACAGAATCATCAAGCTAGATATGATTTATTCTATAAATGTCTAGCAGAAAATGATGTCATGGCTTTAGAAGATTCTGATATTCTAAGTGACATCATTTGAGTCAATTGGAGGTGTACCTGTGGATGTATTTAAAGGACTACCTTCAAACTCAGTGCCTCTGCTTGAGATAGTGGGAAAATCAAAAGAAATCAGCCAAGACCTCAGATTTTTTGTTGTTGTTGACTTCCACAAGTCTGGTTCAACCTTGGGAGCAATTTCCAAATGCCTGAATGTACCACGTTCATCTGTACAAACAATAGTACGCAAGTATAAACATCATTTTACCACGCAGCCATTATACCGCTCGGGAAGGAGACACGTTCTGTCTCCTAGAGATGAATGTACTTTGGTGTGAAAAGTGCAAATCAATCCCAGAACAACAGCAAAGGACCTTGTGAAGATGCTGGAGGAAACAGGTACAAAAGTAGCTATATCCACAGTAAAACGAGTCCTATATTGATATAACCTGAAAGGCCACTCCGCAAGGAAGAAGCCACTGCTCCAAAACCGCCATAAAAAAAGCCAGACTGCAGTTTGCAACTGTACATAGGGACAAATATGGTACTTTTTGGAGAAATGTCCTCTGGTCTGACAAAATCGAAATGTTTTGCCATAATGACCATCGTTATGTTTGGAGGAAAAAGGGGGAGGCTTGCATGCCGAAGAACACCATCCCAACCGTGAAGCACGGGGGTGGCAGCATCATGTTGTGGGTGTGCTTCGCTGCAGGAGGGGCTGGTGCACTTCACAAAATAGATGGCATCATGAGGTAGTAAAATTATGTGGATATATTGAAGCAACATCTCAAGACATCAGTCAGGAAGTTAAAGCTTGGTCGCAAATGGGTCTTCCAAATGGACAATGACCCCAAGCATACTTCCAAAGTTGTGGCAAAATGGCTTAAGGATAACAAAGTCAAGGTATTGGAGTGGCCATCACAAAGCCCTGACCTCAATCCCAAAGAAAATTTGTGGGCAGAACTGAAAAAGTATGTGCGAGGAAGGAGGCCTACAAACCTGACTCAGTTACACCAGCTCTGTCAGGAGGAATGGGCCCAAAATTCACCCAACTTATTGTGGGAAGCTTGTGGAAGGCTACCCGAAACGTTTGACCCAAGTTAAACATTTAAAGGCAATGCTACCAAATACTAATTGAGTGTATGTAAACTTCTGACCCACTGGGAATGTGATGAAAGAAATAAAAGCTGAACTAAATCATTCTCTCAAATATTATTCTGACATTTCACATTCTTAAAATAAAGTGGTGATCCTAACTGACCTAAGACAGGGAATTTTTAACTAGGATTAAAAGTCAGGAATTGTGAAAAACTGAGTTTAAACGTATTTGGCACAGGTGTATGTAAACTTCCGACTTCAACTGTAAATACATACAGTATACGCGTATGTTATGGTTCACTCTTAGTTTTCCTTATCTCCACTGTGGAATGTCCATGTTGATCCTCTTGGTTATCTTGGTCCTCTTGATCCATTCACCTGTCTTCTCTGTTAGTCAGGCCTGACCCCTTCAACCTGTAGTTTTTTCCTGTAATGTAATTTAATATGACTGAAGATGCCTGGCCCCTTATAATAGGGTATAACAGACTCGTTAGAACTTTGACCACACACCCTCTAGACAGACTACATGCACACTATCAAATCAAAACTGGAATTTTTCCTTCGAAACAAAGGTTGTAAAAGTATGCTAGACATTTATAGAATAAATCATACATAGTTTGATGTTTCTGTGACAAACAGTGAATTAGTTATTGATTTTTAACGCTTTAAATGGCATTGTATAGATTTAATGTATTTCATCAAGTCAAAACTGGAATTTCTACTCAGAACAAAGGTTGTAAAAGTATGCTAGACATTTATAGAATAAATCCTATATAGCGTGATGATTCTGTAAAAAACTGTGAATTAGTTATTCATTTTTACATTTTTAAATGGCTTTCGGCTAATGTCTGTTGAATGTATTTCCATCAAATAAAAGCTGGAAATTTTCCTCAAAACAGAGGTTGTAAAAGTATGTTAGACATTTATAGAATGAATCAAACATAGTTTGATGTTTCTGTGACAAATGGTGAATTAGTTATTGATTTATACAGCTTTAAATGGCATTTTATAAATCTTATGTATTTCTATCAAGTCAAAAATGGATTTCTTCTCAAAACGAAGGTTGTAAAAGAATGGTAGACATTTATAGAATAAATCATATCTAAATTGATGATTCTGTGACAAACAGTGAATTAGTTATGGATTTTTACATTTTTAAATGGCTTTTGGCGAATGTTTGTTGGATGTCTGTTGAATGTCCAAATGTGTGAATATAAAACCAACTTTACCTCGGTTCGTGGGTTAACACCGCCAAAAGAATTCTACTCCGTTGCACTCTGACTCTCCCTACAACAAAATCAGACTCAATTTTGCAAAGTTAGATTTGTTTTGGTTTGTTGCATTGAAAAGGGGCTGATAAAATGTTCATTTAATTAAAGAAAAAACTTTGAAATATATAGTGCAAACTAATGGGGTGAACTCAGTGAAGTTCAATCTCTTGTGTCTGCGCGCGGCATGGCATTTCCTCTGCGCGGCAGTCCTGGAAGAAGTGCTCGGCCACGTGTGCATCTTAGAGGGAATATTGGTGGACACCTGCTCATCGAACATATTTCCAAAATTATGTTTATTAATATGGAGTTGGTACCCCCTCTGCTGCAGTAACAGCCTCCACTTTTCTGGGAAGGCTTTCCACTAGATGTTGGAACATTGCCGCAGGGACTTGCTTCCATTCAGCCTCAAGAGCATTAGTGAGGTCGGGCACTGATGTTAGGCGATTAGGCCTGGCTTGCAGTTGCCATTCCAATTTGTCCCAAAGGTGTTCGACGGGGTTGAGATCATGGCTCTGTGCAGGCCAGTCAAGTTCTTCCACACCAAACTCAACAAACCATTTCCGTATGGACCTCGCTTTGTGCACGGGGGCATTGTCATTTTGAAACAGGAAAGGTCCTTCCCAGAACTGTTGCCACAAAGTTGGAAGCACAGAATCATCTAATGCTGTAGCATTAAGATTTCCCTTCATTGGAGGTAAGGGGCCATGAAAAACAGCCCCAGACCATTATTCCTCCTCCACCAAACTTTGCAGTTGGCCCTATGCATTAGTGCAGGTAGCGTTCTCCTGGCATTCGCCAAACCCAGATTCGTCCGTCGGACTACCAGATGGTGAAGCGTGATTCATCACTCCAGAGAATGCGTTTCCACTGCTCGAGAGTCCAATGGCTGCAAGCTTTACACCACTCCAACCAACACTTGGTATTGTGCATAGTGCTCTTAGGCTTTGTGCGACTGCTCTGCCATGGAAACCTATTTCATGAAGCTCCCGACTAACAGTTATTGTGCTGACATTGCTTCCAGAGGCAGCTTGGAACTCAGTAGTGAGTGTTGCAAACAAAGACAGCCGATTTTTACGCATTACGCACTTCAGCACTTGGCAGTCCCGTTCTGTGAGCTTGTGTGGCCTACCAATTCGCGGCTGAGCCGTTGTTGCTCCTAGACGTTTCCACTTCACAATAACAGAACTTACAGTTGACCGGGGCAGCTCTAGCAGGGCAGAAATTTGACAAACTGACTTGTTGGAAAGGTGGCATCTCATGACGGTGCCATGTTGAAAGTCACTGAGCTCTTCAGTCAGGCCATTCTACTGTCAATTTTGGTCTATGCTTGATTTTATACACCTGTCAGCAACGGGTGTGGCTGAATTAGCCAAATCCACTCCACTAATTTGAAGGGGTGTTCACATACTTTTGTATATATAGCTTATGTGTTGTTCTCAGGTGAACGAGACACCTGTGTCCTTTTAATAGCCTCAGCTCTCTGTTTCAGTGGTGGTTTAGAGTGAGTCTCTGTCACTCTTCCTGCGTTGTGTTTGTACCCCACTACTTCACCAGTTAATCATCACATAAGTCTCACTGCTGTTACAGCTATCTGGGAGCTGAGATCTGGAGCGGAGCCAAACAGAAAGGCTCAGTGTTCTCTCACCCGATCTAAAATCTCGTGGGTAAAGTGGCTCATGGATTACTATTGATAACGCCAAGCCAGCTGATGGAGAGCGAGAGAATAGGGGTTGTAGGAGAGCAGGTTCTGCTTTTAGACACCTTTGTCAGTGTCTTGGCATTTTGGTCTGAACGAAGTTCCTGTCTCAGTGCTTTTCAATTATGCTGTTGTAGCAACTCTGACTGCATCACAAAATGAGTTCTACACTCCCCACACTGCCCTGGGCTAATGGATCAATTTATTGGACACTTGTCGTTATATTATTGTATTAAGTGTCATTCGATTTTACTCCTGAGAGAGTCTGAAAATGTCCAATGTTCTTGGACAGATTCCCGCTTCCTGAACACCATTAGCTAGCTAGCTAGCTAGCCCATGAAGATGACCAGTCTACAGCAGTAATGTTTATGGCAAAAGCTAACTGCATAGTATCCTAACGGCTAATTGTCTATTAGGCAAAGACGGATGCCCATAATGGGACTCCAATAG
The DNA here is from genome assembly GCF_045679555.1 of Salvelinus alpinus. Lineage (NCBI taxonomy): Eukaryota > Metazoa > Chordata > Actinopteri > Salmoniformes > Salmonidae > Salvelinus > Salvelinus alpinus. The sequence continues at coordinate 43,342,718 of NC_092096.1, read as the reverse complement.
TTATTCCAGCATCATCCCAGCTCTCTCAAATGTCCTGTTCTGACTGAACTCAAATGACTCCATGTAGAGCCACTCACTGAACTGCCAAATGGCTAAAGAAGCTTTCTAGAAATGACTCTGGATGTGTGTGTGTGTGTTTGCATTACAGGTTGAAGGAAGGGAACGGGAAAGAGACAGTTAATGGCCAGCGGGGGAGCATTAAGAGATGATTAGTCTCTAGTCCCAGAGTTCCCAGAGTTCCCCACTCAGTCTGTGATCACCATGGCTGTTCCATTTAGTTCTGCCTCTGGGTCCCGGGGGTGTGACGATACAGGCTAGGTTCAATAATAGTGCTGCTGAGATTGACCGTAAAGTAGAGCCCATCACACCCACCCCCAACCAGAGAGAGGATCAGTGAATAGACAGCATTTGGATTGGCTGTAAACTCAATACTGTCAGACATCCATTATGGTGTAAATCTTTACTGGAGACTCTTCACAGCTGAATAGCCACACGTCACTCCTCATTCTTTACTGGTCGTCGAGCCAAACAGCTAGTTGGTGTCCTGTGGTCCTGCGACTCTTTGTCTCTGAGACAGCTTGGAATGGAATAAAACAGGCATGGAGCATTGATGTGGGTCAGCAGAATCAAAATATTTCTTGATTGCTTTGACTGTGTGTGTGTGTGTGTGTGTGTGTGTGTGTGTGTGTGTGTGTGTGTGTGTGTGTGTGTGTGTGTGTGTGTGTGTGTGTGTGTGTGTGTGTGTGTGTGTGTGTGTGTGTGTGTGTGTGTGTGTGTGTGTGTGTGTGTGTGTGTGTGTGTGTCAGGGTCCTTTTCCACCCATTTTCAACAGTGACCGGAGATCTATTGAAAGAGCAAAGGTGAAGCCACCACCGCCTAATATCAATCAATCGATCAATACCAAGGATTTATGTAGGTAGGATCCATTGATTCTAGTCAAGCTCAGTCTCATCCCACCAAACAGTGCTGTTATTTACACAAACAAATAGAGCCATTTGGATTTTAACCTCTCTTAGCTGAAATATGATTAAACCACTCCTGAAAGAATTATGAGTTGGCCGCCTGACACGGGAACCCAAACCGGCTGCGCGCGTGCGCCATCGTGCATACATTTATTTTGCCCCCCCACACCAAACGCGATCACAGCACGCAGGTTAAAATTTCAAAACAAACTCTGAACCAATGACATTAATTTGGGGACAGTTCGAAAAGCATTAAACATGTATGGCAATTTAGCTAGTTAGCTTGCACTTGCTAGCTAATGTTAATTTGTCCTATTTAGCTAGCTTGATGTCGCTAGCTAATTTGTCCTGGGGTATAAACATTGAGTTGTTATTTTACCTGAAATACACAGGACCTCTACTCCGACAATTAATCCACAAAAAAAACGGCCAACCGAATCGTTTCTAGTCATCTCTCCTCCTTCCAGGCTTTTTCATCGTTGAACTTATATGGTGATCGCATCTAAACTTTCATTGTATTACCACGACAACCGGCAACAAAGTTCGTCTTTCCATCACCCACGTGGGTATAACCAATGAGGAGATGGCACGTGGGTACCTGCTTCTATAAACCAATGAGGAGATGACTTTCAGCGCGATCTGCGTCAGAAATAGGAATGACTTCTATTTTAGCCCCTGGCGTCGCAGACGCTCATTGGCGCGCGCGAGCAGTGTGGGTGCAATAATTGAATAACATGGATTTCAAAATGTATTTTGCGACACTCGCGCACGCGACGTGTCCGGTCTGGTCAGTCTCTCTCTCTAGCTCTCTCTCTGTCTGATATTCAGGTCTGTCATTATTACACTGACTCACACTGAACTACAACCATATACTGTAGATATAATATCCCCTCCAGAATCCAACTACTACTGTTTCTGTTAATTAAAAGTATTTGGGGTTTGAATTATTATAATTATTTTCCACTTTTATGTTATCTGAGTCTTTCCATGACTGTTTCAGACACTGGATGAATTCAAAAGATATGACTTTGCATACGATGTGACAGGTTTTTATACTTCAATAGTGTTCATTATAAAAATAAAAAAATCAGATCAGCAACAAAATAATATCTAGACTGATTATATGAATTGATACTTGAGTGATCTATCTCTGTTGTTTGCAACAACAACAAAAAAAGTGCTATTATTTGTTACGATTTTTTGTGTTGGAGGCTCATCCGCTGCGAACTTTTATCAACTTCACACAGCTCCGACAAAACTTTTAGGCAACACTTTATAATTTCTCTTATACCACATTTTTGTGTCAAAAAACAGCATTATTCCTCAAGGCAATCCTTAAAGACTAGTCTTTAACTTTCTTTTAAGTTCCCCTCTTATAATCATTCAGTATTTTCTACACTCAAATACAGGGCTACACACTTCAGAGGACTTGTGCTGCTCGTTGTCCCATTTTCTCTGTTTCTCCCATTTCTCTCTCTCTCTCACGCCCTTCCTCCCTCCCTCTCCTCCCGCATCGTCTCTCTCAAGTTGGGAATCTCACACAGGCACACATGGATACATATTTTGCCCTCAGGCCATCCTCCCCCTTACAGCATCTGTCTCTGTGTGTGTCTCTCTCTCTCTTTCTCTCTCTCTCTCTGCCTGGTTTAATTTCCCCTCAGCAGGCCAGACAAACCCCTAGCAGCCCGCAGACACAGGCAACAGGGACATTACCAGACACCCTCGCAATACACTATAGTTCCATTGCAAATGCCACCCTATTCCCTGTATAGTGCAATAGATTTGGGCCTTTGTCAAATGTAGTGCATAAATGTAGTGTTGACTTTCTTTGTTCACTTTAAACCTGCTATAATGTTTCTCCTTAAACTAATCCCCCTCTACTACGTTTCTCTGTGTAACACATTAAAAACAGTTTTTGGTAAATTCCTTGGTTGTGAGATCATTACTCAGAGAGCAGATGTCTCTGGTGTTTTGATTCTCCCAGTGTGAATATAAGAGGCAGGTTGTTACTGAGAGATAGCCGTACTTCCTCCTCTATACTTTTCCCTTTTACACTGACTTCAAGGTACACTATAACAAGTTGCTGTAAATTTACAACAAAATATCTACACTTAGCTACAGTAAGTGTCTCAGTGGCATTTCGCTACACTGCTGCAATTTTACAATACAATTTCACAGTAAAGTACTGTATCACCTGTTTTGCTGGGACGACAGTAGCTTTTAAATTATGTTACTTTCTATTTTCTGACCCAGCAAAACATCTGCTAAATGACCAAAATGTAAATGTAAAAATTAACAGTTGGGTACACTGCTGGGTATTATTCTAATGAGCTCCGCCCTCAATTTTTTTGTATTTTCATCAAGTTTGGCCTTAATACTCAGCAGTGTGCTTGAAAGTGTTCATTTTAACATTTACATTTTGTTCATTTAGCAGACGCTTTAGTGCATTGAACTAAGTTAGTTAAACTACAACATATCCTAGTCATAGCAAGTAAAAATCCCCATAAATTTCCATCCGTTTAAGCTAGAGATATCTGCATGGGTTGTGTCTCTGTCCATCGAATCTGCCTATGTCGGCCTTCCACATCTGCGGTGGAAGGTAGCCAAGCTACAGTGGTGTTAATCAGACTATGAGACATCACGAAACTCGGTCTTCTCACAAAAAAGGTCTGTAGCTTCCGAACAGTTTGGCATACAAACTACTATTGTCACGCCCTGACCTTAGAGAGCCTTTTTATTTCTCTATTTGGTTAGGTCAGGGTGTGATTTGGGTGGGCATTCTAGTTTTCTATTTCTTTGTTGGCCGGGTATGGTTCCCAATCAGAGGCAGCTGTCTATCGTTATCTCTGATTGGGAATCATACTTAGGTAGCCTGTTTTTCCACCCTAGTTTGTGGGATGTTGTTTTTGCACAGTAGCTGTATAGCCCTGCAGAACTTTATGTTCGTTGTTTTCCCTTTTGTTATTTTTGGTGTTCATTTAAATAACTTCTAATGGCACACAATCCCGGATCCGGGAGCACCCCCATCAGTAAGAAAGCTGACTAGCATAGCCTAGCATAGCGTCACAAGTAAATACTAGCATCTAAATATCATTAAATCACAAGTCCAAGACACCAGATGAAAGATACACATCTTGTGAATCCAGCCATCGTTTCAGATTTTTTAAATGTTTTACAGGGAAGACACAATATGTAAATCAATTAGCTAACCACGATAGCAAAAGACACAACCTTTTTTTTCCACCATTTTTTCCTGTAGCTATCACAATCACAATTTCGACCAAATAAAGATATAAATAGCCACTAACCAAGAAACAACTTCATCAGATGACAGTCTGATAACATATTTATTGTATAGCATATGTTTTGTTAGAAAAATTTGCATATTTCAGGTATAAATCACAGTTCTACATTGCAGCTGCAATCTGAAATAGTGCCGAAGCAGCCAGAATAATTACAGAGACCAACGTCAAATAGCTAAATACTCATCATAAAACATTTCTGAAAAATACACAGCGTACAGCAAATGAAAGACCAACATCTTGTGAATCCAGCCAATATTTCAGATTTTTTAAGTGTTTTACAGCGAAAACACAATATAGCATTATATTAGCTTACCACAATAGCCAGAAACACAAGCCGTTTACCAGCAGCAAAGGTTAGCGATCCTAACAAACCAGCAAAAGATATATAATTTTTTACTAACCTTCATATACTTCATCAGATGACAGTCCTGTAACATCATATTACACAATGCATATAGGATTTGTTCGAAAATGTGCATATTTAACGGCACAAATCGTGGTTATACAATGTGAATTGTAGCCAAACTTGAAGCAATCTGTCCGGCGCCATCTTGGAGAGGCACCTAATCTAATCGATAACTAATCGTAAACTTGACTAAAAAATACAGGTTGGACAGCAAATGAAATATACATTAGTTCTTAATGCAACCGCTGTGTTAGATTTTTAAAATTAACGTTACTCGACATACAGCGTGCGTTACAGCGAGACCATGCCGAAATTAATGGCGGACTAATAATTTTACATTTTTCCACAGAAATACGAATTAACATCATAAATAGCTCTTACTTTTTGATGAGCTTCTTGGGCAAGTGGTCCTTTGTCCAGAACAATCGTCTTTTGGTTGAAAGATGTCCTCTACTCCTGTAGAATTAGCTGCTAACGCCAGCGATGTACCGGAGAGGTGCCCAACTCGCGATAACGCCTGACAAAGAAACTCCAGAAAATCGCAATAAACTGATATAAACTGCTATAAGTCGGTTTAAATTAACTACCTTATGAAGTTTTTATTAAATCAGAGCCGGAGATATAGAACTGCTAAACCGAAAGCTTTTCAGGACGCCATGCTGGTGTCCCTCCTGCGTCAGGCCCCGCGTCGAAAAGGTCGGTCCTTCCGTTCCAAGAGGCTTTATACTCCCCCAGATGGTGCTATCCACTCCATTCAAAGTCTCACCGCTTACTGACATCTAGGGGAAGGCGTATGCAGTGCATGTAGCCCCATAGTTTACAAGGGAATTTATAAACCGACACTGGAACAGAGACCTCGATTTCAGAAATCTCACTTCTTGACAGGAAGTGTGCTGCAGAATGAGTTCTGTTTCACTCAGAGAAACAATTCAAACGGTTTTAGAAACTAGAGAGTGTTTTCTATCCAATAGTAATAATACTATGCATATTGTACGAGCAAGAATTGAGTACGAGGCAGTTTAATTTGGGAACGAATTCTTTACAAAGTGCAAATAGCACCCCCTATTGACAAAAGGATAAAGTACGATGAACACTTTCTACGCTGCGCTTTGGTCTCATTCCGACAACGGACGTAACAGAACATCCCACCACCAAAGGATCAAGCAGCGTGGCCAGGAGGAGCAGGGATCCTGGGCCCGGGAGAAAGGGGAGTGGAGGACATCATGGACATGGGAGGAGATTATGGCAGGGGACAAGACCCTGCCATGGAAGCAGGCGGTGGCAGCGAAGGAGGATCAACGACGACTCCGGGAGTCACAACCACGACGGAGGCCCGAGAGGCAGTACCCAAAAATGTTTTGGGGGGGGCACACGGAGTGGTCGGCGGAGCCGAGGGGTGAACCAGAGCCAGTCAGGGAGTCGAGTGAGGAGCTCGACGCAAGATTCTGGAGAGAGGTGCTGGCGTTGAGAGCGCTGCAGAGCGGGCGTGCTGAGGAGCGTGACACCAATCTGGTGTCATGTGCACCTGTTTCACACATCTGGCCTCCGGTGCACCTCCCCAGTCCGGTGCGTCCTATGTCTCCTCCGCACACTCCGCGCACGATAAACACTTTCCACGCTGCGCTTTGGTCTCATTCCGATGACGGAATGTTTTTTTTGCTCTTTCCCTCTACGACTCCAACATGCCCCACGGGACTCATCTGAAGGTAACCCATACAAATTAATGGAAGTATGGAGGTTGATTTGTGCCAACAAAAATAAGGGGTTAAATATGTAATTTATTATATCTCCTACACACTTCAAAACCTTATTATGATTTATTTTTTATTAATTTTTTGCTATTTATGAATGTGTTATTCAATATGTTTCTATGAGCTATAGCAGTAAGGGCCAAATTCTGTATATATACTACCGTTCAAAAGTTTGGGGTCACTTAGAAATGTCCTTGTTTTTTAGAAAGAATAGCACATTTTTTGTCCATTATAATATCATAACGGAGTCGCCTCTTCACTTTTGACATTGAGACTGGTGTTTGCGGGTACTATTTATTTGCCAGTTGAGGACTTGTCATCTGTTTCTCAAACTAGACACTCTAATGTACTTGTCCTCTTGCTCAGTTGTGCACAGAGGCCTCCCACTCCTCTTTCTATTCTGGTTAGCGCCAGTTTGCGCTGTTCTTTGAAGGGAGTGGTACACAGCGTTGAACGAGATCTTCAGTTTCTTGGCAATTTCTCGCATGGAATAGCCTTCATTTCTCAGAACAAGAATAGACTGATGAGATTCAGAAGAAAGTTGTTTGTTTCTGGCCATTTTGAGCCTGTAATCAAACCCACAAATGCTGATGCTCCAGATACTCAACTAGTCTAAAGAAGGACAGATTTATTGCTTCTTTAATCAGGATGACAGTTTTCAGTTGTGCTAACTTAATTGCAAAAGGGTTTTCTAATGATCAATTAGGCTTTTGAAATTATTAACTTGGATTAGCTAACACAACGTGCCATTGGAACACAGGAGTGATGGTTGCTGATAATGGGCCTCTGTACGCCTATGTAGATATTTCATTTAAAAAATCTGCCGTTTCCAGCTACAATAGTCATTTACAACATGTCGTGTCTGACTATGCCAGATTAATTGCTATGACATGCTATTCTATAAAATAATTTCTCCGTAATGAATATTACCTGATTGAACTAATCATGTAAATATTAATTAACCAGAGAGGGACACCACGAAATAATATTTATAGAGCTGTTATCTTCCGAATAAACTCTTAAAGATTTAGTAATATTTTACTAAATAGCAGTCACATTAATCGTCATTTTATTCAGTCTCATCTGAAAGTGGTAAATCCTTTGTTATCTGCAAGAATCCTGGCTAACAAGTTGAATCAGCAATACAAAATTGGGTTTAATTATTTATTTACTAAATACCTAACTAATCACACAGAAACACACATACACAATTAAATCATAACTTGATTACAAAGTACGTCATACAGAAAAACGTCCCTAGCGGGCGGAATAGATATCACAGCTGGTTACACAAAGGGAAGGGGCTGAGTCTTAGTGAAAGAGCGGGAGACTGGAACATAGGCGAGCTGTGCTATCGTAAATACAGTATCTGATGCATTCTAAATTACCGCCCATTTGAAAAGGAAAATGCAATAAATATTTACTCTGAGCTGCGCTTCAGTAGGTTGGTGGTAGATGGAACACCGTATCGCCAACCCGAGTCCTCTGTCCTTTGGAGAATGTCTCTGGTAGTCATGGGATACGTTGTAGTAACGTTGTGTGTAGTAGACGGGGTACTCGGACTGTCCTTCCTAACCTGCGTTTAGCTGTTGCTAACTCAACGGTTAGGAGATATCACTTCTGTAGTGAATCCGAGTTCAAAGTTCATACCATTCACAATCAAAGTCCATGCTGATGTTGGCCTAGTTCTGTAGTTATTGTCTGAACCATTCTGACACAGGATCATCATCCTGGTGTGCCCGGAACAGAAAGTTATATTCTTGTCAATGGCTTTTATAGTGGAGGGAGAGGGGTGTGTCTGAAAAGTTTCGCAGGGGCGGGCCACTGTGAGCAGAGGAAAGCTTATGAAAGCCCAGATCTCTCATTTGGAAGCTACAATTACATTTAATCTCTTCACAAATAATCTCATATTCAAATATTTCAATTAAACAACAATTCCATGTGAATCCGATACCTCTGACGTTTAGACTTTCCAGAGTTTATGTCATTCTATCATTGATGAGAATGTGTCAGAGGGCAACCGAACTGACATAATATACCTTAAGTACCACCGCATATGTTCAGTTGGTCGGATTACCAGAATATAGTTCATTCCCCCCCACCTTCTGATGTCCCCAGAATCTCTATGTTAACCAAGGGGTTTTCTTATGTCACATCAGTAGGGAAGAGGAACGAGGGAGGGGGGAAAGAGGTATTTATGACTGTCATAAACCTACCCCCACTGCCAACGTCATGACAAACATTAACAATGTTTACACTGTATTTCTGATCAATTTTATGTTATTTTAATGGACAATTCTTTTTGCTTTTCTTTCAAAAACAAGGACATTTCTAAGTGACCCCAAACATTTGAACGGTAGTGTATATTGAAAGAAAAATATAAATGTAAAGTGTTTCATCAGCTGAAATAAAAGATCCCAGAAATTGTCCATATGCACAAAAAGCTTATTAATAGCAAACCTGGTGCACACATTTGTTTAAATCCATGTTATTGAGCATTTCTCCTTTGCCAAGATAATCCATCCACCTGACAGGTGTGGCATATCAAGAAGATGGTTAGACAGCATGATCATTACACAGGTGCACCTTGTGCTGGGGACAATAAAAGGCCACTCTAAAATGTGAAGTTTTGTCACACAACACAATGCCACAGATGTATGAAGTTTTGAGGGATTTAGCATGCATTAGCATGCTGACTGCAGGAATATCCACCAGAGCTGTTGCCAGATAATTTCTCTACCATAAGCCGCTTCAAGTCGTTTTAGAGAATTTGGCAATACGTTCAACCAGTCTCACAACCGCAGATGATGTGTAACGACACCAGACCAGGACTTCCACATCCAGCTTCGTCTGACACCAGCCACTTGGACAGCTGATGGAACTGTGGGTTTGAACAATGGAAGAATATCTGCACAAACTGTCAGAAACCATCTCATCTCGTCATCCTCACCAGGGTCTTGACCTGGCTGCAGTTCAGCTTCGTAATCGACTTCAGTGGGCAAATGCTCACCTTTGATGGCCACTGGCAACCTGGAGAAGTGTGCTCTTCAAGGATGAATCCCGGTTTCAAATGTACAGGGCAGATGGCGTGTATGGCGTCATGCGGCGGAGCGGTTTGCTGATGTCAACATTGTGTGCTATAGTGAAGGTGGGGTTATGGTATGGGCAGGCATAAGCTACAGACAACAAACACAAGTGCTTTTTATTAATGGCAATTTGAATGCACAGATATACCGTGACGAGATTCTGAGGCCCATTGTCGTGCCATTCATCCGCCTCCATCACCTCATGTTTCAGCATGATAATGCATGGCCCCATGTCACAAGGATCTGTGCTCAATTCCTGGAAGTTAAAAATGTCCCAGTTCTTCCATGGCCTATGTACTCACCAGACATGTCAGCCTTTGAGCGTGTTTCGGGACGCTCTTAATCGACATGTACGATAGCATGTTCCAGTTCCCGCCAATATCCAGCAACTTCGCACAGCCATTGAAGAGGATTGGGACAAGATTCAACAGGCCACAATCAACAACCTGATCAATTCTATGCGAAGGAGATGAGGCAAATGATGTTCACACCAGATACTGACTGATCCACACCCTACCTTTTCTTTAAGGTATCTGTGACCATTTGATGCATATCTGTATTCCCAGTCATGTGAAATCCATAGATTAGGGCCTAATGAATTTATTTAAATTGACAGATTTCCTTATATGTAACTCAGTAAAATATTTGAAATTGTTGCATTGTTGGGTCAATATTTTTCTTCAGTGTATGTACAATATATACTGTATATATCCACAAGAGCATTAATGAGGTTGGGCATTGATGTTGGGCGATTAGGCCTGGCTTGCAGTCGGCATTCCAATTCATCCCAAAGATGTTCGATGGGGTTGTCAGGTTTTGGCCAAGACTGTTCGGGTTTTGGTCACTAGATGTCCCCATTGCACCTTTTTTGTACCTTTTGTTTTTCTTGCTCTAATTATTGTTTGCACCTGTAGGTCATTCCCTTGTTAGTATTTAAACCCTGTGTGTTCCTCAGTTCCTTGCTCAGTGTTTGTAAGTTAGCACCCAGCCTCAGCCCAAGCCTTGTTCTTTACAGATATTTATTTTATTGGATTTTCCAGAGGTTCTCTGGTTTAGTTCTTGTGTATATTTTGAGTAGTCTTTTGAGGTTTGTTTTTTCCCTGCTGTTTTTTACCACTTTGTGGAGTTTCTTTTGTATTTTGGAGGATTTCCATTTTGTGCCTCTTGGCTTTATTTTTGGACATTGTGGATTTAGTTTCTTTGCCTGAAGATTTTGTTCTTTAATTAAACCACCATCTCTAGTACTGCTGTGTCTGCCTCATCTTCTGGGTTCTGACGATTATTAGTGACTGTTTCTCGCACCGGGTCCTGACAGAAACACTGAGCCCTTATAATGAACCCAGAGGCAGCCAGTACCCAGGATCTTTTTTCCATGCTGTCCCACCACGAGGGGACTGTCCAACGCCACGAAGCTGCTCTGGTTCAGCAAGAGGCCTTAATGGCTAGACATTCTCAACTTCTGTCAGAGATGCTGACTTCCATAAAGCAGATTTCGGATCGACTTTCCCCGGCAACCGCTTCTGCTCCAGTTCATCAGATTCAAGTGCCCCTGGCAGTTAACCCCCTGGCTGAACCTCGTCTACCGCCTCCCCAACGGTTCTCAGGGGATCCGAGTGTTTGTAAGGGGTTTTTCACCCAATGTTCTCTCTCCTTTGAGCTGCAACCATCGTCGTTTCCCACCGACCGGTCCAAGATAGCATATATCATCACCCTGCTGTCGGAAAAAGCCCTAGCCTGGGCTACTGCTGTGTGGGATGCCCAAAGTCCCTGATGTGCCAGCTACTCTACCTTTGCTGAAGAATTCAAGCGAGTGTTTCAAGGTCCTACCAACGGCCCTGACTCAGCCAAACAGCTCCTGACTCTCCGCCAAGGTCGGCGCAGCGTGACGGACTATGCCATCCAGTTCCGCACTGTGGCAGCAGCAAGTGGCTGGAACGACGAGGCGCTCACAGTGTGTTTTTTGAAGGGTCTTTCTGACACCATCCAAGATGAACTGGCCACTCGGGAACCACCGGACAACCTCGAGTCCCTTATCAAGTTGGCTTCACGCATAGTCCAGCGTCTGAGAGAGAGAGAACTCAACCGTAGACCGCTCACCCTAGCTCCTATCGGTTCCAGCTCCGAGTCTCCACCTTTATCCTCGCTGGCTCCACCAGAACCCATGCAGGTTGGACGCATCTCCCAGGCTGAGAGAGACCGCCGGATGAGGGAGCGATGCTGTCTATATTGCGGCAAACCGGGCCATTTCCGCTCCACGTGTCCCGGGCTCCAGGGAAACGCACTCTCCCGTGCAGGCCTGGGAGGACTGTAACGGGAAACATAACCTCCTCCCATCCATCCAACTCCCGCCTGCTCATTCCAGTTACCCTTTCCTGGGACGACCACGAGTTTTCTCTTCAAGCCTTGGTAGACTCTGGAGCCGCAGGTAACTTCATGGATGGGGTCTGGGCGAAAGAGAATGGCGTTCCTTCTGAACCTCTGAGTGACCCCATAAGGGTTACTACGTTGGATAGAAGCCCTTTGGGATCTGGACTTGTTACTCGTGCCACTACCCCCTTGCGACTTTCAGTTTCCCAACACCAGGAAGTGATGAACTTTCATCTGATCTCCTGTTCCGAGTTCCCTCTCGTCCTTGGTTATCCCTGGCTTCACAGCCATAACCCTCACATCGACTGGTCTGTGGGCACTATCAAGCAGTGGGGTCCTACGTGCCAAGCCACTTGTATCTTCCCGAGTTCCCCGAGTTCCCCTTCCGAGTCTCTAGAATCCATCGACCTGTCCCGAGTTCCCGAGTTTTACCATGACCCTAAACTGGTATTTAGCAAACAGAGGGCCACCAAACTACCACCCCATAGACCTTACGATTGCACCATCGACCTGTTTCCGGGGACCTGCACTCCCAGGGGTCGGATCTTTTTCCTTTCTCCTCCCGAACGAGCTGCTATGGATACCTACATCAAGGACGCTCTGGCAGCAGGCCTCATGCGTCCATCTACCTCGCCGGCGGGAGCAGGGTTTTTCTTTGTGGCCAAGAAAGACGGTGGATTACGACCTTGCATCGACTACCGGGGACTCAATGCCATAACCGTCCGTAACCGCTACCCGCTACCCCTTATGGCCACAGCCTTTGAGCTGCTCCAGGAAGCAGTTGTCTTCACTAAGCTTGACCTGCGGAACGCATACCATCTTGTGCGGATCAAACCCGGGGACGAGTGGAAGACCGCTTTCAACACGCCTACTGGTCACTACGAATACTCGGTGATGCCCTTCGGCCTGACCAACGCTCCGGCTGTGTTCCAAGCGCTCATAAACGATGTGCTTAGGGATATGCTTAACATCTTCGTGTTTGTTTACTTGGATGACATCCTCATCTTTTCGAGCTCCCTTCAAGAACACACTAAGCATGTCAGCCAAGTGCTCAAACGCCTCCTAGACAGCCATTTGTACGTTAAGCCAGAAAAGTGTGAATTCCATTCCTCTCGAGTACAATTCCTGGGATTTATAGTGGAACCCGGTCGAGTCCAGATGGACCCCAAGAAGGTAGGGGCGGTAGCGGATTGGCCCACCCCCAAGTCCGTTAAGGAAGTTCAGCGTTTCCTGGGCTTCACCAACTTTTACCGCAAGTTCATCAAGAACTTCAGCTCGGTAGCAGCCCCTCTCTCAGCTGTAACCAAGGGTGGCAACACAAGGTTTCTGTGGGGAAGAGAAGCTGAGACGGCCTTCCAAGGACTCAAGCAGCGCATCCTCTCTGCTCCCATCCTGACACTACCAACGGCGGATGAACCTTTTGTGGTGGAGGTAGAGGCATCAGAGGTTGGGGTTGGAGCTGTCCTGTCTCAGAGGGGTGAAGACAAGAAGCTTCATCCTTGCGCCTTCTTCTCTCACCGGCTTACCCCGGCCGAGAGGAATTACGATGTGGGGGATCGTGAACTCCTAGCGGTTAAGATGGCATTGAAGGAATGGAGACACTGGCTCGAGGGGGCTTCTCAACCGTTTCAAGTGCTTACGGACCACAAAAATCTGGAGTATATCCAGCAGGCGAAGCGGTTGAACTCCAGACAAGCTCGATGGTCTCTTTTCTTCAGCCGATTTCAGTTTATCCTCACCTATAGACCCGGGTCGAATCTCAAACCGGACGCCGAATCTACTCTCCTGCCATTCGAGAAGATACTGACATGACTGTCCTTCCGGCCGCTAAGATCGTGGCTCCGATCTCGTGGCAAGTGGAGGATACCGTGAAACAAGCTCAAGCCATCGAACCGGGCCCTGGAGGAGGTCCTGCTAATCGGTTGTTTGTTCCCAAGGCAGCAAGGTCCCAAGTCCTTCTGTGGGGGCACTCCTCTCGCCTCACCTGTCACCCGGGCGTAGGTCGCACCTTGGAGTTCATCCAGCGTAAGTTCTGGTGGCCCACCATAAAAGAAGACGTTGCCACTTTCGTCAAGGCCTGTTCCGTGTGCTGCCAGGGCAAATCTTCTCACCTCCGCCCTCAAGGACTCCTTCACCCTTTATCTATTCCCCACCGACCCTGGTCCCATATCTCGTTGGACTTTATTACTGGCCTTCCTCCGTCCCATGGTAATACTACGATCCTAGTCATCATCGACAGGTTTTCTAAGGCGGCCAGGTTTGTTCCCTTGACCAAATTACCTTCTGCCAAGGAAACAGCTGAGTTGGTGATTAACCATGTGTTCCGAGTCTTTGGGATTCCGCAAGATATGGTTTCCGACAGAGGTCCCCAGTTCGCCTCAAGGTTTTGGAAGGCTTTCTGCCAACTCATAGGGGCCACGGCCAGTTTATCTTAAGGGTACCATCCGGAGTCCAATGGCCAAACTGAGAGGATGAATCAGGAGCTGGAAACCACCCTCAGATGCATGGTTTCCAACAACCCGTCCACATGGTCATCCTTCATTGTTTGGGCCGAGTATGCGCACAACACCTTGTGCTCCTCCTCCACTGGTATATCCCCGCATGAGTGTCAGTTTGGCTATGCGCCTCTATTGTTCCCGGACCAGGAGGCAGAAGTCAGAGTGCCTTCAGCCTCGAGGTTCATCAGACGCTGTCGGCTTACGTGGAAGAAGGCACGTCTTAATCTTCTGCGTTCCTCTCAGCAGTACCAACGACAAGCCAACAGACGTCGCCGTCCCGGTCCTACCCTGTACCCCGGCCAGAGAGTATGGCTCTCAACTAAGAACTTACCACTACGGGTGGAGTCTCGCAAGCTGTCCCAGAGGTTCATCGGTCCCTTTAAGATTGCCAGGAGAGTCAATCCCGTTACTTTTCGCCTGCACTTACCCAGATCCCTTAAGATCAATCCAACATTTCACATTTCTTTATTAAAACCTGTTGTTTTTTCTCCCCTTATCCCGGCAGGCAGACCTCCCCCTCCGCCCCGTGTCATCGGTGGCCAGTCGGCTTATACCGTCCACCGGATACTGGATTCCCGCCGGGTGCAGCGGTCCTGGCAGTATCTGGTGGACTGGGAAGGCTACGGTCCCGAGGAGCGCTCCTGGGTTCCTGCCAAGGACATACTGGACCCTGACCTCATTCGTCAGTTCAGGACCCTCCACCCTGAGAAGGCTGGTAGGAACGTCAGGAGCCGTTCCTAGGAGGGGGATTCTGTCAGGTTTTGGCCAAGACTGTTCGGGTTTTGGTCACTAGATGTCCCCATTGCACCTTTTTTGTACCTTTTGTTTTTCTTGCTCTAATTATTGTTTGCACCTGTAGGTCATTCCCTTGTTAGTATTTAAACCCTGTGTGTTCCTCAGTTCCTTGCTCAGTGTTTGTAAGTTAGCACCCAGCCTCAGCCCAAGCCTTGTTCTTTACAGATATTTATTTTATTGGATTTTCCAGAGGTTCTCTGGTTTAGTTCTTGTGTATATTTTGAGTAGTCTTTTGAGGTTTGTTTTTTCCCTGCTGTTTTTTACCACTTTGTGGAGTTTCTTTTGTATTTTGGAGGATTTCCATTTTGTGCCTCTTGGCTTTATTTTTGGACATTGTGGATTTAGTTTCTTTGCCTGAAGATTTTGTTTAATTAAACCACCATCTCTAGTACTGCTGTGTCTGCCTCATCTTCTGGGTTCTGACGATTATTAGTGACTGTTTCTCGCACCGGGTCCTGACAGGGGTTGAGGTCAGCGCTCTGTGCAGGCCAGTCAAGTTCTTCCACACTAATCTCGACACACCTCGACAAACCATTTCTCTATGGACCTCGCTTTGTGCACGGGGAATTGTCATGCTGAAACAGGAAAGGGCCTTCTCCAAACTGTTGCCACAAAGTTGGAAGCACGGGTTTCAACTCTCGCGGTCCCGTTCTGTGAGCTTGTGTCCCACACTAAGCTGCTGAGCCGTTGTTTCTCCTAGACATTTCCACTTAGCAATAACAGCACTTACAGTTGACCGGGGCAGCTCTAGAAGGGCAAACATTTGATGAACTGACTTGTTGGAGAGGTGGCATCCTATGACAGTTCCACGTTGAAAGTCACAGTTCTTCCGTAAGGCCATTTTACTGCCAATGTTTCTGCCAAGATTGCATGGCTGTGTGCTCGATTTTATACACCTGCCAGCAACGGGTGTGGCTGAATATAGCCTAATACAC
The DNA here is from genome assembly GCF_045679555.1 of Salvelinus alpinus. Lineage (NCBI taxonomy): Eukaryota > Metazoa > Chordata > Actinopteri > Salmoniformes > Salmonidae > Salvelinus > Salvelinus alpinus. The sequence continues at coordinate 43,326,613 of NC_092096.1, read as the reverse complement.
AAATTTGAAGGGGTGTCCACTTATTTTTATATATGTTACATGTAGAAAATAGGAAATACATGTATTCTAATTAAACTTTTACAAAATTAATGAATTGTATTGTAGTGCAGGTGAGTGAAATACAAATAACAAAATAGGTTTGAAACAATTGAAACAATTAAAACAGAAATACTGCTCGTCGTTGGCACTACCTGCACTGAATATCTAACCGTTTACTAACCACTGAATATCTAACAGTTTACTAACCACTGTAAATCTAACAGTTTACTAACCACTGTAAATCTAACAGTTTACTAACCACTGTAAATCTAACCGTTTACTAACCACTGTAAATCTAACCGTTTACTAACCACTGTAAATCTAACCGTTTACTAACCACTGTAAATCTAACCGTTTACTAACCACTGTAAATCTAACAGTTTACTAACCACTGTAAATCTAACCGTTTACTAATCACTGTAAATCTAACCGTTTACTAATCACTGTAAATCTAACAGTTTACTAACCACTGTAAATCTAACCGTTTACTAACCACTGTAAATCTAACCGTTTACTAACCACTGTAAATCTAACAGTTTACTAACCACTGTAAATCTAACCGTTTACTAACCACTGTAAATCTAACCGTTTACTAACCACTGTAAATATAACCGTTTACTAACCACTGTAAATATAACAGTTTACTAACCACTGTAAATATAACAGTTTACTAACCACTGTGCTCCCAGTAATGCACTGTGAATTCTAGAATTGCAGCATGTTTCTGTATGTGCTGTAAATTTGTGCTTCGGTAAAGTCCTGCAAATCTACAGTAATTTACTGTCTTTTGGGCTGCCAATTATTTACTGTAAATTTACAGTAACCTACTGGCTACTGTGCTGCCAGTAAGTTACTGTAAAAATTGCAAGAAATGTTTTACAGTGTGCCTAAATGAGAGAGTGAAGATCTGATGTGTTCCGTTTCCCCATTCGCGCACACGCACGCACACACACGCACGCACACACACAAACGTTCCTCTTTGTCAGAGACACTGACACGTCCAGCTATTACACAACATTTCATGGCTCAGAATCAATTATGTGTGTTGGATCGAGTGCCTCCTCTGTGTAACATTAAACCTTACTGTGATTTCTCTGACTGGCATTCCCTCGGCCGTTCATCTGAACTGCGAAAGCGCTGCAAGGCTTACTCACACACAGAAACTTCTTGCCGGCCTACACACACAATTCCACACGCTCACGCATCCGCTCTCTCTCTCTCGTTCGCTCTCTCTCTCCCACACGCACGCACACACAGACACACGCAACCACTCACACGTCTACTTAGACACACGCTGGGTTCCATACCTAAAAGGTCCCCATCTGCGCCAGTGTGTGAATGTGTGCCCACTAACCCATATCCATCATGATTAAAACAGTGCGTCAGGTATGGGAATGACTCTAGAGATTCTGTCTGTGTGGTGTAGATTAGCTCTAAGTGTTTTACCTCTCTGCTGCCGCCTGGATGATAATACATTACAGCAGACTTACTGTATGTCTACAGTGGATTCAGGAAGAAGTGCGGATGGCTATAAATTCTGGTGCTGAAATCCGTAGCAGTCTAAGAAATGAAGCTATCACCTGCAGAGTGCAGAGCGAGCCTCTGTCAGAGTTACTGTAGAGCTACTAGAGTTGGAAGAGGGCTCTGACACTGCACCTCCTGTAGCAATCTATCAACTCTCTCCTACAGTGCATAGCCACACACTCAGTGATCTGATGGGATCTCTCGTGGCGTCTCGCACAATGTATTATCCTGTTACAGGCAGCGTTCTGCCTGTAGCCCTGTAGATGACAACACATGACATCTAAACCAGGCAGTTATGATTCCACACCTGTAGGACGACTGTAAATCTGTGGCCACAGCCCCATTCCCAAATAGTGCACCACTTATGAAAGGCTCTGTACAGGTAATAGGGTGTGAGACATGGTCTGTGTACTGGTGTCGCGTTCACATGCTAGTCGGAACTAGGAAACTCTGACATTTTCGAGTTTCCTAGTTCCGACTAGCACGTGAACGCTGCATATAGAGTGTCTTCCTCTCCCCTTTCCTTCTCCTTCTACTCCTCCTTACATTCCCCCTCCTCTTCTGCTCCTCCTCTTCTTCTTTCCCAGCAGTAGCCCTTTAATTGGCTGCAGCAGGAGACTGAGGATGACAGGCTAGCTGGCCTCTTTGGGACAGGCTGTCGATCAGAGGAGAAGGGGCCTCAGGCTGTCTTACACACAGCAGACGGACGGATGGATGCACACACGCACGCACGCAACCCCCCCCCCCCCCCCCCCCCCACACACACACACATCAGCAGCGGGCAGGCAGTTCTCTCCACCTGCCAGTGGACCTGTGGGACTCCTCTAATCTTCAGGCTCCTCTCTCTACCGCAGCACCACTGAACAATGGCTGCTTTCACTGTCAACCCCTACTCACACCACACACACACACACACACACACACACACACACACACACACACACACACACACACACACACACACACACACACACACACACACACACACACACACACACACACACACACACACACACACACACACACACACACACACACACACACACACACACACACACACACACACACACACACACACACTGCTGACAGATCCTGTGTGGTGAGCCAGCTTTCCAGGTCCTGTAAGAGCTGACTGGTTAACCACTGTGGGATTTCTCTAAACATCAAATCCGGCTCTGCTACTTGCGTGCGTCTGCGTGTGTATTCCTGTGTGTGTCCCCGTGTGTGTGTGTGTCCCTGTGTGTGTGTGTGTGTGTCCGTGTCCGTGTCCGTGTGTGTGTCCCCGTGTCCATGTGTTATCCGTGTGTGTCCGTGTCCATTCCTGTGTGTGTGTGTGCATGCCTCTGTGCGTGAGAGTATGCACATTCTTGTGTGCAAGTTATCCTCCCTCTCATGCGTAAGCAGTAGAGACAGTAAAAGGCTTACATATGTACATCTGTACATTACATCTAATAGCTCATGATGAAACATTGTGTACGTTAAGGGAATATCCTCTCTCTGCAATGCATTAATAATGTATTACAGATCATAAATAGCAATGCCAGCCAGCTGAAATGTAATCATCTTTATATGTATAGGGGATATGGGATCTGGTTGGTCTTCCATTAAAAAACTCGTACAGTACACAGAGAAAATCTCAGTGTTAGACGGTCAATTGGCCGTGTAATTCCTCTGGTTAATATCATATAAATAGATATTTTAAATCCATAACAGCTGGAGTGAGTCATTGAAGCAGAGAAAAGCAAGGCAGGATATTCCCATGGATGTTCAGTTGGCCTGGGTCCAGGTCTTTGCGCTCCAGACAGATTGCGGGTGCAGTGGAGCCGTCTTGTACTGTTCTTAAAAGCAACACTTCACCTCTATTCTATCAGAACTGATTAGGACTGCCTCATCTTTTGCTCACCTCAAAGGTCCATAACGGACAAGTATTCACTGCTATCCACTGACTGGTTGTAAGCAATCCTGATACAGCGATTCTGTTCTATTTTATTCCACTACTTCTTTCAATAGGCCTCCAGTCTCTCCAGTGGTCCTGTGTGTTTGTTGGTTCTCTGGTACTGAAGGAGCTTTCCTCTACTTTGATGTCCCCTCTGGTCTATAGAGGTGACTGTCCCGTTCACTTCAGTCCAAGGATCAAACAGTTCTCCTCTCATCAGCAGCATGTGGACTCTTCATCCTGAGGACAGGACAGGTAAGCAAGTGTCAGCCACTCCAGATGGCACGCATGCAAGCAAGCACGTAAACACACACACACACACACACGCACACATCAACACACACACATGGCAGGCAACTTCAGATGCTCTGTCACACATCATAATGAGCGAAAACACACACACTCTGCCTAAAAAACAAGCTATGAAACATTTACAGCTCTTTTCGTCTGTTTATCTTGTTTTTCTCCAGCGTACACACACGGGAAAGTAGAGGCACTTATGTGATAAAACAATCAAGGGAAAGCCTTCAAGTCACGCTCTCACAGACACACACACTGCCATCTCCATCTGTCTCTCTCTCTGTCTCACTCTCTGTCTCACTCTCTGTCTCACTCCATCTCTTTCTCTCTTACTCTGTCTCTCTCTCTCTCTCTCTCCACTCTCTTTCTCCGTGTAAAACTTGAAGCGTTGACTGTCTCCACAGGGACCCTGCATGTAATGTAAATTGAAATACCAGAGTGATATGCGCTTCAACTCCAGACCACCATGGTGTGTGTTTATATCAAAACATATAATTCAGTTTGTCAAGTAAATTGTGGAAACTGATATGGAGTGGTCTAGCTGCTTGTTTTTACATACACACACACACACACACACACACACACCCACACACACACACACACACACGAAGACAAAAACACACACTCACACACACAGTCGTGTACAGCTAACCTTGAGGACCTGCAATTCAGTCCCATTCAAAATCCAATTTTCTCTAACCCCGAACCCTAAACCTAACCCTAGCTCCTAACCCTAAAACTAACCCTAACTCCTAACCCTAACCCTTAATGTAATTCTAACCTTAACCCTAAACCCCCTAGAAATAGCATTTGACCTCGTGGGGACCAACAAAATGTCCCCAGTTGGTCAAATGTTTGTTTGTTTGTTTACATTTCTTGTGGGGACTTCTGGTCCCACACACACTTTTATGGTTATAGAAATGAAGGGTTGTTCCATCTCCAACGTCAAAACTCCATTATGTTACAATTGAATACAGCAGCAAAAGAGGATATTGACAATGGTCCTCGTTAGCTTTTATCATCTACACGCTCATAGGATATCCTGCCGCTCACACTGATCACACACACCACTGGGTAGAGAAAGGCTGAATGACCCCGTCTCTTCCCCAGAGCAGGATCTCGCTCTTTCTGTAATTTTTTGCTATCTCTCTCTCGCTTTCTCTGGATCGCTTGCTGGTTGGCAGACACACGCACCGTATCCGGTTCCGCGAGTGGGCTAAAAGGGGGCTAAGCTCCCTCAGTTCAAACATGAGCCCTCTCAGTTTTTGTTTTATGTCCCTATAGAAAAATAGCAAATAAGTTCAAATGAGAAAAAATGTGCATCTCCGCTGCGTCAGCACAATGGACAGAGTGCACCACAGTGTGCGTAGGGGGGGCTATGGAAAGCCACTGGGGTGGTTATGTATGACTCCTTTGGGTTTCCATAAAAAGCAGGAGAAAACACTTCTCATCTGTATGGTAGGCTAAGTGATTAAGGTGATACGCCTCTGCCTGTAATATTTGATTTGGATTTATTTGGGCGGGGTCAAGTTTACAGTCAGGTCCCAGGGGGTTGTCACTAGTTCCCACAGCCACAAAGTCATAAACCTCTCCTATTTCTTAAATGTATCTTCTTAAAATGTGATTTTAAACCTAACCCTAACCACACTGCTAACCTTATGCTTGACCCTAACCTTAAATCAAGACCAAAAATGGCAGCAATATTGCCAATGTTGACTTGGAGGCTGTGGTAGCTAGTGGAAACTGGCCCTGTACCTCAATAGTCAGGCCCTGGTGAGGATGCCGTGTTGGATGCCAAACTGTTTCCTTCCTGCTCCTCCTCTGCTGTTCCTATGGGGAGATCTCAACGGAAGTCACACTGAATTTATTATGACTGAGCTCTCTCCCGAGCCTGGAGAGGAGAGGGTATGCTCTGACCATTTTCCTGGGCTTGGAGAGGAAATGACTGCACTGCAAAATGTTCCTCGGTGTGGCACAGAAATTGTGTCAATGCTGGGGGGTCGACCCAATATCCACTGTGCATCGTTTGGAGAGAATGCTCCATTACCTGCTTCAACAAAGGCCCATGCAGGGAAGTGTGTGCCCCCGCATCGCCAAAAGGTTAGTGGACAGAGTTTAGGCCCTAATCTATGGATTTCACATGACTGGGCAGGGGTGCGGCCCACCTATTGGGGAGCCAGGCCCTACCAATCAGAATACCTTTTTCACCACAAAAGGGCTTTATTACAGACATAAATAGTCCTGTGTGGCTCAGTTGGTAGGGCATGGTGCATGCAATGCCAGGGTTGTGGGTTTGATTCCCACAGGGGACCAGTATGTAAATGTATGCACTTGTAAGTCGTTCTGGATAAGAGCGTCTGCTAAATGACAAAAATTGAAATACTCCTCAGTTTCATCGGGTGACTGGTCTCTGATGATTCCTCAGGTGGAGGGCTTGTGTGGTTACATGTGGTCTGCAGTTGTGAGGCTGGTTGGAAGTACTGCCAAATTCTCTAAAACAATGTTGGAGGCGGCTTATTGTAGAGAAATGAACATTCAGTGCTCTGGTGGACATTCCTGAAGTCAGCATGCCAATTGCATGCTCTCTCAAAAGATGTGATGTTGTGTGACAAAACCGCACATTTTAAAGTGGCCTTTTATTGTTCCCAGCACAAGGTGCACCTGTGTAATGATAATGCTGTTTAATCAGCTTTTTGGTATGCCTCACCTGTCAGGTGAATTGATTATCTTGGCGAAGGAGAAATGCTCACAAATAGGGATGTAAATAAATGTGTGCTAAAAATGTCGAGGAATAAGCTTTTTGTGAGTATGGAAAATATCTGGGATATTTTATTTCAGCTCATGAAATATGGGACCAACACTTTACATGTTGTGTTTATATTTTTGTTCACCAAATGGACATACCATGTTGGTCAATATGTATCATGTACCCAGTGCTCGTTTGGAATGTGCCATTCTGCCTTGCAGTTACATGTCCATAAGTTTGAGTAGTGTGTGCGTTGAAGGGGAGTGGTTTATGAGGTTACTGGTTCGAGGAACGTGTCTCGAGCATGATTTAAAATGTTGAGACAAGAACAAGCAGAATGGTGTGTCGCGAAGACGCCCTGTAGGCACGTCTCTCTCCTCTATTGCGCAATAACTCAAGCCAATTCATGTGCACTATTTGTTTAATTGTGTCAATTGTTTGCCAATGTTTTCAGTGCCCTGTGAAATATATATTCATCAGTTAAATTACTGTTTATCCCAACACATTCCCCCATTAATTTAGAATGTTTGGTTACTGAAATGTTGATAATTCATGAAATATAATATACAGTACATTCATACCATTCTCATTCTCCAAGTGGAAACATTGTTTGGAGAGCTCACAAACAATACAGAACTTTTTGTTTATTTAATTGCATTTACCAGTTTACTGACAATTTCTTCTTGTCATTGTTTGGAGAGCATATGTCCTGTTTCTCCGTCATGTTTAATGTTGTGTGAACGCACGTGCTTAAGCGCACATATATATACTGTACCTGGCCTGTGCGCCAAGAATAGGTGTGGCCAAATGTATTTGAGTGCCGGTTTGGGAACGTTGTAGTTAATTAACTTTTGGGTAACTAAAGTGGAGTCTGTGTCCGAGCCTGGTAGACTCCACCTGTGCTTTATTGGTTAAGACAGGTTTTGCCTGATGAGAGGCTTTTTCTTTTGAATGCTGACATTTTCAATTCAGAACTTTGTATATAACATTACATTTGTAAACATCACCATCATCTTTGAAACACCAGCGCAGTGTAAATAAATCCAACACTCATTTGCACCTCTACCTGCCTGCTTCCTGCAGAATATTTGACCTTGCGATCTCCATAAGGCACCTATTTTATACTGATACAGTGGAGCAGAGATGTTGCGCCAACCTGTCACTTCAAAAGCACTCAATGATCTCGGAGTCTGCATTTGAACTCTATGCTTATTGTGATATGGCATGATATTAACAGAATTCAATGTAATTCCAATGCAAGAACCCCCCAAAAATGTGTCCCCTCGCCAATTTCAACTGCCCAATTAGTGACTTTATCCTGCTCCGGTTCTGACACGCAAGCACCCACATAGCAAATTCTCCAGTGTTAAATCAACACTGACAGAATTACATTTAACACTCGGCCAGTGTCTATACGGGTCCACACTTTTTAGTGTTAAATTAACACAGTGCTGACGCCATTAGGCGCCGATTCAGACCTGTATACCTTTGCTAAGCATGCCTTTCCTACTCAGTATTTGGAATTCAGACGTACCTTATTCAGTCTCATAACGTGCACTGCAGTTAACTTGCGTGATCTGAATAAAAAATGCTTTCTCGTGGAGTTTTCATTCAATAGGGTTTTCAGTACATTTATCTTTAAGCCATCCCTTTAAATACGGTGTAACTTTTAGTTTGACTTTTGTCGACAGACTCATTAGAATATATCGAGAGAACGGGTTGAGAATATTAGGGATCAATGAAAGAAAGCCATCCAAATATATCTGTCTCTGTTTCAGCACCAATTGGTAGATACATTTTCTTTCCTGATCTTTAGGTTCAGGAAAGTATTCATGAATGAATTTATTAACCTTTCTGCATGAAAAGAAGAAAACGGTAATTTGACTCATTCTGAATATTGCCACATTCAGTTCTTCAACCCATGGTAATGTTGGAAGATTAATGTACATATCATTAGCCCTTCATAAGCTTTACTGTGGGAAAGTTGATATGCTTCAGTTTGTTGCCAAATGGCTGGTTTCAAATTTGACCCCAGCGATTAGGCACAGAAACTTGACCAGTATTACCTAGTGTTGATTTTTCAGTGTCACATTTATAGTGTTTATTCAAGAGTTAAATTAAATCTGTAAGAGTGGTGTAAAGTAACCCCACTGTTGGTGTTAATAACCAGTGTTGAGAGCGAGAGTGTTATTGTGTCAGTTTTACTCTGTAGGGAGTAAAACATTCCCCATCAAAACCACGCACATCATTATTATATTTCCCAGCATGCTCTACCGCAGCAAGATTTTGGGGGATTGTTTTTAATACCTGTGTTTTTGCATGTACATTGATTGATTCATTAATAAATAATAAATAAATAACATCAATTATTCTAAACTAATCCAATCATTTAGTTAGATTTATTGCCCCCATTACTGAAATGGTTGTTCCAGTTAAAATGGTTTAGGTAGTCTCCTTTTACAATATTTCTAACCCTGAGTCATTCTGAATACAGATTGAGGGTGAATAAAAAGTCAAATTGAGGCCTCCCGAGTGGCGCAGTGGTCTAAGACACTGCTAGGAGTATCACTAGAGATCCTGGATCGAGTCCTATGGAACGCCGTTTGGGTTGTGAAGCACAAGGTCAAAACGCGGTCTTTTTAATGCTACGCATGTAAAGTAAGTAGGTGCAGGCGCTAAATTAACGTGCGCATGCATTAAGTTAACGTCTTCACGTGCTAAATTAACGCCTACACGTGACAAATAAGCGCGTGCAAATGTGCCTGCAGGAGGTCCAACATGTGCTAAATAAACGGCTGCAAGCAGTCCTGCACTCATCAAATTACCGCCTACAGCTGCTAAATATACATCTACACACGCTAACTTAATGCATTCTTTAATATGCACATTTTACCAGCCAATTTCACTAGCTCTTCCTTTCAACCAGATTTCACAGTTTGAGGGAACTTCCTTTTCCACTGCAAGCAGAGTATGAACCTTCACAAGGTAACGATTTTGTCTTTTTAAAATTGTTGTTACTGAATCATAAAGTTTATCAGCTAGTTTACAGTGGAAGGATCTGTTTCTCATCGCTGGCTATAACATTCAGCTAACATTAATCTAGCACCAGGATCAGCAGTGCTAAGCATAAGCTAAGTCAGATACTGGCCAGCTAATTTAGCTGACGTTGGTAGCCTCGAACCCCAGACATATTATATCATATAGTTAGCCTCAAACTCTGCCCGGCCATACTGCTAGCCGCAGTGAAAGGCGTCTCTTGTGTTTTACTAAAAACCCTGCTGAAAAAACATGTCTACTATAACAGCCATGGAAACACATTGGATTATGTTAATACTATCAAGGTAAATTACATACTAGCTTGAATGCAGGGCCAGGCATACATAGATAAGACAACGGAGATACTCCAAAAACATCCTGCTGTGGGCTAACGCTAATCCTGGTAGTTGTCGATTTTTGGACTACGTTGTCTTTAATTTGCTTTATAATTGACTAAAGGAAGACAGGCTACCTAAATGTGACTTATCGGCAAGTACTGAAGCAAGACATGTTTTTGTGTTACATTTTTAGCCCAAAACCTTGTATTTAAGCAAAACAACAGCTGAAGGTAGGCAACTTCTTCAGCCTGACTGGCTGTCATTTCAATGCTAGCGATTAGCATTAAGACACTGAAAAGCTCACATGAAGCAGATTTGGCCAGTGACAACCTTGTAAAACGTTTGCTAACATCTACAACATATCAGCTTTCGAACAGAGTAGACTTTAATTAATGTGCACGTTCACATTCCATCGAAGCCAATTAGGGTATAATAACAACTTCAGGCATACACCCAGAACTATATAGTACTGCTTCAAAGGAATAGGATTCCCATTCCTTCCGCTTTATTTTCACACAATTGTGTCTTGCAGAAGGGAACCATGCAGAGGAGCTTGGAGTGGGCAAGGGGGAGGCTGATAAAGCAGCAGAGAAGACCTGATTCATCAAGTATCACAGTTAATTCTGGTGATTCTCACCTGGTTGGCATGCACAACACTGCAAGATATGCAACATTAAGCCCAATCAAATATCCAATGTTATTAAAACAATCTACGGTCAAGCAACATTTAATGTCAGTTGTGTGTTAATGTTATGAACTACAAACAATCTATGGTTCTTGGAGTCAATGAATCAATTGAAAGTGACTACAATTAGAAATGATTTTAAAACCACTGTGCCAGTAAAGATTACAAAAAAAAGTAGTCTTCTCTTATGGTTCTCTTTACATTTTTTCAGATACTTCAATCCGACACTTAATGTTTGACGTCAGGCAGAACTTCTTCAGCCACCGTAGGATGGAGAGCCGCCGATTTACATTTTTGACAGCAGTGTCTGTGTGGGTGTACCAGGAAAGGACGTTAGAAGTTAGATCCCCATGATATCGACGCTTCTTAACATTTCCACTGCAGCCAGGTCGATATCGATTTTAAAAACGTGAACAATAGATGTTGTGTAGCACACGGTAGAAAAAGATTTGCTGGACCAACTCCAGTTTGCCTATTGTCCCAACAAATTTGTCAATTATGCATTTTTCAAATGTCAGTGTGCTTTCTTTTATAGCTCCGCTTTCAACACCATCCTGACCCACAAACTGATTAGCAGACTCAGGCCTCTGGGTGTAAACACTGTAAAAACAAATTAGATTTTTTACATTATCACAAGAATGTGTATCCCCAGAACGGACCTAACACCTCAACATGCTGACAACACTACCAGGGTACACCTGATCACTAGTATTCATGAGGACATGAAGGAGCTGTGGGACCTGACATGATGGTGATAGGACGACGGCCTCAGCGTAAGCAAAACAAAGTAGATGGTGAGACTTAATGACCTTTCTCCCATCTACTGTACATTGACAGAGATGATCAGCAGGTTCTGATATCCCCTGATTTCCTTTTCTGCCTTTAGTCACATCACTCAAAAAAGTCCCACCAGTGCTTCTCCACTACCCTCATCAACTTGCTGCACCACGAGCTATGTACCAAATACAATGTCTGTTTTAATTGCCATAACACAGGTAAATGAATTGTCCATATTTACTGTAAGATTTATTTATGGTAACATTGCACATATTGTAACATTATAGTCCCTTGTGTCACGTTCCTGACCTTATTTCCTTTGTTTAGTATTTGTTTAGTTGGTCAGGACGTGAGCTGGGTGGGCATTCTATGTTTTGTGTTTCTATGTTGGGTTTATTGTTTGGCCTAATATGGTTCTCAATCAGAGGCAGGTGTTTGTCATTGTCTCTGATTGGGAACCATATTAAGGTAGGCTGTTTCTCACTGTTTGTTTGTGGGTGATTGTGGGTGAATCCAAGATGGCGTAGCAGTCAGATGTCCTTTGTCCTCGTCCTGTCCCGTGTATATATTTTTTATATATTTTTCTTCGCATTTCTTTTTATATATATTTTTTTCTTCTTAAAAACTCAACTTCAAAACACTCTCCTGCAACCTACCTCACCAAATGTGGTGCGGATCTGCTTTTTTTCTCCTCAAAGTTATTATTCACCTCGTATCCGAAATCTACAACAGAAGCTAGCCAGTAGTTAGCCAGCTCACAAGCTAACGTGAGTAGTTCAGCTAACCACAGCTAGCGCTTATCAGCTATCCTTTAGCTCGGAAAACTATTGCCAGTTTTGTACAACGCGACTCAGACCAGAGCATACCAGACCTATTTTCTCTCCATATCCCCGGATTTTTACCGCAAGCTCTGGACATTTACACCTGGATCTTGCAGCTAACTAGCTGCTATCCGAGTGACTATTGGCTAACATCAATTCCGGAGCAAACACCAATTATCCCGGAGCTAGCCAGCTGAAGAGTTCCATCAGCCACTCCTGGGCTACAATCACCTATCCGGACCCGTTTTACTGCCGATGCGGAGCCCCACCGGGCCTTCACGACTGGGATACCGACGTTATCTGCCCGAGGGAGTTATTCATCTAGCCAGAAGTTAGCCAGCTCACAAGCTAACGTGAGTAGTTCAGCTAACCACAGCTAGCGCTTATCAGCTATCCTTTAGCTCGGAAAACTATTGCCAGTTTTGTACAACGCGACTCAGACCAGAGCATACCAGACCTATTTTCTCTCCATATCCCCGGATTTTTACCGCAATCTCTGGACATTTACACCTGGATCTTGCAGCTAACTAGCTGCTATCCGAGTGACTATTGGCTAACATCAATTCCGGAGCAAACACCAATTATCCCGGAGCTAGCCAGCTGAAGAGTTCCATCAGCCACTCCTGGGCTACAATTGGTACAGAACAATTTCTACAGCACTTTTCATGACAGGGTTCAGATTTCAGAAATTTTTACCTCTGATCTGGGGTCTGTTTTTAAGGCGACAGTGAATGCTATGAAGAAACCGACACTGCCTACGTCTTCCTCTGGGTGTCTGTACGTCATCACGTTTTCAATGAAATCGATGGGACATTCACAGCCATTATAAAAGACCAAAATGTACAGAGACCCCCCTTTCTCATCGTGCGCCTGAAGCGTGAAGGACATCGGACCTGCCTCGTTCCAAATCGTTTTCTAACCAGCAATATTTCTCCGGTCATGTTTTCAGTCGTTATAGTTGTTAAAAACATCATAATGTAGTTAATTTGAACCGTTTTATAGCAATTTATATCCGTTTAGTGCGATTTTGAGGAATTTCTTTGTCGTGCCCTTTTTAGCTTTGGAAACGTTTCGGGGTGTCGGTCGTTGGTGGTGGACATTTCGAAGGACAGAGGACATCTATCGACCAAAAGACGTTTATAACATAGAAAGGATACATTGCCCAAGAATATGATGGAAGAACAGCTCAAAGTAAGCAATATTTAATATGATAAATCGTGTTTCTGTCGAAATATTTTAAACGCATATTTCGCCATTTTGTTTGGTATAGCTTCACTTGGCGAACCCTGTATTGAAAAGTAAGGATAATTTTAAAAATGTAAATCAGCGGTTGCATTAAGAACTCATTTGTCTTTCGATTGCTGTCAACCCTGTATTTTTTAGTCAAGTATATGATTAGCTTTCAATTAAACTAGATCACTCTGATAGATGACGTCAGACATATTGAGGCTTGATTTCCTAGTATTTTTATTGTGTAACCACGGTTTTGTATGGCTAAATATGCACCTTTTCGAACAAACTGTATATGTATGTTGTAAAATGATGTTACAGGAGTGTCATCGGAAGAATTCTGAGAAGGTTAGTGAAAAAATTAATATCTTTTGGCGGTGATTACGTTATAGCGCTCTTTGGCTGGAATCGATGCTCTGGTAACGTTTGCACATGTAGTATGCTAACTTATCGATTTATTGTGTTTTCGCTGAAAAACGCTTAGAAAATCTGAAATATGGTCTGAAATCACAAGAACTGGGTCTTTCCATTGCTATGCTTTGTCTATTTTTATGAAATGTTTTATGATGAGTAAATTGGTCATACACGTTGCTCTATCTAGTAATTCTAGTCGATTTGTGATGGTCGGTGCAATTGTAAACTGTGATTTCTACCTGAAATATGCACTTTTTTCTAACAAAAACTATCCTATACCATGAATATGTTATCAGACTGTCATCTGATGGTTTTTTTTATAGGTTATTGGCTATCAATATCTTAGTTGAGCCGAATTGGTGATAGCACCTGAAGGAGTAAGAAACTGATGGAGTTAGAATAGTGGTGTATTTTGCTAACGTGTTTAGCTAATAGATTTACATATTTTGTCTTCCCTGTAAAACATTTTAAAAATCTGAAATGGTGGCTTTATTCACAAGATCTGTATCTTTCATCTGGTGTCTTGGACTTGTGATTTAATGATATTTAGATGCTACTATCTACTTGTGAAGCTATGCTAGCTATGCTAATCAGTGTGTGGGGGGGGTGGGGGGTGATCCCGGACCCGGGGTAGAGGCTCGTGAAAGGTTAAGGTAGGCTGTTTCTCACTGTTTGTTTGTGGGTGATTGTTCCTGTTCGTGCGTTCATGTGTTTTATGTTCTCTCGTTGAAGACTGTAGCGTCGTTGGTTTCGTTTTGTTTATTGTTTTGTTCGTGTTAAAGTAAGTGTTCCAATAAATATGGAAACGTACCACGCTGCGATTTGGTCCTCCTCTCTTCCACCTAACGACGATCGTTACAGAATGACCCACCATAATCGGACCAAGCAGCGTGGTAATGGGCAGCAGCGACAGCAGCAGCAGCGGCCCATTACGCAGGACTCGTGGACTTGGGAGAAGGATCTGGGCTATACAACCTGGGAGGAAATAGAGCACCGGTCGATCGATCCAGAGAGAGTGCCGGACACCGCCTGGGATTCGTTGGAACAGTGCGAGGAGGGATACAGGAGAATGGAGGAACGGAGATGTTATCAAGGTACGCGGCTAGCACGGAAGCCTGTGAAGCAGCCCCAAAAATGTCTTGGGGGGGGGGGGCTAAAAGGGAGTCTGGCGAAGTCAGGTAGGAGACCTGCGCCAACTCCCCGTGCTTACCGTGGAGAGCGAGAGTACGGGCAGACACTGTGTTATGCGGAAGAGCGCACGGTGTCTCCTGTACGTGTGCTTAGCCCGGTGCGGTACTTTCCAGCTCCATGTATCGGAGGGCTAGAGTGGGCATCGAGCGAGGTGCCATGAAGCCGGCTCAACGTATCTGGCCTCCAGTACGTCTCCTCGGGCCGGTGTACATGGCACCAGCCTTACGCATGTTGTCCCCGGTTCGCCAGCACAGCCCAGTGCGGGCTATTCCACCTCGCCGCACTGGCCTGGCTACGGGGAGCATTAAACCAGGTAAGGTGGGGCAGGCTCGGTGCTTAAGAGCTCCTGTACGCCTTCACGGTCCGGTATATCCGGCGCCACCTCCTCGCCCCAGCCCAGTACCACCAGTGCCTACACCACGCACCAGGCTTCCTCTGCGTCTCCAGAGCCCTGTGCGCCCTGTTGCTGCTCCCCGCACTAGCCTTAAGGTGCGTGTCCTTAGCCCGGTACCACCAGTTCCGGCACCAGGCCTACTGTGCGCCTCAGCCGGCCAGAGTCTGCCGTCTGCCCAGTGCCGCCTGCACTGCCCGTCTGCCTAGCTCCGCCTGCACTGCCCGTCTGCCCAGCGCCGTCTGAGCTGTCCGTCTGCCCAGCGCCGCCTGCGCTGCCCGTCTGCCCAGCGCCGTCTGAGCCGCCCATCTGTCCTGAGCCTTCAAAGCCGCCCGTCTGTGCTGAGCCTTCAAAGCCACCCGTCTGTCCGGAGCCTTCAGAGCCGTCCGTCAGTCAGGAGCCGCCAGAACCGCCCGCCAGACAGGAGCCGCCAGAGCCGCCCGCCAGACAGGAGCCGCCAGAGCCGCCCGCCAGACAGGAGCCGCCAGAGCCGCCCGCCAGACAGGAGCCGCCAGAGCCGCCCGCCAGACAGGAGCCGCCAGAGCCGCCCGCCAGACAGGAGCCGCCAGAGCCGCCCGCCAGACAGGAGCCGCCAGAGCCGCCCGCCAGACAGGAGCCGCCAGAGCCGCCCGCCAGACAGGAGCCGCGAGAGCTAACCGCCAGCCAGGAGCCGCCAGGAGCCGCCAGAGCCGCCCGCCAGACAGGAGCCGCGAGAGCTACCCGCCAGCCAGGAGCCGCCAGGAGCCGCCAGAGCCGCCCGCCAGACAGGAGCCGCCAGAGCCGCCCGCCAGACAGGAGCCGCGAGAGCTAACCGCCAGCCAGGAGCCGCCAGGGCCGCCAGCCAGCCAGGAGCCGCCAGAGCCGCCAGCCAGCCAGGAGCCGCCAGAGCCGCCAGCCAGCCAGGATCTGCCAGAGCCGTCAGTCAGCCAGGATCTGACAGAGTCGTCAGTCAGCCAGGATCTGCCAGAGTCGTCAGTCAGCCAGGAGCTGCCAGAGCTACCTGTCACGCCGGCGATGCCGGAATTTCCCCTCAGTCCGGAGCTGCCCCTCCGTCCGGAGCTGCCCCTCCGTCCGGTGCTGCCCCTCAGTCCGGTGCTGCCCCTCAGTCCGGTGCTGCCCCTCAGTCCGGTGCTGCCCCTTAGTCCAGTGGGGTTAATATGGAGGGTCGCCATTAAGAGGAGGCCACGGAAGCGGGGATTAACTATGGTGGGGTGGGAGCCACGTCCAGAGCCAGAGCCGCCACCGTGGACAGATGCCCACCCAGACCCTCCCCTATAGGTTCAGGTTTTGCGGCCAGGGTCCGCACCTTGGGGGGGGGGGGTACTGTCACGTTCCTGACCTTATTTCCTTTGTTTAGTATTTGTTTAGTTGGTCAGGACGTGAGCTGGGTGGGCAATCTATGTTTTGTGTTTCTATGTTGGGTTTATTGTTTGGCCTAATATGGTTCTCAATCAGAGGCAGGTGTTTGTCATTGTCTCTGATTGGGAACCATATTAAGGTAGGCTGTTTCTCACTGTTTGTTTGTGGGTGATTGTTCCTGTTCGTGCGTTCATGTGTTTTATGTTCTCTCGTTGAAGACTGTAGCGTCGTTGGTTTCGTTTTGTTTATTGTTTTGTTCGTGTTAAAGTAAGTGTTCCAATAAATATGGAAACGTACCACGCTGCGATTTGGTCCTCCTCTCTTCCACCTAACGACGAGCGTTACACCTTGACATACATGACTTAACTTTTTTGCATAATTCTCAGTTTACCAACTAAGAAATCATACATGTATTAAAATATTAAAGCGGCATTATGTATTACTGTGTCCAATTGATTCTGGTTGGTTGTAATGTTTTTGAAAACTTTCGCTACACAACTTTTTTTTCCTGATGGCCAATCCTGTCGCAAACTTTCCTAATATCAATCATTTTGGAACACGTCACCAATTAACATTGGCTGCAGTATTACGAACTTTACTAGGTAGACATACAATAAACATGTCACGAATCCCGCTTCCTGAGTCTGTTTTTGCCTGTGTTCTGTCCTGGAGTGTTTTTTCCGGTGTCCTGGAACGCACCCTGTCTGGTTGCCGGGCGACGTAGCTAGTTGGAGGATCTCTGAGTACCCGCACCTGTATCCCATCAGCTATCTGCATACCTGGTCCTGATCATCACCCCTCCACTTCATAAGCGCTGACCTGACATCCATTCCCTGCCGGATCGTTAGCCATGAACAGTATGTTGTGCCAGCGTATCAGCCTCCAGTTTGATAGAGTTTGTTTTGTTGTTTTGTACGTCTTGCTTGCCTTGAACTTACCTCTGTTTTTTCTGTCTACAGTCATTCATCCGGAACACTCATCCCATCCCTACCTGGTCGTCGGTGACTTTAGTTACTTCCTTGGATCTGCTTACTCAATTCCATCAACTCACCTCCGCTGCCCGCTCCGCTACTTGGATTTTTCTATCACTACATTTAAACTTGTAAATAAATACTCACCTTCGTCTTACTCTCCTTGTCCTGGTCTGCTTCTGGGTTCTACTTTAGAGAACCGTGACAAAACATTTTGGATTAGTGCCCTTAAATGAATTCTCTTTAAATCAAATAAAAATAAAACAGCTGTAGACCTTACAGGGAAATGCTTACTTACAAGCCCTTAACCAACAATGCAGTTTTAAGAAAAATACCTAAACAAAAATAAAAAATGTAAGTAACAAATAATTAAAGAGCAGCAGCAAAATAACAATAGCGAGGCTATATATAGGGGGTACCGGTTAGTCAAGGTAATATATACATGTAAGTAGAGATATTAAAGTGACTATGCATAGATAATAACAGAGAGTAGCAGCAGCGTAAAAGAGGGGGGGCAATGCAAATAGTCTGATTGGATGTTCGGTAGACTTACGGCTTGGGGGTAGAAGCTGTATAGAAGCCTCTTGGACCTAGACTTGGCTTCTCAGTCTTCTCTGAAGAGGCTTGAGTGTCTATTCTTGTAAGGCAGGAGACCTAAACACTCCAGACCCTCTTTGAATCTATAAAGTAAAAAAAGTCCCATAATGAATTTGCCCTGAAGAATTTAACTGAGCTTATGAGATTCCTTAGATATATGGAAACTCACTGTTCAAGAGCATCCCGTAGCCTGCTTTCTAAGTAGAACTTTGTGGCTGACTCCTCCAGGTCATCACTCTCCAGTGTACGAATGTATCGCACTGAACCCAACATGACCAGTTGTTCGGAGGCTTCCATGACCGCCGATTGTGCCTCGTCAACAGTTTGTGCTAACTGGATCTTAGATAGTTCAATAGTCAACAGTGTTTTGTGACAAATTAGCAAAACAATAAACTGAGTATCACTACCCTTAAAAGGAAACCAAATCCATGTGGAAAAGAATTTATGAACAACTACAACCCTAAAAAAAATGCTAACTTAGTGCAAATTAACAGTAACATAACATCCGTCTGAGTATAAAGTGACTTACCTTCTCCAACTTCTCTCTGAAGTCATATTCCGCAATTTCTTTCAGTTCTGGCACAGGAGATTGTAGGCCACACACTTGCCTGTATAGCCTCTCTGAATTATTTTGGGGCTCTACACCCCCATGTACCAGACAGACAGCAATCATGCGGCCCATCTGCTTGTATAAGACATCATAGAGTGCTGTCACACAGAAGATAAACAGTAAATAAAGGACAAATTACATAACATACAAAAATCAAATGTCATACTGAATTCATACTTATTGCCATAAACAAGCGTGTCTTTGTTGGTGTAAAAGTGTAACTCACCTTGAGAGTTGCAAGAAAGGCATTTATGCCAATCAGGTCCCTCAAATATTGCAGAGGAATGGATGGCACTCATTAGCAGCCGGAGAAATTCCCTTGAGGGACCACCCTCATCAGCTGCCCCTTTTCCGTCAGCATCCCTAAAAACAATGTTTATTTTTGCCTCCGGATGAAAGCGGGCTCTCTTCAAGCCTCTCATTGCACAATCATAAACGTTGTCCCTCAAGTTAATTTGGTTGGCATCAGGGGCAAAAGCAGAGTCAACATTGCTGCTCATTAACTTCAGCAGTCATTGGAGGTCAACACTAAAAAAGAGATTCAGAATAACAAGGCTCAGATACTTCCCACAATTCCTCTGTAATAACAAGACATTGAATTATTTACAGGGATGACTTACTCATTGTCATGATCACCAACATCAACAGACGAGAGTGGACTCCATGGAGGGGAGGCCACATATTGTGGTGAAGGTGGACGATAAGTCTCAGGGAATGGTGGAGGGGAGGCCACAGGAAGTGGTACAGGTGGAGGGGGGCACAAGAAGTGTTGCAGAAGATGGGGGGGCACAGGAATAGGTGCTGCCACAGGTGTACCCTCGTTTGTAGAAGTAGTCGGTAAAATATTGTTTAAAAGCTTATACATTTCAAAAACATGGAGAACACAGAAAAGCTGTCAAACATGAGGTGATTGTGTCCTGATAATGATTTACAGAAGAAAACATTTTTAGCTGCATGCATCACTCACTATGGAATGTAATCGATGTGTAAGTCAAAAATAAATTTTAAGGATGCAGGTAACTACATTTAAAAATATATATATTTTCAATATGTATTACATTCAACAAGCAGTGTTGTTTCCTCCTCCCTGGTCCATCCTAACTCTGGAGGGAACGCCATATCTGGAGACAGCATTCATGAAGCAAACCATTACAATACTGCTGCGATTGTTCCTGGAAACACGGAGAAACACAACGAGGCGGCTGTACCCATCAATACCACCACGTATGACTATCCTCCACCTAAATCAGAAAATACAGCACAGGCTGATGCAAAAGCTGAAGACACATTAAATATACAAAATCACCATGCTCCTTTGCCACTTAGCTGCTGCATAAGGTTCCTGCAGTATATAACAAAGCAGCAGACCAAATATTAAATTAACATCCAAAATGTGGAACAATGTTAATGGACAATCTACCACGGATCACAACTGTAAGTACTTCCATTAACCCTCAAGGCTACAACAAGGGTTTGTTCTAGACTGTTTCCTGCAGCGGAAGATGTGTGATTACAATATCTACTTCAATTAGGAAAAATAACCACGTTTATCCTGATGAGTCAAGAGGACAGATTCTCCTGTTGTTCACACTTAGGCACAAAAACTTTGCTCCAACTGATTTTACTTCCGTATGTCCTTAATATGAGCACGTTGGTTAATTTCATGATGCAGATATTCAAGCAATGACAGAAGTAGCAGAAAAACAATAAAATAATTATAATCCACGAGTGACTCAAGGGCCTTTGCTTGCTAAACTGAACTGTTAGTTGTTGATGAACTAGTTGAGATGTTACAATGTACAACTTCTCACCAGTGATATAGATAATTGTGTCTATCACAAAGATACATCTACCTTCTCAGTTTGTGGTTTCCATCAAGGTGCCATAACGAGTTTGATCCAGCAACACGGTATGACCTTCTATGCAGCCTCTGCGACTTGGCTCGACTTGGCTCTCGGGTTAACACAAGCATGCTGTCCCTCACTCTGCGTCTTTGCACAAGGATTCCCAATGCCCTTAATTGTGCTTGAACAGCCTCGGGTTCAAGTCTGTCGTTCCCAGCCACCAAGTCCTTAATCTTTTCATCCAGAGCCAAGTCTGACATGTCAGAATATAATGGTGCATGTGACAGATTGAAGTGTCTGGGAAAAAAAGGAGAAAAAGACTAACAATGGCCAGGGAT
Organism: Salvelinus alpinus; assembly: GCF_045679555.1. Lineage (NCBI taxonomy): Eukaryota > Metazoa > Chordata > Actinopteri > Salmoniformes > Salmonidae > Salvelinus > Salvelinus alpinus. Next base: position 43,305,466 of record NC_092096.1, on the reverse strand, counting down.
GAGGTAATGTACATTGGCCTTTTTCCCATTTTGTTGCCTTACAACCTAGGATTAAAATATATTTTTTGGGGGGTTTGTATCATTTGATTTACACAACATGCCTACCACTTTGAAATGCTAAATATGTTTTATTGTGAAACAAACAAGAAATAAGACAAAAAAACAGAAAACTTGAGAGTGCATAACTATTCACCCCCCAAAGTCAATACTTTGTAGAGGCACCTTTTGCAGCAATTACAGCTGCAAGTCTCTTGGGGTATGTCTCTATAAGCTTGGCACATCTAGCCACTGGGATTCTTTCCCAATCTTCAAGGCAAAACTGCTCCAGCTCCTTCAAGTTGGATGGGTTCCGCTGGTGTACAGCAATCTTTACTAAGTCGTACCACAGATTCTCAACTGGATTGAGGTCTGGGCTTTGACTAGGCCATTCCAAGACATTTAAATGTTTCCCCTTAAACCACTCGAGTGTTTCTTTAGCAGTATGCTTAGGGTCATTGTCCTGCTGGAAGGTGAACCTCCGTCTCAGTCTCAAATCTCTGGAAGACTGAAAAAGGTTTCCCTCAAGAATTTCCCTGTATTTAGCGCCATCCATCATTCCTTAAATTCTGACAAGTTTCCCAGTCCCTGCCAAGGGAAAACATCCCCACAGCATGATGCTGCAACCACCATGCATCACTGTGTGAATGGTGTTCTTGGGGTGATGAGATGTTTGGGTTTGCGCCAGACATAGCGTTTTCCTTGATGGCCAAAAAGCTCAATATTAGTCTTATCTGACCAGAGTACCTTCTTTCATATGTTTGGGGAGTCTCCCACATGCCCTTTGGCGAACACCAAACAGATACTCCAATCTCTGCTGTGGAGCTTTGCAGCTCCTTCAGGGTTATCTTTGGTCTCTTTGTTGCCTCTCTGATTAATGCCCTCCTTGCCTGGTCTGTGAGTTTTGGTGGGCGGCCCTCTCTTGGCAGGTTTGTTGTGTGATCTGTACTTCTCCACAACTTTGTCCCTGACCTGTTTGGAGAGCTCCTTGGTCTTCATGGTGCCACTTGCTTTTTGGTGCCCCTTGCTTGGTGGTGCTGCAGACTCTGGGGCCTTTCAGAACAGGTGTATATATACTGAGATCATGTGACAGATCATGTGACACTTAGATTGCACACATGTGGACTTTATTTAACTAATTATGTGACTTCTGAAGGTAATTGGTTACACCAGATCTTATTGAGGGGCTTCATAGCAAAGGGGGTAAATACACATGCACGCAATACTTTTTTTAAATTTCACTTCACCAATTTGGACTATTTTGTGTATGTCCCTTACATTTACTCCAAATAAAAACCTATATAAATTACAGGTTGTAATGCAACAAAATAGGACAAACGCCAAAGGGGATGAATACTTTTGCAAAGCACTGTATATCACCATAGTAATTTTAAAGTCCTGTCTTGATTGAAGTCATTCTAAATTGTTTGATTGGTAAGAAACTGGAAACCATGCATCTAAAGTGTTTGTAATTTTATAGCATTACTCCCAAGCACAACTGACCTTAGACGACGTTTGAGTGTTGATCGGGACACGTGGAATATCTGCCATCTGAGACACACTTATTAAAGCACAGGACATCAGAAACCTCAGTTGCTCTTGAGTGATGGCATAAAAAGGTGCACTTCTAGCTCCTCTCCAATTCCGAGGAGACCGGTAACCGGAACTGGCTGTAACAATAATACAACACTGTGTTTAGGCTACTTAATGTATTGTGACCCCCCCCCCCCCATTCCAAAAACACTTTTAAATGATAGTAACTGTCACAAATTGTGGCCAAGTAATGTTTTTATAATATTGGATTTTAAAGCCAAGACATACATAGAAATGTTGACCAAGAACGAATACAATGGGCAGCGGGAGAACGAAGACTGAAAAAAAATGAATGGCCTATCAACATTACCTGGTTTGATTGCTCAACAGTAAGCCCAACCACACCCACTACAATGCTGCGTACCTTGTTAGCATGCGAGCCAGAGGTACGAATCTCCTGAATGAACTGAGACACTTGATCAATTACGTCATCTGCTGAAGCAGCATTTATCAGCCTCCCCTTAGCCCACTCAAGGCTCTTCTGCGTAGTTTCCATTTTGCCAGACGACAGTTTTGTGAAAATAGAGACCATGGGACTGTGACGTTCCTGGTTTATGTCTGAAGTTAATTTCTACATCATAGGCTTAGATGAAATATTAATATTTCGAAAGGTAATATCTGTGCTGTTGGAAAGCTGATATGTTGTAGATATTAGCAACGTTTTTACAGGGTTGTCCTAGATCAAATGAGCTTTGTAAATGTTTTCATGCTAATCACGAGCTAGCGTGGCTAAGGCTATGTAGCATTGAAATTATAGTTAACCGGCCAGCCTGCCTGAAGTTTTAGACCTTCAGTTGTTTTGCCTAAAATTACAAAAACATGTTTGACGTCAGTACTCCTCGATAATAACTTACCTTTATGTAGCTAGCAGGGCTGTAAAATTTTAACAAGACGGCGCTGTTCACTGCGGATAAGGAACGTTAGCAAGCTAACTAGTAACTAATTTAGTAGTCCAGCCATTTAAATACCAGCATTCGTTAAATAAATAAATATATACAAATATACACTACCGTTCAAAAGTTTGGGGTCAATTAGAAATGTCCTTGTTTTTGAAAGAAAAGCAAATTTTTTGTCCATTAAAATATCATCAAATTGATCAATTGTAATTGACTATTGTAGCTGGAAACGGCAGATTTTTTTTATGGAATATCTACATAGGCGTACAGAGGCCCATTATCAGCAACCATCCCTCCTGTGTTCCAATGGCACGTTGTGTTAACTAATCCAAGTTTATCATATTAAAAGGCTAATTGATCATTAGAAAACCCTTTTGCAATTAAGTTAGCACAGCTGAAAACTGTTGTCCTGATTAAATAAAACTGGCCTTCTTTAGACAAGATGAGTATCTGGAGCATCGTGTGTGTGTGTGTGTGTGTGTGTGTCTGTGTGTGTGTGTGTGTGTGTATGTGTGTGTGCGTGTGAATGGATCGTGGGATGAGGGTGGACGTTCAGTATTGCTGTTGTCTGTTTCATCTCACTGCGCTGCCCAAAAATACTGATATCTTCATTGAAGATTAATTCCGCTAATCCAATCCCCATCATTCTGTGTCTTATTTTCAGCTGCATATGTTCCCAGACACCCAGATAAATGGATATTAATGAAAGGGTGTCAGTGATTAATGTTGATGTGAGTAATGTTGAGGGGAATAATTTAATGGAATCATAAATATTTTAGAATTTGTGAGGTATGTATATGTTGTTTATATTGAGCTCCTGTTCAAGGCCCAGTTAGTAAGTAAGTAAACGTTGTCTGGACCGGAATAGTCCATAGAGCAGGAGCTTATCTCCTGTTTTTGTAGCACGCGGCAGCTTGATGTACGCCCCCTGTCGGCAAGGATGGTAGTTCAAGAGACAGTTCTTGTATAACCAAATTAAGTCCTCTCCTGGAAGATTCTGAATGCCAAAAATCACATTTCGAAAACACTCTCCAATTAAAGTATTTTTAGTCCAGGAACAGGCAAAATCTGGGACCACCCATGCAGACACCTCATTGAGTTGTAAAAATGTGGTTTGAGTGCATCCTTACTTCCTTGCATATTTCACCCAAACTTACTTTCAGTGAACTGTCACCAGCCAGCAGTACTATATCATTTTAGTCAATAAGATTTTTTGCAACGTAAGCTTAACTTTCTGAACATTCGAGACGTGTAGTCCACTTGTCATTCCAATCTCCTTTGCATTAGCGTAGCCTCTTCTGTAGCCTGTCAACTATGTGTCTGTCTATCCCTGTTCTCTCCTCTCTGCACAGACCATACAAACGCTTCACACCGCGTGGCCGCTGCTACTCTAACCTGGTGGTCCCAGCGCGCACGACCCACGTGGAGTTCCAGGTCTCAGGCAGCCTCTGGAACTGCCGATCTGCGGCCAACAAGGCAGAGTTCATCTCAGCCTATGCTTCCCTCCAGTCCCTCGACTTCTTGGCACTGACGGAAACATGGATTACCACTGATAACACTGCTACTCCTACTGCTCTCTCCTCGTCTGCCCACGTGTTCTCGCACACCCCGAGAGCTTCTGGTCAGCGGGGTGGTGGCACTGGGATCCTCATCTCTCCCAAGTGGACATTCTCTCTTTCTCCCCTGACCCATCTGTCTATCGCCTCCTTTGAATTCCATGCTGTCACAGTTACCAGCCCTTTCAAGCTTAACATCCTTATCATTTATCGCCCTCCAGGTTCCCTTGGAGAGTTCATCAATGAGCTTGACGCCCTGATAAGTTCCTTTCCTGAGGATGGCTCACCTCTCACAGTTCTGGGTGACTTTAACCTCCCCACGTCTACCTTTGACTCATTCCTCTCTGCCTCCTTCTTTCCACTCCTCTCCTCTTTTGACCTCACCCTCTCACCTTCCCCCCCTACTCACAAGGCAGGCAATACGCTTGACCTCATCTTTACTAGATGCTGTTCTTCCACTAATCTCATTGCAACTCCCCTCCAAGTCTCCGACCACTACCTTGTATACTTTTCCCTCTCGCTCTCATCTAACACTTCCCACACTGCCCCTACTCGGATGGTATCGCGCCGTCCCAACCTTCGCTCTCTCTCCCCCGCTACTCTCTCCTCTTCCATCCTATCATCTCTTCCCTCTGCTCAAACCTTCTCCAACCTATCTCCTGATTCTGCCTCCTCAACCCTCCTCTCCTCCCTTTCTGCATCCTTTGACTCTCTATGTCCCCTATCCTCCAGGCCGGCTCGGTCCTCCCCTCCTGCTCCGTGGCTCGACGACTCATTGCGAGCTCACAGAACAGGGCTCCGGGCAGCCGAGCGGAAATGGAGGAAAACTCGCCTCCCTGCGGACCTGGCATCCTTTCACTCCCTCCTCTCTACATTCTCCTCTTCTGTCTCTGCTGCTAAAGCCAATTTCTACCACTCTAAATTCCAAGCATCTGCCTCTAACCCTAGGAAGCTCTTTGCCACCTTCTCCTCCCTCCTGAATCCTTCTCCCCCTCCTCCCCCCTCCTCCCTCTCTGCTGATGACTTCGTCAACCATTTTGAAAAGAAGGTCGACGACATCCGATCCTCGTTTGCTAAGTCAAACGACACCGCTGGTTCTGCTCACACTGCCCTACCCTGTGCTTTGACCTCTTTCTCCCCTCTCTCTCCAGATGAAATCTCGCGTCTTGTGACGGCCGGCCGCCCAACAACCTGCCCGCTTGACCCTATCCCCTCCTCTCTTTTCCAGACCATTTCCGGAGACCTTCTCCCTTACCTCACCTCGCTCATCAACTCATCCTTGACCGCTGGCTACGTCCCTTCCGTCTTCAAGAGAGCGAGAGTTGCACCCCTTCTGAAAAAACCTACACTCGATCCCTCCGATGTCAACAACTACAGACCAGTATCCCTTCTTTCTTTTCTCTCCAAAACTCTTGAACGTGCCGTCCTTGGCCAGCTCTCCTGCTATCTCTCTCAGAATGACCTTCTTGATCCAAATCAGTCAGGTTTCAAGACTAGTCATTCAACTGAGACTGCTCTTCTCTGTGTCACGGAGGCGCTCCGCACTGCTAAAGCTAACTCTCTCTCCTCTGCTCTCATCCTTCTAGACCTATCGGCTGCCTTTGATACTGTGAACCATCAGATCCTCCTCTCCACCCTCTCCGAGCTGGGCATCTCCGGCGCGGCCCACGCTTGGATTGCGTCCTACCTGACAGGTCGCTCCTACCAGGTGGCGTGGCGAGAATCTGTCTCCGCACCACGTGCTCTCACCACTGGTGTCCCCCAGGGCTCTGTTCTAGGCCCTCTCCTATTCTCGCTATACACCAAGTCACTTGGCTCTGTCATATCCTCACATGGTCTCTCCTATCATTGCTATGCAGACGACACACAATTAATCTTCTCCTTTCCCCCCTCTGATAACCAGGTGGTGAATCGCATCTCTGCATGTCTGGCAGACATATCAGTGTGGATGACGGATCACCACCTCAAGCTGAACCTCGGCAAGACGGAGCTGCTCTTCCTCCCGGGGAAGGACTGCCCGTTCCATGATCTCGCCATCACGGTTGACAACTCCATTGTGTCCTCCTCCCAGAGTGCTAAGAACCTTGGCGTGATCCTGGACAACACCCTGTCGTTCTCAACTAACATCAAGGCGGTGACCCGTTCCTGTAGGTTCATGCTCTACAACATTCGCAGAGTACGACCCTGCCTCACGCAGGAAGCGGCGCAGGTCCTAATCCAGGCACTTGTCATCTCCCGTCTGGATTACTGCAACTCGCTGTTGGCTGGGCTCCCTGCCTGTGCCATTAAACCCCTACAACTCATCCAGAACGCCGCAGCCCGTCTGGTGTTCAACTTTCCCAAGTTCTCTCACGTCACCCCGCTCCTCCGCTCTCTCCACTGGCTTCCAGTTGAAGCTCGCATCCGCTACAAGACCATGGTGCTTGCCTACGGAGCTGTGAGGGGAACGGCACCTCCGTACCTTCAGGCTCTGATCAGGCCCTACACCCAAACAAGGGCACTGCGTTCATCCACCTCTGGCCTGCTCGCCTCCCTACCTCTGAGGAAGTACAGTTCCCGCTCAGCCCAGTCAAAACTGTTCGCTGCTCTGGCACCCCAATGGTGGAACAAACTCCCTCACGACGCCAGGTCAGCGGAGTCAATCACCACCTTCTGGAGACACCTGAAACCCCACCTCTTTAAGGAATACCTAGGATAGGATAAAGTAATCCTTCTAACCCCCCCCCCCCCCTTAAAAGAGTTAGATGCACTATTGTAAAGTGGTTGTTCCACTGGATATCATAAGGTGAATGCACCAATTTGTAAGTCGCTCTGGATAAGAGCGTCTGCTAAATGACT